>NC_060060.1:73328696-73654352 GCF_020283565.1 Trifolium pratense
CTAAAAGAAAAAAATATCAGGGATAAAAACATGTTATTTTTTTATAGAGACAAAAAAACATATTTAGCCCTTGACCTAAAAAAGTTTATTTAAATTAGAAGACGAGTTGACCTAAAAAATCTTAACGATATTCAATCCAATATTATATAAGTCTTAGTTAGTAGAATAATTGAGCTAAAAATTATTTGTTGGGTTAAATCCGGTATAATAAATCATAATTAGTCAAATGATTTGCCTAAATTTTTTTAATGATGTTCAATCCGCTATAATAAATCTTAATTAGTAGAATATATAATTGATCCGAAAATTCTTGGCTAGGTTCAACGCAGTATAAAAAGTCTAATTTAGTAGACAAATAAAAAGTCTTAACATGGTTTAATTTGGTTTAAGAAGTCTTAATTAGTTGAATAATTGGTCTAAAAAATTCTTAACTAAATTCAACACGGCATAAAATGACTAAATTATTATAATTGACCTCACAAATTTTTTTATTTTTTATTTTTATAACAGAGCAGACGATCGAACCCAAGACCTCATGCTAACTATCCAAACCCCTCACCACTAGACCAAATTCATAATGAGGTTAAATCTAGTATAATAAGTCTTAATAGTCTAATAATCAACCTAAAAAGTCTTAATTAGGTTCAGCGCGGTATAAAAACTTCAAATTAGGAGACAAAATGACCTAAAAAGCCTTAATGTTGTTCAATCCGGCATCATATATATATATATTAGTTAGTAGAATAATTCACCTCAAAAGTCATAACTAGGTCCAACGTAGTATAAAAAATCTAAATTAGTGGATGAATATTGACTTAAAAAGTCTTAACGAGGTTAAATCTAGTACATGTCTTAATTTGTAGAATAATTGACCTAAAAAATTTTAGTTAGGTTAAATCCGGTATAATAAGTCTTAATTAGTCCAATAATTTACCTAAAAACCTAAATCGGGTTCAATCTGATGTCATGTTTCTTAATTTAGTAGAATAATTGACCCACAAATTCTTAGCTAGGTTCAATGTAGTATAAAAAGTCTAAAAAGCCTAACATGATTCAATCTGGTATAAGAAGTATTAATTAGTCGAATAATTGATTTAAAAAGTTTTAACTAGGTTCAATGCGGTATAAAAAGTCTAAATTAGTATACGAATTGACCTAAAAATTATTAACGAGGTTAAAATCGGTATAATAAGTTTTTAATAGTTTATAATTAACCTAAAAAATCTTAACTAGATTCAACACAATATAAAAAGTTTAAATTAGTATACAATTGACCTAAAACTTCTTAACGAAGTTAAACCCGGTATAATAAGTCTTTAATAGTCTAATAATTAACCTAAAAAGTCTTAACTAAATTCAACGCAGGTAAATTAAATTATGTTCCTTTAATTGTTTAATAATTAACCTAAAACTATCAAATTATGTTCCTTTTTTCTAATTCCCGTGGGTAAATTAAAAAATGTAAGTTAATATTTCATCATATTTGTTTTTTTTTTAAAACTCAGCATCCGGCCCAAGGACCGACTAATTCAAGGGGGTCAATCCTACTGCCCACTTATGGCGGCTCTGTTTAAAGCCAAAATTGTTTTTCTTACTATGTATGAACTAATCAAAACCCACCAAAATTGACACCAAAAAGAATAGAACCTACAGAGTTCATCATAATATTTCATCATAGTTAATCATAAATAAATATAATAAAAATTTAATGTAGGATGAAGTTCACTATGTTTGTAACGACCCAATTTTCAAATTATTAATTTTTATGTGTTAAAATATTTTATTTAACGTAGAATTTTAATTAAGTTAATAACTTGAGTATTTATCGAGTACTTTAGTTATTAAGCGATAGTGAGCGTTAGTGTGTTATTGGGCCAAGCCAATTGGGCTTGAGGCCCAATGGGCCTTGTGAGAGGTGAGGGTGGCGCCATATGGCCAAGTCATGAGGGAACATTTCATTTGTTCTTGTTCTTGACAAGTTGGAGAGAGAAGAGAGCTCAAGAGCTAGGGCAAGGGAAAGTGAGGAGAATCAAGATCAAATCTTCGAGTTTTCTTCGAATCCAGGTATGAGAGTAGGTTCCATAGTCGTGGGTGATTCGAGGAAGGGGAGAATGTCGATTTCTCCTTACCCGAACTTCCTCCACCCCATTTTCGTTTTAGATTGGAATGGATTTTCTTGATGAAAATCGTTCCTAAGGTTCTTGATATGTTTAACATGCTTGTAACATGATTAATGAACGGAAATAATGGTTAAAACGAGTTTTCTAATGGATTAAACTCAAGAACTTTGTGTTCTTGAGAGTTTTGAGGAAAAAGTGTCAATCTTTACTTTTTCGATGTTTATGACGTAGATCTGAGAAATGAACTGTCCTTTTGTGTTTAGATATGCTTGTTGCACTTGAATATGAACTTATTTGGGGTTTATAACATGAAAAATGGCTTATGTGAGAGTCTTGAAAGTTTAGAGTTTGAAATGAGAAATGTAGAAAATTGTCATCTAAGAGGTCTGAACCTTTACGTGCAATTTTGACCTCTTTTCGTTGTGAACTGGTTTTAGTGGCCAACATAAAAGTTGTAGCCCTGTTTGTTAGCTTTCCAACGAGTATATGTACGTCTCCATTGGACTTTCGTAGCCCAAGTTATGATCGTTGCAATGAGAGGCTGTCCAATATTTCCGCCTGAAACGGCAGAGCAGTGAGCAGCCAGCCTTTCAGATGTTTTTCCGCCCCAGGCGTAAACATTTCCGCCTCAGGCGTAAAGTTCCGCCCCGGGCGTAAATATTTCCGCCCCAGGCGTAAATGCTGCAGTTTGCACCAGTTTTTCATCTGCGATCTTCCTTTGCATGTAGTTTCGAACCAGTATCTTATTCTTACATGATTGTTGATGATTGTTGATGATTGTTGATGCTTGTTGATGATTGTTGATGCATATATTGATTGTTAATCATGTATGTTGTAAATGACGAATATTAAGGTTTTGTTAATCTTAATAATGACGTATGTTGGATAGTGTTCCACATAGTAAATGACGAGCTTTATGCTAAATAATTGTTGGTGAATTCATGAAAAACATATACATGCATTCATGAATTTTGTTGTTGTATATTGGATATTCCAATAAAGACGGATATCGGATTATATTTATCCGATAAAGACGAATATTAGAGGTGAGATACTCTAATAAAGACGAAACGGTACCACATGCATTAGATATGTCTAGGGTGACATTGCATGAAGTTGACGCATTAGAATGCATTAGGATATGTGTACATTTATGTGATAAGTGATATGTGACACATACTTGGATAATTGTGATAATTGATTGTGTGAGTATTCGATTATATGTCTTTATGTACTTATAATGGAATGGTAGATTGTTGATGGATATGGACGAATGTATGATATATGCATGATTATAGAAGAAGTGTTTAAGTACCCTTTTACTTGCACTTGTATTTTGATTATGTGATCTAACTCTCATGCTTTGTGTTATGTGCTGGACCGTTGGGGGTTCAGGTTCTCAGGTTGAGGATTCCGATCAGAGTTAGAGGGCGTTGCTCGTGCTTGGTGTAGCACACTTTTTGGTGAGGAGTTAGCGTAGACTACTCCTTAGATATATGTTATATATATCTTTTTGATGGGTTGTATAGAATTGCTCTGATTAGGTTTTACCGGGTCGGGTTATTCGCTTGATTTGTATTTGAGCCCGTGATGGCATATTTAACTTTGCTATTCCTAATCTTTTGGGTTGTAAACATAATATCCTTTGTTGATATGGCCTAGAGCCTAAGGATATTGTGTGAACAATTATGACTGTTGTATGATATACATTATGATAATTATTCGCTTTTAATTCCGCTGTGCTAGCATGATTTTTAATTATGCCGTGGTTTGTATTATTAACATGTGACGCCTAGATTTTCTTAAGTGTTTTATTTATTTATATCTAATAAATACGCGTTAAGGGGTTGGGTGTTACAATAGTGGTATCAGAGCAGGTCGGTTCATGTGGAACCAATTAGGATTAGTTACCCATATATTCAACTTGTGTAGAGATAACACTGTTGATATTACCTTTCTAAGTCTGTTCTTGGATTGATTGGTTGTTCAGGATCATGGCTGGAAGGGCTAACAATCAGATGGCAGATGCGATAGCTACTTTGACCAACATCGTGGCTAGAGATCATCAACCCGGGAGGGAAGATGAGATGAGGTTAGAGAGATTCATGAGGCATAATCCGACACTTTTCACTGGAGGCTATGCTCCAGATGCTGCTGTCAAGTGGGTAGAGGAAGTTGAGATTGTCTTTGAGGCTATGAGGTGTACCGAGGAAAGTAAGTTGACCTTGGGTACTTATGTACTTCGTGAGGAAGCTAACAAGTGGTGGAAGAATGCTAAGCTGAGGATGGGAGTTGGTGGTGTGGTAATCACTTGGGAGATGTTCAAGGGAGAGTTCTTGAGGAAGTACTTTCCGGCTGATATTAGGAACAAATTGTGAAGTTGCATGGTATTCCGTCGAGTATTGTTTCGGATCGAGATCCGAGGTTTACTTCGAGATTTTGGGAAAGTTTGCAAGAGGCTTTAGGGACTAAATTGAGGTTGAGTTCGGCTTATCATCCTCAAACGGATGGCCAATCGGAAAGGACGATACAATCTTTGGAAGATTTGTTGAGAGCTTGTGTTTTGGAGCAAGGAGTAAGTTGGGATTCGTGTTTGCCGTTGATCGAGTTCACGTACAACAATAGTTTTCATTCGAGTATTGGAATGGCACCTTTTGAGGCTTTGTATGGAAGGAGGTGTAGAACACCGCTTTGTTGGTTTGAATCCGGAGAGAGTATGATTCTTGGTCCGGAGATTGTGCAAGAGACTACGGAAAAGATTAGAATGATTAGAGAGAAGATGAAAGCGTCTCAGAGTCGTCAAAAGAGTTATCATGACAAGAGGAGGAAGGACATTGAATTTCAAGAAGGTGATCATGTTTTCTTAAGAGTTACATCGACTACCGGAATTGGACGTGCTTTGAAATCGAGGAAGTTAACGTCGAAGTTTATTGGTCCTTATCAGATTTTGAAAAGAGTGGGGAAAGTGGCGTATAGGATTGCTTTGCCGCCATCATTGGCGAATTTGCACGATGTGTTTCACGTGTCACAATTGAGGAAGTATGTTAGAGACCCGTCACATGTGATTGAATCGGATGATGTTCAAGTGAGGGATGACTTAACGGTCGAAGTTGTGCCTTTGAGGATCGAAGGTAGAGAAGTGAAGAGGTTGAGAAATAAGGATATCGCCTCGGTGAAGGTGGTATGGGGAGGACCCGCTGGTAAGAATGCGACTTGGGAATTGGAGAGCAAGATGATGAGTTCGTATCCAGAGTTATTTCCAGGTAATTTTCGAGGGCGAAAATTCTTTAAGGAGGGTAGAGTTGTAACGACCCAATTTTCAAATTATTAATTTTTATGTGTTAAAATATTTTATTTAACGTAGAATTTTAATTAAGTTAATAACTTGAGTATTTATCGAGTACTTTAGTTATTAAGCGATAGTGAGCGTTAGTGTGTTATTGGGCCAAGCCAATTGGGCTTGAGGCCCAATGGGCCTTGTGAGAGGTGAGGGTGGCGCCATATGGCCAAGTCATGAGGGAACATTTCATTTGTTCTTGTTCTTGACAAGTTGGAGAGAGAAGAGAGCTCAAGAGCTAGGGCAAGGGAAAGTGAGGAGAATCAAGATCAAATCTTCGAGTTTTCTTCGAATCCAGGTATGAGAGTAGGTTCCATAGTCGTGGGTGATTCGAGGAAGGGGAGAATGTCGATTTCTCCTTACCCGAACTTCCTCCACCCCATTTTCGTTTTAGATTGGAATGGATTTTCTTGATGAAAATCGTTCCTAAGGTTCTTGATATGTTTAACATGCTTGTAACATGATTAATGAACGGAAATAATGGTTAAAACGAGTTTTCTAATGGATTAAACTCAAGAACTTTGTGTTCTTGAGAGTTTTGAGGAAAAAGTGTCAATCTTTACTTTTTCGATGTTTATGACGTAGATCTGAGAAATGAACTGTCCTTTTGTGTTTAGATATGCTTGTTGCACTTGAATATGAACTTATTTGGGGTTTATAACATGAAAAATGGCTTATGTGAGAGTCTTGAAAGTTTAGAGTTTGAAATGAGAAATGTAGAAAATTGTCATCTAAGAGGTCTGAACCTTTACGTGCAATTTTGACCTCTTTTCGTTGTGAACTGGTTTTAGTGGCCAACATAAAAGTTGTAGCCCTGTTTGTTAGCTTTCCAACGAGTATATGTACGTCTCCATTGGACTTTCGTAGCCCAAGTTATGATCGTTGCAATGAGAGGCTGTCCAATATTTCCGCCTGAAACGGCAGAGCAGTGAGCAGCCAGCCTTTCAGATGTTTTTCCGCCCCAGGCGTAAACATTTCCGCCTCAGGCGTAAAGTTCCGCCCCGGGCGTAAATATTTCCGCCCCAGGCGTAAATGCTGCAGTTTGCACCAGTTTTTCATCTGCGATCTTCCTTTGCATGTAGTTTCGAACCAGTATCTTATTCTTACATGATTGTTGATGATTGTTGATGATTGTTGATGCTTGTTGATGATTGTTGATGCATATATTGATTGTTAATCATGTATGTTGTAAATGACGAATATTAAGGTTTTGTTAATCTTAATAATGACGTATGTTGGATAGTGTTCCACATAGTAAATGACGAGCTTTATGCTAAATAATTGTTGGTGAATTCATGAAAAACATATACATGCATTCATGAATTTTGTTGTTGTATATTGGATATTCCAATAAAGACGGATATCGGATTATATTTATCCGATAAAGACGAATATTAGAGGTGAGATACTCTAATAAAGACGAAACGGTACCACATGCATTAGATATGTCTAGGGTGACATTGCATGAAGTTGACGCATTAGAATGCATTAGGATATGTGTACATTTATGTGATAAGTGATATGTGACACATACTTGGATAATTGTGATAATTGATTGTGTGAGTATTCGATTATATGTCTTTATGTACTTATAATGGAATGGTAGATTGTTGATGGATATGGACGAATGTATGATATATGCATGATTATAGAAGAAGTGTTTAAGTACCCTTTTACTTGCACTTGTATTTTGATTATGTGATCTAACTCTCATGCTTTGTGTTATGTGCTGGACCGTTGGGGGTTCAGGTTCTCAGGTTGAGGATTCCGATCAGAGTTAGAGGGCGTTGCTCGTGCTTGGTGTAGCACACTTTTTGGTGAGGAGTTAGCGTAGACTACTCCTTAGATATATGTTATATATATCTTTTTGATGGGTTGTATAGAATTGCTCTGATTAGGTTTTACCGGGTCGGGTTATTCGCTTGATTTGTATTTGAGCCCGTGATGGCATATTTAACTTTGCTATTCCTAATCTTTTGGGTTGTAAACATAATATCCTTTGTTGATATGGCCTAGAGCCTAAGGATATTGTGTGAACAATTATGACTGTTGTATGATATACATTATGATAATTATTCGCTTTTAATTCCGCTGTGCTAGCATGATTTTTAATTATGCCGTGGTTTGTATTATTAACATGTGACGCCTAGATTTTCTTAAGTGTTTTATTTATTTATATCTAATAAATACGCGTTAAGGGGTTGGGTGTTACAATGTTCAATATAATTAATTACCATTATCATCACAAACATGATTTTAAACCCTTAATATATAATTTTGCATAATTAAAGATGTTGTTTGTGGTCCACAAGTTCTAGCTCAACTGACAAAAATTGACAAAATTGTTAGGTTGAACGCCATGATCGGGATTCGAACCCCAATTCTCTCATTTGTGTGTGTAAATTTATGATGTATTTGTGATTTCGTCTCTGTAAAAAAAATAATATTATTTGTGGATACTCCCTTTTAATTAAAATTGGGTCATGCTAAACAGTGTTCCCGGTGCACTAGTTAAGCATACTAAAAAAGAAAACAAATGAAAAATTAATGTATTTAAGCATAATTAAATTGCAAAGTAAGTAATTAAGTTTTTTTTGGTAAACTAAAGGTATCATCCGCGCGCAACTACAGAGACTAATCTCCTTGAGGTAATTGAGATCCATTTAAGGGGTTGACCTCTCCCAACAAATGCTTCTCCATATGCACCGACCGGAAATCGAACCCAAGACCAAATAGTTAAGGGACCCAAGTACATGTTGATGCAAGTAATTAATTTTAGCAGAGCAAAAATTATACAGAACTTAAAGAAGCAATAAATATTACTTTAATGCGTCATATTGTAAAATGTTGTAAACGGTCAAGCGCCATAAGTTATACACTTCTATTTAGAGGTACCGGGTTCAAAACTGCTTGGTGCCAAATTACATTATATTTTTTTTATTTCCTTTTTTAAATTTGCTTCTTCAACCTCTAGACGGGTACAATTGTTCTTGAGGATTTTATATTGGTTTTTGTTTTGTTAAATTGATTTGATTTATGTTTGTGTTTGTTTTTGACGGCATGTTTGTGTTTTGTTTGATTTTGGGTTATTTGAATCCCTAATGTGATTTGGAGAAAAAAAATCATTGGAATGAAAAGAGAATAATAGAAAATATAAGGGTTATATTGGTCATGGACAAATTTTAATTAATAAAATACAAGTGCGCATTACTATAAAAAAAATTTAACTTGAAGAACACTGCACCCTCAGGTTCCCAGTAATGCATCATGTTCATTGATTATTTTATTAATAAATCTGACGGCTAAAAGGTCCTTTTCCATGGTGGGAGACCTACATCCATTTCCCATGCTAGACCGAGCCCATATTTTATTGTTAGTTTAAATCTCTTGTTTGTTGATATTGTTGAAAACCCACTTGCTAAAATGAAGAAAAAGAGTTATACAAAGAGCTAGGCGATACAAGTCTTGCATATACGGAGTCGCCAAGAACATGAAGTATCATTTTATCGATAAACTGGGTACAAACCCGTGCGTTCGCACGGGACGCGCCTTCGGCGCGTTATATTGTGTCGGTGCGTTAGGTCGTAAGGGTTCTACGGCGCGTTGCGAAATTGGTATCAACAAAGATATTTTTTGATAAATAGAATAATTAATTGAATTAGAAGGTTGCGTTATCATTATTTGACACAATGTAGTGTTTAATTGGGCCAAATGAGTCTTATAATTGGGACAAAAAAACAAATATAAAAATAAAAAGGCTTTTTTGAATATGGAAATATGCACTATACCAAAAAAAATCACTATTAAAAATATGCCCTATAGTGTAGAATAAAGGAAGTTTATTTCTAATTTTAAAAGTTATTAAACTAAATATTATTTCCGTGTAGCCGAAATTTTTTGTATAATTTGAAATGACGTGTCGATTAATAATAGGTAAGCTAAAATATTTCTAACTTGATAATAGTAAGAATACTAAAAAATTGAAATTATAAAAAAATTAATATAGATGAACTAAACATATTACGTTGTAATATTTATTTTTCTTTATTAGTTTTAAAAACGGCAAAATTAATATGTATTTAGAATTCACAACTGTCAAATGTGTCAATAAAACTGGGAAGGAGAAAGTATCAATTATTGTGAGCTTAACAAATTTTGGGGTTTTTTTGTATGAAATTTTGATTTGATTAGTTGATAATCTTGAGAAAATATCAATTATTGTCAGAATGAAGAAATCCAATTCGCCTATCATGGTGGATTCAATTTTAGTTTCATTGATTTGTATCAAGATAAACCAACAACACTAATAGTTTTATTGTTTTGATTTGTATCAAGATAAACCAACAACACTAATAAGTTCTGAATCAATGAAATAAGTACTATTACATTGAATTTGTACATATTCACCAAAAAAATTTATAGTTATGGCAATGAACAGTTATAAAGTGATAAGCTATTATATCACACATTCACGAAACATTGCTTATCATACAGCATATCATTATATTAGCCAATTAGAGTACACATTAATATAACATAATAAGTTCCAAAATGAAATTAGAGAGGGCAAATACTAAATTTACATATTGATCATAAAGTTTGCTGACTTATAAAATGCAGTACAACAAAAGCATAACTTGTAATTCCTCCTGATGTTGTCCCTTTAATTGCGACGTTGAAGAGTGACAATGAGTTCAAATGTATCCGGAAATAGCTGAAATATCAAGGTGCCTCCGGCTCTTGGCCTGTGAGTAAGCATATAAGCATACCAGCCGTCGCCAATAAATTTTTCAAATGCTCCAACATTCTGTGATCTGGTAGAAGTATGAATAGGGCATCGATGATGAAAATCCATATCTTCCGAGATTAAGTCAAGAAAGGTTGCTCTTGAAAGTACACCTCTTGAAAGAGCATTTGGAAAGTGCTGCCATATTCAAAGTACTTTATAAGACTTAGTAGGAAGTTATTTTCAGTAATCATGATTTAATAACAACAAACATTAAATAAATTGTAGGCATTACCAGAACTTGTTTTTTTGAAAGATTTGTCATTGCTCTGGAAACTGTTTTATTCCATTCAACTGGTTCTTCATCAGCATCTACAGGCTCTGGATCATTTGGATTTTGAACAACTTCTTGAGGCTCATCAGCATGATCACCTTCTTCAACTCCATCCTTAAAATAAATAGTATGTATCAGAATATTTATTTTGGAAACAGAATGAAATTTCTAATGAAGTTAAATGAAATATTATGAATGTACATTACCAATATTATGGTTCCCTCATCAGATCCATCATCATTTAAGCCTTCTTCAAAAACTTCAGTTGATGCATGTGATTGATCATCAAATGATTCAATGAAAGTCAATGAAAACTTATTGTTTGTAATTTTATACACTAGACGCACTTTTGTTCGTCTTTCAAATCCAAATGTATAGCAAATGTCATTTCCAAACATAACTTTATCAGTTTCGTTGAATCGAAAATACACAGGTACTGATGAATCATTCCACAAAATCCGACCATAGTTAAGTCGATTCAATTCCCTTTCCCATTGTTGATAGAAATCAATTGGGATGTGAATGTAGCTCTAAATTTGAAAAAAACCTTAGTTATTAATATCATTTTTTGCATAACATCAGTGAAAATAAACAGTTTATAATGAATTGCAATGTACCTCAGACGGATTGATGATAGTTTCGAATGTTGTTGGCCGATTACTATTATCGATAGTTCCAATCACCATCATTTGGAACTCATTGTTGATAATTTTATAATCCAAAATCACTTTAGTTGGTTTTTGAAAATCAAACGTTTGAGCTACCATATGCGCATAATACATGAAACTTTCGTCATCGGTTAAACATAAATGTACTGTTGATGAGTTATGATTTGTAGTTATCCTGGCATCTTGTTTTTTGAGGAGTTCATGTTTCCATTCCTCAAAGAAACTCCTTGGTATTTCAATTTTGCCCTAAAGTTGATAGGATTTATGATTTTTAAATGATCGTTTAAAAATAAATGAAAAATATAAAAACTAAAGTATATAAATTCAATCGTATACCTCATCAGGGCAAATGAGTGTTTCAAATTTGTTGTTCCTTTGGTTATCAGTTCTGATATAAGTAGTTTATCATCGTTAGTTCAAATGGTTTGACAGCAACATATATTAAACTAATTTAATGGTAAACATAAGATACAATCTTTATACAATTGATACAACATATGAATCAGTTACATATGAGGAGCATATTTTGAAGATTTTCATATAGAACATATAAAAACTATAGCTTCAAAACAGATTTGATTGAAAAAGACCACAAATTTTGAAGTATTTGAAGCATGCAAGTTAATATTTTGATGCGTGCGAAAGGTAAATTAGTTGATAAAGTTGAGGTTTTTACCTGCTTGAAGAAGGTTCCATTGCAGATCTGAATGATTGGGTGAATTGTCGAAAGCGATTGTAGCAGATGGAATGACAGTAGACGAAGGAAGACAAAGATTTTTTTTTGCTACAGAGGAAGATAAGAGATTTTTTCTTGAAAAAGGTTAGTTTTGTGAAGTTGGTACTGTATTCTTGTTGCCTTTTTCGTCAAATGACCATATCTATAGGAATATATTGTTCTATTGAAAAAAGACAACTTTGTGTTGTATATTTTTATGGTAAAGTTAGAAAGTTAGAATGATTGAGAAATATAGATTTTGCCAATAGGTGATTGGTTCCACAATTTTGTCTCAATACTTATATACTCTTTCCATTTATAATTAGAAGCAAAATTAATTTTTTAAGATTAATCAAAAAACTAATGTATTTGGTCTATATTATAGACGAAATACATATATTATAGAATGAATTTAAAAATTAGTATTTTCCTTATAACTAAGGATAGATGGAATATGAGCAAAAACATTTTGGATATAAGAACAAAAAATGTTGGATACTTTTTTTTGTGTTATATATACTAAAAGTTTTAGTTTTTACGGTTATGGAAAAATGGATGAATATATATCTTCAACAATATATAAAAAGGATAGGTGACAAATAGTTTGCGTATATATGAATGATTACCAATTTAATACTATATATATATATACTATATAAAACAATTTTTTTGGACATAAGTTAGACTTTGGCAGGCGCTGAACGCATCTGTTTGGCTTGCTAGTTATATTATAGTCTAAATAGATGGATTTTAGGATGAATTTAAAAACTAAATTATTTATTGTATATAGGATCAGAGACAGTATTGTTTAAAGTATACGTCTAACTAAAAAAAGTTAATAATAAGTTGGAGACACTCTTCAATTTTTTATACAATAAAAGTTTTAGTTTCTACGTTTATTGAATAATTGATGAATCTCTATTAGATTATAGTATAAATACATGGATTTTAGGATTAACGAAAAAACTAAAATATTAATTATATATAGGATCGGAGGAAGTATTATTCAAGTACATGTCACACTGAAAAAGTTATTAATATGAACACACAAAAATTAGATTGAAATATAAACCTTAAATTTCTGTTTTGACAACAATATTCAATTAGGAGATAGAATAAGTTTTGAATTCAAAGATATAACCTTAAATGTTTGTCAGGTTTCCATAGTTTAGACTAAGTTTTATGCTACAAGACTAAGCAACATTATGAAATTAATTATTTGTAGTCAAATTATGTTATTTCCTAAGTATTTCATATTCCGCTATATGGTTGTAATGGATTTTATGTTAAGTTATTTTTTTATTTAACTATTATCGTAAAAAAGAATTGTGTCGATTAATGATAAACGCAACCTTCAAATCCAATTAATTGTTCTGTTTATCAAAAAATATTTCGTTGAAACCAACTACGTAACGCGCCGAAGGCGCGTGCAACACGCCGTAGAAGCCTTACGATCTAATTATATTGAAATGACACACATTGGATATGGGTTTAAAAGATTCGATATAGACTTTGTCATGGGCCAACTTTGTCTTTGGCCCAAATTGAATTATCTTTTATTGTATTATAACTAGACGGCCGCCCGTGCGTTGCACGGGTTCGGCGGAACGTGATTTGTATACCAATCATGGTTGTTATGTGCCGAGGTAATTAGTCATAAGCATATGCAAATTTCTTAGGGGGTATCATTTATATACCAATCATGGATGCTATTAGCCGAAAAAGTTAGTCATGAACATGCGGAAAATAACAAAGGGGGACATCATTTACATCGCAATTGAAATAGTATCATGTCGCAATTAACACAAAGTAAATGAAGTACAGATTCATATCAGAAAACAACAAAAACAAATTAAAGGTCAATTGGATCACAAAAACTGGAACCAACACGGGCACTCTTCTTGTCGTGGACAATTTGCTCGTGCATTAGTTTACTATATTTGGCTTGTTGAATAGCAAAATATGACTCCCAAACAATAGCTTCTTGTGAACAATGTTGTTTCCATTGAACACACGTTGGAGGTATCGGACAACCATCCTTCAACCTGATATAGACATAATGACCGGGAATAGCTCCAACACAAATAACCAGCGAATAAGGGTCGGATGATGGAACACCGCGCAATGGAAAAAATGTCTCGGATGCTCCTTGTTTCGTCAACTTAACGACTGCTTTGCCCAAAATAGAAGCTACAATGTGTCCCATATCCGGGAAGGTTAACCATTTGTCGATCAATGCAACACCGCGTCTCCTGGACTTTCTCTTTGATGGCAAGAGTGCATCTGTGATATAAGCCAAACGCTTCTCACACCCATCGAAATTAAGTACATAACCGTATGCAAAAAGACATCGAAATTCCATATCCAAAGAACATCAAAATAAAGTACATACCCACGTGAAAAAGACATCAAAATGACTAAAATAAAATACATCACCATAACGCCAAATATATTTCAATCATGGATGATGTTAATCACAAAATAAATGTCCAAAAATAACACATGGAAAACAAAATGATAGAGATAGGAATCATAAGTTATAACATGTCAATCTTCCTTATAACATGCAAGAACACCACAAAAGAAACTCTTTCCTTAGATTTTACAAACTTTTCTTCAAACTCTTAAGTTACTAACTTCATAGGAATCATCTTGAAATCCATCTAGCAACTCCCAAAAATACTATCTACTACAAATCTCTCACATTAAAGCAAGCTAGAAACTATGATTTTGAGAACCTGCACAAAGAAAGAAACCAATTTAAGCTTGCTGTATCACCACATAGGAAGAACATGTCGTGTGACCAAAATTAAAGCCAAACCACTAAACTATGTGCTAACAAAGTAATGTAGCACGCAATCTAATGTGTATTTAGACTATTAGATGACAAAATTTATATTCCTCTCAAATCTCAATATTAGTTAAGCACAACAATGACTACATTTGGCAAACTAATTTCTCTTGGGATGGAGTGGATTATAGATTAATGGAAAACCATATATGAAATTGCAAACAATATATATATATATATAAGAAATAAAAGGCTTACACTATGAACATTTATTTCAATTAGATAGGTTTGCATAATAAAAGCCTTATATATATACAGATTCAAAAAGCTAACAAAGTAACAAACATTCCTATAATAACTAAAAAATTGAATACATATAAGTATATAACAAACCAAAAATGTAAAAGAGTAAAAGACCAACAAACCTTGTTTGTCAAGGGTCTTTTAGGAGGCTTGTAACTTTTCTGGGAAAGCAAGAAAAGTATGGCAACCGAATAGTTGCACACTATTGGTTAACACATTTTTGTGAGCATGCTTTCATGATACAATTGCATTTATCCCATCTGCACTGCACATGTATTAGTTATGCAAAAATTGTCCCAAATGGCTTCAACATGCTGTCAAATGCACAACTAAAAATAGAATGAGTGAAATTCTGGTAATGATATGTAAGCACTTTTATATAAATCCTAATTCATTATTCCTTAACCGATATCTGTCATCAAACATTATTGGTTTGGTTTGCTGACAGTATATTTGATTTTTTGTTACTAACTCATTTGATTAATGTACCATCATGACAGGTTCAACAGAAATGTTATCTCTTTTGCAAGCGCTAAAATTCAAACCTTTTTTGCTATAAAACAGAAAAACTTATGAGCCAGTCTAGTAAATTTGTTATCTCAATGATACATCTAGTATTGGATTGTTTCTACAAATGTGTTTCGTTAACTTAGTTACATACTTAAAGCATATCTAATGTAGTGATGTGACATGAGCTCGATTAAATGTGTTTTGGGGGGCATTTAGGAATGCATTAAATAAAGGATTAGTAGGTAACCAAATTAAGGTTAGAATGGATATGAAATCCTTACCTACGTCGGAGGCTGCCGTTGTTGTTGTGCGAGAAAGAAGAGCAATCTAAAAATGTATAAAAAAACAAAACTGCCTTATATTTAGCAAATTAGCAAAGTAAAATGGTTAGCAAATAATTTACAAAACCAAAACCGCAAAAATTGATCTACTTCTTAAAACCAAGCCTATTGCAAAAGATTCAAAAAAGCAAATGATGATAGGAAAAAATTGATCAACTTTGGGAAAATAAGTCTGCATCCTCTTGAATACATCACAAGAAACAGGTTAGAGCAATATAATAGTACCTCATCCTCAGTTTCTACCTGAATTCAAAAGATTCATCACATTAATAACCTCTTCTAAAATTACCTAAAAATCATATAGATTAAAAACTGTTCAAAATTTGAACTCAATTCATGAAGATTGGAGAGTGTGGTGTTGACCGAATCCATAACTGATTCAGTTCTGGTTTTAATCATGTTTTGAGTATTTTGCACTACACTTCATAATATTTAATATCAAAGTAAT
Source organism: Trifolium pratense (assembly GCF_020283565.1). Lineage (NCBI taxonomy): Eukaryota > Viridiplantae > Streptophyta > Magnoliopsida > Fabales > Fabaceae > Trifolium > Trifolium pratense. The sequence goes on from NC_060060.1 coordinate 73,344,990, forward strand.
CAAACCAAAACATGGCATAATAATATAAAGTGGTCATGTCAATACCATATAAAATTTCATTAAGAAATTAATAATAATAAAGTCAGAAATTCACAATTTGGTGTTTTTTTCAATTGAAAATTCTCTGTCAAATTTATATACCTGTAAAGTGAAGGCACTGACAATAATTGCCAAAGCAAGAGAACCTGTCTCAAGGAGGTTGAAGTTCAAGTCCATTTTCACACCCATTATCCAAGCAACAATTACACATAGTGGAACCTATAAATTGTAAAATATTAGTTTTCATTATTATTAAAATAAAGAAGACTATATATGAAAATGGTTTTAAGTTATAGTTCGCAACCGCAATTGCAGCCGCAATATAAAGGATATTTAGGTGTTTGCAACATTATCGCGGCCGGAACTTTGACAGCATCAACCACATTTTTCCACTATATAAAAGTCCGCAGGGAAACCGCAACTGTGACCATAAGTGAAATTTAAAACCAAAGTATCGATAATTTACATTTAGATGGTGAGAGTATATTTACCACAATCATTGCAATTTGAGTAGCAGAGCCCAATGCAACACCTAAGGAAATGTCCTGCAGCCATGAAAGTACATCAGTCTCATTCTCATAACCAATTTAATCAAACAAAATCAGAACTAAATGCACGTTTAGAAAAACGATGAATTAGATTAAATCATAACTGTAATTCTGTTAAAGCTCAAAATGTAGTTTTTGCGAGGATTATGCCGGGCAATGACACGCAGTAATTTGTCAAACTCATGGTAATTTCAGATATAATGAATTCATCATTCCAACTTAAATATCAGAAAGAAAAACACACTCCAATGACAATAACCTTTTTTACTGCCAATCTTTGTGAATCTCTTGGAGTAACCTCTGCTAATCTCTGCTTTCTACACAAAATTAATTCCACATTATTAATTAACAATCTTATAATAAACTCAAAATTTAAACAAAAAAATGATCATCAATTAGTTAGTATACAATGTGAATTTGTGATAGAATGAAAACGAAATTGAATATGAAAATCATACATCAAACCACAAAGTTTTTGGCCAGTGAAGATGTCAGTGACACTTAACATGTCCATGTTTTCCAGTTTTGGAAGTTGAAACTTCAACTACCTGTGTCCAACACAAACAAACAAACACCACAAAACATAAATCATTAAAAATCAAAACTATTCAATTTTATCATTAGAATGTTTTCTGCAAAAATTAAAATAAATAAAAAACGAAAAACAGTTTGAAAGAGAGATGAGTTTATTAACATCCACGGAACTCCGGTACCAAGTCGTATAGCCATATCTGCTGCCCACTTTGAGTTTATTGACATCCAAACAAGTCATGCATACCTCTTGATAGTTTCCAAGCTTCTGTCCACATCTTTGGTTTGTAAGCCGTATTTGGAGAGAAATAATCACAATAGAAGCCATTGCAAGTGTTAATCTGTACAACGTTTTATGTCGAAATTAGAAGCTGAAATCCTAGGAAGCATAATAGACTGAATCCAGAATATAAATATTTTCTTAAAATGATAAAGTGCAGCTGAACTTACGACAGGATAGGAGCATCATCTTGCTTGCACATGATCCACGGAACTCCGGTACCAAGTCCTATAGCCATATCTGCTGCCCACTTTGAGTTTATTGACATCCAAAGATCCAATTTCATGGAGGATTTCAAACATGCAAGATCAAAACTAAACATAATACAAAACTAAAAATAAGTGTTAAATGTTGGGGTTTTCAGATTGCAGTAGATTCATCAGTCTATAAATTGGAAAAAAAAAACATCAGTGTTACCATCTACCATAACCACCACACATCACCACCACCTCCAATCTGTAACCATCTCATAAAAAAAAACAACAGAAAAAAAAAGCAATTAAATAGAGCATAGAAAGTAACAGATCTAACCAGAAGAAGGAATGAGAAAGAAGATTCGTCGCCGCCGTCGCCAAGCACCGCATGTTGCCGCAAACTTCTCTCCTCGGCCGGAATTCTCTCCTCCTCGCCGGAACTTCTCTCCCGCCGACAAATGTTCTCTCACTCGGCCACTCCCTCACACTGACGAGTTATTGATTTATAGGTGGTGGTGGAAGTTGCGGTGGATATTATGGTGAAGATGAGATGAGGAGGACAGAGAGAAAGAGATTGAGAAAGGTTATAGAAGAAAGTGTGAAGATAGTGAGAAGAGAGAGATCGCACAAGAGAGAAAAGAGAGAAGAGAGAGAAAAAAACTTCACAAATGAAAAAACAATTGAGAAAAGAGAGATATATATCCCACTAGGTCCAATGCATGTGTTCCATATAGCAGGCCATGTGTAAGCTTATACTCCTCACCATGTGGTTTGCTAAGGCTATAGATGTCAATCAATCATTAGATAGAAATTAGGGTTTGCAATTAGGGTTGCATAGTTTATCATCTTTTATATATATATAGATATATAGATAGATATAGATATATTATTTGTAGTACTTGCTCTATGAAATTGGCACAAGTCAATTCATTAATTTAGTAGGTATAACTTTCTAGCATTTGTACTGAAGATATGAGTAGTAATCTCTTGAAAAAAGTAGTACTTTATGAACTTTTTTTTAATTATATATTTTTATTAGTACTTACTCTAATAACTTTGATGATATATTCACATGTTTTTATCTATTCTTCATATCTTACTTTTACCATTCTATATATATATATATAGGGGGCTGCTAATTTAGACCCAGTTGGGTCTAAATTAGCAAGGTGCACCTTTTGAGTTGGACAAAAATACCCATTTTTTAATTTTTTGGAAGAATAGAGCAACAGGGGCATTTCTGTAATTTTATGCAACAGTACACGCGCCCCCACTTCTTTTTCCCCCCCAGGACACGTGGCAGCTTCTCATTTGACAAAATCCACGCGCGTGCATCACACGCGCCGACAGGCGCGCGTGGGGGTGAAGGCTGACGCGGAGAGAGAAACCTTTTTGAAAAAGGCAGCCACGTGTCACGCTATTATTGGCTGCGTTAATTTTTTTCCATTTTATACTTTAAACTCGATTATTTCATCGTAAATTAATTTTTTATTTTTTATTTTTTATACCAAAATTCATAATTTTTTTTTCTCTACAAATAGAGACTTGGTTCGTTTGATTTGGACACCGAAAAAAAAACGCAATTTTTCACTACTTTAAACTCGATTATTTCGTCGTAAATTAATTTTTTATTTTTTATTTTTTATACCAAAATTCATAATTTTTTTTTCTCTACAAATAGAGACTTGGTTCGTTTGATTTGGACACAGAAAAAAAAAACCCAATTTTTCACTACCTTAATCTCATCAAATAACTAATAATCAACTTACTGAAACCATTTTACCAGGAAAATGGTTTCAGATTACAACTCTCTGAAACCATTCTATCAGATAAATGGTTTCAGAAGCAAACACAATTAATAAATTACTCACTGAAACCATTCTACCAGTAAAATGGTTTCAGAATACAACTATGTGCAACCATTCTACAAGCTAAATGGTTTCAGAAGCAAATAACTAATAATCAACTTACTGAAACCATTCTACCAGCAAAATGGTTTCAGATTACAACTCTCTGAAACCATTGTACCAGATAAATGGTTTCAGAAGCAAACACAATTAATAAATTACTCACTGAAACCATTCTACCAGTAAAATGGTTTCAGAATACAACTATGTGCAACCATTCTACAAGCTAAATGGTTTCAGAAGCAAATAACTAATAATCAACTTACTGAAACCATTCTACCAGCAAAATGGTTTCAGATTACAACTCTCTGAAACCATTCTACCAGATAAATGGTTTCAGAAGCAAACACAATTAATAAATTACTCACTGAAACCATTCTACCAGTAAAATGGTTTCAGAATACAACTATGTGCAACCATTCTACAAGCTAAATGGTTTCAGAAGCAAATAACTAGTAATCAACTTACTGAAACCATTCTACCAGCAAAATGGTTTCAGATTACAACTCTCTGAAACCATTCTACCATATAAATGGTTTCAGAAGGATTTCGGTGTCCAAATCAAACGAACCAAGTCTCTATTTGTAGGAAAAAAAAAATTATGAATTTTGGTATAAAAAATAAAAAATAAAAAATTAATTTACGACGAAATAATCGAGTTTAAAGTAGTGAAAAATTGCGTTTTTTTTTCGGTGTCCAAATCAAACGAACCAAGTCTCTATTTGTAGAGAAAAAAAAATTATGAATTTTGGTATAAAAAATAAAAAATTAATTTACGACGAAATAATCGAGTTTAAAGTATAAAATGAAAAAAATCACGCAGACCCATTCATATGCTGACACGTGGCTGCCTTTTTCAAAAGCAAAATTTTCTCTCTCCAGCTTATAATCTAGTGTGTCGCAGACAGGATGATCTGATAGATCAGGATGATCTGGGCTGTCTGATTGATCAGACAGTCTTAATGAGATCACATCTTGGCTGTCTGATGGAAATCAACGGTCTGTAACCATGGTCCTTCCGTACGCGCGCGACACTGGATCCACGTCTATTAATTGTTTAAGAAGGTGGGGCGCGTGTTGTTATTTTTTTTATGTAAAATTACAGAAATGCCCCTGTTGCTCTATTCTTTCAAAAATTAAAAGAATGGGTATTTTGGTCTAATTGAAAAGGTGCACCTTGCTAACTTAGACCTAACTAGGGTCTAAGTTAGAAAACCCCATATATATATATATATATATATATATATATATATATATATATATATATATATATATATATATATATATATATATTTTCCAACCACTTATAATTAGTCTTCTATATTAATCAAAATGTGTCGCAAAAATTTCCTCCAATTATTCAATAACTAAAAAATTGTTTTTCCCCGTTCATCTACCCAATTATGTATGATTTTTATTATTTTTTTTCCTTTATACGATTTTTTATATTAAACACCATAAATTTGTCTGTAGTTATTTGTAGTTATTTGGAGAGTTATGCATTTTTTCGTATCTCAATATTTACAAAAGCTAGGAATTTAACATTAATTTCTATGCCGGATATTTGTTATAATTCAATATATCAACCGCGCATACATTATAATTTAAAACAATCTAATTTTCTCTTCATCAAGACTTTTTTTCGTTGAATTTGGCAATCAAATAATTTGTGTATTTATTTTTCTTTCCTTTTTTTTATTATAGTATTTTGTATTGTCATTATTAATTAATGAAATTATTATCTATGAAGTCTTTTACGTTAAATTTTTGTTTCTTTATGATATATTCCCTTGGTACATCGCACATATTGTTTCTATGGTTTATATTTCCTTATTTCTTAAAAAATTTAATAAAAGTTTTTCCTTTTTCTTTTAATATTAACTTTATTATTAGTCTTAAGCGCTGAGACAGTATCAATATATTTGATAGAGCCTATAAATTAGTCTAAAATTAATTAGGAGAAATATAATAATTCTTACATTAAATTAAACTCAATGTGTAATACCCCAAGTCAAATGTCTAGAATATTGACAAGTATATACATAATTAAGATCCGGATACATTAAAATTTACAGAATAGCTTGTTCAAAAGAAACAAGTACTTAAATTCTATATCAGATACAAGGAAAAGAAAGTTCCATTACACAACGGTAAATACTCATCAGACATATCTATCAGACTAATCTAACAACACAAGGAAGAAACTAATGTAATAAAATCTTCCATCTTCAATCCTTAGTTTCTTCTTACCTTGTCTCGTTTAATCTGCTTATCTGAAAAAAAATACAAAAGAGTGGGATGAGACATAAAGCCTCAGTGAGTCCCGCCTATCCTAGGGTAGTACTAATATCCTTTGTCCTGACAGTTGATCAATTACATAAACATATAAATATTCATTTCACAATTATTTTCAATATAATGCAAATAAAGTGTGACACACAAAGTTACTTATCTGAGTTGATTTTACGGAATAATCCGAGGTGAGTAGTCTCGAATCATTCCCTTACATACCCGGCTAAATTCCCTATCATATCAGGCTAAAGCACGGTCATACCTCATCTTATCGTTGCGTAAAATTCTATGTAGAATTTCAATCCAGCTCCAACCCCTACATAAGGAAGTCTTTCTGGTGCCTTATAGACCACAACTTAACATTTTATTCATTATAAACATTTAGCATTGGAAATCCAATGCTTGTGGTCCAAAGTCCACTACATTTCAAGATCAACTGCACAAATTCTTACCTGTCATGAATTAACTCATATTACATCTAATCCAAAGTATTCTATTTGTTTTCTCTACCCAAACTTATGCAATTGGTTAAACTAACAACTACATTTTTCATTCCTAATTAGTCTTAGTCCATTAGGGACATTACGGTGTCCCACAAGCGTCCGAAAACACATAACAAGATAAAACAGGGCTGCTGGATGCACCTAAAGCACAACAGGGGCACTTAAAGCGCAAGAGGAGAGGGGAGATTCTGTCTCCCACGCACCAGGCGCAGAGGCTGTGCCCCAGGCGCAGAGGGCAGAATTGCCCTGGTGCTCTGTTCCTGCCAAACTCAGTTTTGTGCAATTTTTCATGTACAATCCTAACCTTAACTTAGATGAATTTTAGTGACAAATTAGGCCATCAATTAGTGGCACAACAAGGGCAAGGGAAGTCACCAAAATTCATAAACAACATACATCAAATCTATACAATTTGAGAGATTTAATCTAAGGGGGTCATCTCATCAAGGTTCAATCTTTCATTCTAATTCTAACTACCCATAAACCCAATTCTCCATGAGAATAGTGGGGAGACTATATTGGTAAGGATTTCTATCTATGGAACTCGCCTGAAAATTGCTAGCACTACCGAGCCATCTCGCCCGCTTAGAAACATCCGATGATGTCGCTCGCATAAGCAAACTCGCGATAGATTTTCTGCATAAAACTGCTAGTGACTTCCAACCTCTAAATTTTGCATTCCAACTTCAAACCAAACTCTTACTCAGCCAATTAAGCATACATAATCAGTTATGGAATCCTTCACCCAACTTAAACTCACATTTTAGCTTATTCCGCAAAATCCATGCCAAAACCCGTAAGCAGTTTCCAGCATCAATATCCAACTTCAAACGCGTTTTCCGAATCCATTTCTAATCCAAAACATACCAAATTTATATCCAAACTGAAGGGAATTAGGTGTAGAATCCGAAAATGCAACAATTACACAAGTCTGGGCTACACAGCAACGGCTATGACTCGATTAGCACCTGTACTGTCATACGAATTTTTAACTAAAATTCCATAGAATTCAGCCATAACCATTCTAACCATACCAAATCAGTTTTAACAATAACACCAGCCCATAATACAGCAACAACAGTTCATTAAGGTTTCTAAATCACTTTTCCATAATAATTTCTTAAATCCCAACATCTAAGACTTGTTACAAGGAATTTTACACATGTAAAAGCTTCAATTAGACAATTTGAAGTAATTGCAAGAACCCTTGTCTATTAGAAACAAAAGCTGAAGAGAAAGTAACTAATGAAAGATGGGACTATTCTTGTTACCTTAGCTCCAGTACACGAATTTGGGTAGGGATTTGCACATGAAAAGTATCATCACAAGAGTAATGGAGAATTTAGATCTTTGGTCAAGGTGGTGAGGGTGAGTTCGAATCTGATAAAAATGGAAGGGATTAGCTGAATTTTAACTCCTCTTACCTTAGTTCCCAACACTCAAAAGTCTCAATTTGTGAAGTTAATTGCACATGCAACTAGAAATTAAAGAAGTTGTAATTTTGGGGGGTTTTGAGCTAATTTCGTTTAGCTTGGGAAGGTAAGAAAAATAGAAGTTGAACATGTTTATTGATGCCTGTTGAGAAGAGAATTTTGAGAGAAAGAGGCGAGTTGTAGTGTGTGTGGCTAAGAGGGTTTTCAAGCCAATGGGAGAAAAGAGAGAAAGAGCTCACGCAAGAAAGAAGAAGATGAATGGTTCTGTGCACTTCTTTTCCCTTTTGCTATAATTTAATATATCCACACATATAGTTTTTGCCAATTACTCATTTGCCCCCTCACTTGTACTAATTCATAATTTTGTCATTCTTTTCAGTACAATTTCTTCAATGACTCCTTTAAACCTTATATTTTAATCTTCTAGTTGGAACATCTAATTATTACTAGTAATATTAATTAGAGTCGGGTTGTTACACAATGAGAGCCTATAAATTAATCTAACATTACATTAAATTGCCAAAGAATATGATAATTAAATTGGATGAAATATTAAATTATTACAAAATAAATTAATAATATCTAAAAGTTAATTACAAGTAGTACAAAAAAAGTTTCTTTTATTAAATACTCATTATTTTTTTATCTATAAATACATGCATTTAACAAAGTTTTACTTACTTTTGTTACTTCATAATCAATGGCATCAAAATGGCCTCCTATAATTCATGGAAGTCCTCTGGCAATGTTTGAAGCAGTTCATCTTCCTAATGAGGTTTGAAAAAATAATTTTCCTGCTTTTTGAATATTGCATAATATAGAACTTAACATTAGTCAATCACTTGCAGACTTTTGGAGAATTAGATCCTTTTTTTATTAGAAAATATTTTAAGCAACTGGGTACTCAATGGAAATTGTATGATGGAGATGGAATTCCTCACCAGGTAGAGTTCAATATGTCAACTACCAAACCACTAATAACATTTGGTTGGCCAAGAATTAGAAATTATTATAAATGGAATGGAAATCAAAGTCTTACATTTCACTACTATGGTCAAGATACTTTTCTAATGATCGTTTGTGAGTTTGAACAAAATGAGTCTCCATCTTCTTTTCCTCAATATCATAGTTTGAGTACAAATCTTGATGATTATCGTTCCTTCCTACTTGAAATAAAAGAATCCCATCTGAATTCCTCTAAATTGGTTAGTTCATAAATTTTATCCTTTTCAGCACATTTTCATTTAATAGCCATATTTTGTCATTACATATATACTAACAATTCAATTTTGTCAATCTTTAGGTTCTACCTCATGATTTTGGAAACCACCTATCACTATCAGATTATTCAGAATTCATCCTATGCGGTGCTCATCATGAAAATGTCACATGCAAATTCATAAAACATGGTGAAAATGGTGTTGAGTTTACCTTTGAAAAAGGATGGAAAAAATGGTGTAAATCAATAACATTGTTGAAGGAAATATATTAGATTTTAACTGTGATGCATTTATGTATACAAATATTATTATCGTCAATAATATGTAATTTATTATGGCATATATATTTTTCAGAAATTCTAATATGTTATGAATATATTTATGAAAAATATTTGGTTTTTTTTAATACCATTATTATTGAGTTAATTAATTTTCTTTATTTTCATAACATTATTTATTAATTAAAAAAACACTACAATTGTTTTATTGAGAGAATTAACAATTATTCATGCATTGAGGAAATAAATTTAAACATCTTAAAAATGTTGAAGCAAAATCCTTTTTGATATGTGTTTTAATGACAACAAACCTTATGGAATAAATGTTAAGTTTTATGAATGGTGATCTACTGATGGTTGCACTTGAGTTTTTGTTTAAAGACAGATAATGATAAAAGTGGACGAGCTAGATGTCACTCACATCAACAAGTGCATTTTATATACTCAAACAATGAAAGAATTGGAGTATCATCAAATAATTACAACAGTAGTATCACAAGCTTCATGAAGATTTTTAAAGACTGTTGTTTGAATCATACGAGGATTCATTGAAGGTTCAAGCAAGAAAGTGAACTTCATAGTTAATAGTCTTCATCTTCACCACAAGGTTTACAATGGGAATTAAATATTCAAGGAAGATTAAGAGAATCGTAGTTGAAGAATCAAGATGGAAAAACCTGCATCACAAGCTACAAAAGAATATATTTGATGTTGTGTGACAAAACTTACATTGAGTTTTGTACTACATGCTTTGAAGAATTACAATTGCAATTAATGTCAAAAGGAATGATGCATGTACGAAAGATCGTCAAAAGCTACTCAAAATATCATCCTACCAAAGCTTGTCAAGATGACAATGTTTGAGAATGATCTTCCATGAGGTTTTCAAAGGAGCTTATGCACAATGCATAAACGTTTTAATCATTTTCAAAAATGAGTACACTCACGCTCCACTAAATAATCTTAAAGATAGTCATTGAACAAGCAACGATGTGTGTAAAACATCAAAGAGAAATTGTGGGAAGTTTTGCAACAACAAAAGAATTCAAAGTTGATTGACCAAAGAAGATATTATCTTCTCATATAGAAAAGAAATATTATCAACTCTTATGAAACAATGTTCTCATCATGAACATGTTTATTTCCCTCAAGAGCATTCATATCAGTTCAGCACAATGGCAAGAATCAACTTTGAAGAAGAAATTATTTCAAAGGTTGAATTATTTATAAGTCAATAGAACGTTCTCAGAACGGTCTCCCAAGTTTGCGTGTTCAAGGATAATCACTTTTTCATAGTTCAACTTGGTACAAGACAAGAATGAACTTTTATATGAAAGTTATTTCAAGGATCATAACAGTGGAATAAATCATTTAAGGCAACGAATGAATTATGACTAGAGAACATTCTCTTGTTGTCATATTCAAGGAGTTACATGAACATATCTCTTGCCAAGGTTTATGATTCTCTCATGGACAACTGATGTTATTATTTAGACCAATGAAAATGCAGCAACAAAGGCAACAGCTTGCAAGGAAGCTTCACACCTGATCCAAGTACAAGTTTATGACATGGGTGGCTACATTCTCCCATAAAAGATTACTCATTTCACTATTCATGTGTCCTTTGAAGTACAAGTGAACAGTTGATACTCTATGCCTTTGATGAAGTATTTACAGTTGTATTACAACTTGCAACAGCTCTAATTTCGTTGGACCTTATCCACACCATTTCAGATAATGTTCTCCAACGTCCTGAAGAATGATCTCCCAGGTTTTTGCACTTAGGTGTCAATCTTATCCAAAGTGTTGTCGATATTACTGCAAGTGCACAGGTATATCGCGTAGTTATAAAAGATTATCGATCCCACAGGGACTATTTGTTAATATTTCGCTTATGTTTTTAATATATCGTAAGGTTAAGGCTAGATATTAATTAAAGAATGCGTTTTAGATAATTAATTAAACTGTATTAAATATAATATTATTAAACTAACCGGAATGTGAATTAAGTCGCTTCAATTGATTCAATAATTAATTTGTATTTAGTAAAAAAGGTTTCTTTTTAACAAAATGATATTGATTTAAAGATACGCCTCTCACACTCTCGCGCTATTGAGTTATATCATGTAGAAATAAAATATATGTTTAACTGTCACTCTTACATTTACTTATGAAAACACTGTTTGAAAATCAATACAATTTAATTGGGAAAGAATCTAGTTTTCACAAAACAACATTAGTTTAAAAATATAGTCTCACGTCGTCGCGCTATTGAACTGATACTATATTATATAAATGAATGCTTCACTCTCGCTCTCACATTTATTTATAAAATACTTTTTGAAAACTAATATAGTTTAATTAACTTTAAAGAGCTGTCGCGGTGTTTAAAATTAATGTTCAGTTTTTACTATCCGGTACAAATCTCACACTGTCGCGCTATTAATTTATACCTTATTTAATTTTCACTCTCGTGCAAAATCTTTAATTTAATCATTAAAAACTGATACAGAAAACTAGTTTAAAATATTAAGTAAACAAATTAAACATCGAATCCAAATTAGCTTCCAATTTCACATTCCAGTTTCAATAAATTAGCTAGACATAGTTGCTGGTAACAACATAATAATTAAATAAATAAACATCAACATAAATAAAGCAACGATAAGGTATTGGAAGATGTAAAACTTGAAGAAACAGTGACTGAATAAAAAGAACAGTGGACAAATTGTAACAAATAATCTAACTAAAGCCATCTATTTATAGGCTGAGAAAACAGATTTTTTTTCCTAATAGTGCGTGATTTTCCGTTGCTTGTTGCTTCAGATTCGGCGAGATATATCCGGAAAGAGGGAGAGTGGCGAGAGCCACGTACTTAAAGTGCTCCAATTTAATAGGCATGCGTGCGCCATGTGTTGTTTGTGTGAATAAGTGCCTAAGAAAAAGAAACAATATCTGGTGGCCATCATCTATATGGCGTGCACCATATATGGTGTGAATTGGGCTGCTTTATTTGTGGCTTGTGGCCCATTTGTAGTTTGATTGTTTTTGGCATTCACGCCCCTTTTTGCTTCTTGATCTGATCCAATTCTTTATTAGCATTTATTTTGCAACTTATAAATTATTTGGTAGCTTCCGGACATTCCTGAAATACATAAAAATAATAGTAATAATACTACGAAAAATGCGAAGAAATAGTAAAATACTAAGCTAATGTTATTAAATAAATAGTGCATTTTTCGGTGTTATCAAACTCCCCTAAACTTGAACCATTGCTTGTCCTCAAACAATTTAACTTACATATAGGAAACATTTAAAATACTAAGCAATTCATAAATGTAGACTTAGAAAAGCAATACCACAAATACTCATACGTGGTCAGAAATTCAAATCAGCTAAGACTAATTAATTAGGTGCTTATTCAATCAAGAAGGGTATTTCAACGACACACAAAGTTCTCCATCTTATACATACCGAATTCGGATCATGCCGTTGTACTAAAATCTAGATCTTCTCCTTTGTTTAATCCTTTTTCATTCTAGACAGTCACATTAAGACCCTTTATCTATGTCACACACATGGTAAGAAAATCGGTTAGCGATTTTATTCTTTTTTTTTCTCGCAAATTATCTTGATGATGCAAATTTTCGTATTACTTTCACAAGCAATATTCAAATATACATATATATATTCACAAGGTTTAACCGTATTACCACAGTATGACCTTTTATTTGCTTAAATGATTCGCTTATATTCATCGACTAACCTACTTAATGTGTGACTTATAGATGGTGTCCGACTGGTAAATAAACTACTAAGGGAATCCACAAATTTAAATCAGGAGATTTCGGCACAATGGTTATTCAAATTGATATCTATACTAGAGAGACTTCTGGGTATTGGAAAAATACCGATTTTGTTGTAAAATTCCCTAATTTTCTTAACTTAGCCTCTCGTCCTTTCTTAACCTATATACTTTCAAAGTGAATAATTGTCCTAAATCTTTAGAGAAAAAAAATTAAATTGGCTCAAGAAAAGGAAAAATTTAGAAAAACCAAAGAAAACACTATAAATTCAATTTTTCTTAACTTAGCCTCTCGTCCTTTCCTAACCTATATACTTTCAAAGTGAATAATTGTCCTAAATCTTTAGAAAAAAATTTTAAATTGGCTCAAGAAAAGGAAAAATTTAGAAAAACCAAAGAAAACACTATAAATTCAATTTTTTTTTATTATGCGAAAAGGGAAATAAATTGAAATGACTGGGAAATAAATAAAAGTAGTGAAATGCTCCCCTAAACTTAAATCCAACAATGTCCTCACTAGTGCGACTCAAGAGTAGAATTGGAGTGCAAAACCTGGAGATTTACGCCTATAATGCAACTGATGGGTGTTAAGCGATCGATCTCTTTATTTTCTGCAAATTCAAATTAAAACATTAAATTAAAAACTCATGGGTGCCTCCCACGCAGCGCTTTGTTTAAAGTCGCTTAGCTCGACTTCGCACGACCCTTAAATCAAGAGGGCGCCTCTTTCAGACTGACATCCTTAACACTGTACTCATCATCGCTTTGTTTAAAGTCTACAAGTCATAAAACTCTTCTACACTCAAAGATCCTCATTCTCATATATACTTCTAGTATATTGGGTGTTTTTATTTGCTTCTCAAACTAACCTTTGAGTTTCTACAAAGCAAATATTTCAAGAGACCACTTTGCTACACAACTCACTTTTAAGTGATTGTATCTTTGTCTCTTCTTTTTCACTCATACTTCAAGCTCTCTAGAAATCTAGGATCATATTCAGTAGAGTATTTTGAGTGTATTTCATTGTAAGCTTCACAACAAGTTAGGTGTGATTAAAAGCTTAGATCCAAGAAACCATTGATAAATCATTAGGATTTTCTTAAGTCAATTGGGTATAATTGATCGAGGTTACCTTGTAAAGGTAGATCAGCTGGATATAGCTGGATACTTTGTGATCTTGGTTTTAGATCATAAAGGGTCTTTGATCTGGGCTTAGATCAATGGGAAGTTTCTGTAATCTGGATTTAGATTATAGTGGAAAACTCACAAGCGTGGGGACTGGACTAGCCCAGGATTCGGGTGAACCAGTATAAATTTTGTGTGTGAATCTCTCTTACCTTTAACTATTTATTTTCTGTAAACACACATCACACAAACCACTTAATTTACATTCACTTTGAATTCTCACACAGCAGAGAACATTCTCCAAACATAGCAGAGAACGTTCTCCGAACACAGCAGAGAACATTCTCTGAACAAGCTGTTTTATATTTAACTAACATTTATCCAAGTATACACTTGAGATCAATTCTATAGTGCAGGATTAAATTTTTAAAAGGGTCACAATTCAAAACCCCCCTTTCTTGTGACTATTTCTTACACTTCAAAAAATTTACAATATCAACAAATATATATACTATTCATCAAGTACTCATTCACACATGTTGATCTACATGTTTGGTACTTTAACAAAAGAAAGAATCTAATTTTGTCTTCAAGCTAATCCCTATATAGACATTCATGTCTCACATGACATATAATTGGTTTGCAATCAATTAAATTCAACACTTATAACTATTAGTACATTTAGATATATAAGACTCTCTAAACCTTAACTACTACTTTAATTTTTTATGCAGTTAAGGAATTGAAGAAATTTTTTTTGTCGAACAATATAATAAATAGAATATCAAAGATGTAGTCTTTTAAGGGTTTCGTGTCTTTAAGCCACTCTCTAGGAGAGTTGGTGTAAAGTGAACCACTCGGATTGTGAGATGGTCACTATGTCCTCACTCAGAAACCTGTAGGTAATGAGTTGAGAATTGTACTTGGAGGAAGCTTTTAAGCAACTCCAAATTGGGAACTTAGTCGTTGGCTAGGTGTTAATGTCATTGAAGTGTGTCTTCATCTTTGTCAAGGAGAGTGTCTCCATTCTGTTGTTATTGAAATCCTTACTGGTTGTAAGGTTGAGGGGAGTGAGACAGGGTCTGATATCTAGCAGTTCCTAGGTAGAAGTTGCATTGGGTAGGGATTAAGTGAGGAGTTGTAAACGGGGGAGTTTAGCTCTGAATTAATACTGCTGATAGTGAATTTCCTCCTGGATTGGTATCCCCCAGATTAGGCTGTTAGGCTGAACTGAGTTAACAATTATGTGTGTCGTTTATGTTTTTCAGTATATGTTTTTAATGCTCTGTTTTATTGTTCTTACTGCTAAGACAAGTGTTACGACAAGTGTCTTCACATCGTGGACAACACTTGTCTACTGTGTACCAGAATTTCATTAATAAAAGTATTTTCGGATAAAAAAAAAAAACAATATAATAAATAAACCAAAAAATAAACCAATTTTTTTGTGGCGATATATGCAATTCAAACTATAGTTGGTCCATACTCAAGTACAATAAATAAACCAAAACATCGTATTCTATTTAACTGTTGGAAGTAACTAATTGTATTTGGTCGGTTGCCAAATAACATCGACCTTGAATTAGCCTACTATATAAGTTGTCTTTATCAAGTCAGAGTACTACTTATTTACCAAAAAAACTTACTATGATGCCATGCTCTCCATTTTTGATAAAAAAAAAAAAAAAAACTTATTTACCAAAAAAGGTTGTATTTGGCAATCAAGTAAACCATGTGTATCTTTTTTATTTTAGCTATTTTGTGGATAAATATTATGTTCTATTATATTGCAACTTTTAAAATTCGACTATTTTCATTTAGTTAAAATGATAAAATAAATATTACGATGTACAATATATCCTTACACATTTATTATTTATATATTTAATTAAAATTTAACCTATATATCATCGGTGTAAACTTATTTTATAAAATGTTCAATAAAATGGCGGTACATCATATGTAGTAATTAAAAAAACAGTCTGACAATTATATATATACTACATAAATTTTTTGAAATACCAACGGTACACAACAATTAAAAAAATCTTAAAATATTATTTTATATTATTAATCTTAAAAGCCTTGTCATATAGAAAGACATTCACAAATATCTTAAATTTTGAATCTTTATGTAACGAAAATATGATTCCCATATTTGTGGGACTAATAAATAATCTGGGAACTACATCTCCGTGTCTTTTAAAGAATACCAAATGAACAGTCAAAATTTATTTCTAAATAATATCTTTATCCATTAATGAAAATGACAAAACGATAATTGAGAGACAATAAGCCAAAAAGAACTTTCCATATCCTTCTCGAACTTTATGCAACAATAAGCCAAAAAGAACTTTCCTTTTCAACAAAACGACTTGACAAAAACCATAGTAAATTTCCCCAGCCATTAGATTCGAAACAACCTCCTTCAATATCAAACCAAAACCGTAAAGATTCAAGATGGGATCTTCCTCAAAATGGTAAAGTTTTCAACCTTTTTCCAGTATGAATCGTTTTTTGATCTTTTCTTTTTTGTTCTTTTTGTTCATGCATGTTTAATAAACGGTTTAGATTATCATAATTTCCAGTTTAACATATATATTGATAAATTACTTAATCGATTTACATAAATACTTTCATTGCTCATTATTCATAAGTTTAATTTAATTGTAGCATTTGGTAAATATAAGTTTAAAATTTTAACCCCTGATATATCTGTAAAATAACTTTTCAAAAACAATTTGACTGTTTCTAAATCTGAGTTTTTATCTCATTTTTTTTTTAAATTTTTGATACTTTTTAGGACTACACCAATCAATGGAAATCAAAGAATCAACACTTTCGAAAGTATCATTTATCCGAATGAGGTATGTGACTATATAATCATTTTTATTATTTTCACTCTGTATATATAGATGAATATTATTAGAATTAGAAATTTGGAAACTATAAGAAAAGCCACATATATAATACATCAAAATATTTGTGCAAATTTTACACTATACTATATTTTTTATGATTTTCAAATTGTATAGATACATAAATTATTATTTTTAATTATAATGGTTTAGTAGTTTTTATTATTATGTTACAAAAAATATTGAACCCATAATTTTCAAATCATCATTAAAATACTTTAATTTTTCTCTTATTCGAAACATTTTGAATGTCAAGTTTTAAAATATATAATGTTTTTCATATTTAGGGACCAATCGATATTCCAATGAATTTTTATAATGATTGGAAATGTGAACTGAATAAGCAAAAGGACGGCATGATTACGACAAACTCTGGATCAGTAAAGATAAGACTGAGTTTGAATGAAGATGTATCATTCATGTTCTATGGCCAGTTAGTGGCTAAAAAATTTGGATTTCAGCATCCTACCAGAGTAATGTTCGATTATAAAATCGTCCGTAACGAATTTGCGATGACATGCATTCAAACAATGGAGATTGCTGAAAGACCAACCACATTTGAAACAGTCATCAGTCCTTTTAAGGTATATTGTTCTATACTATACTCTCTACTTTAGATGACTCTTTCATATTATACAAAGTATCAATTGTTGCTAATAATGTTTTTTTTTTACCTTCAAATTCAGTATAAAATTAAAATTCCAACTGAATTCCATGAACTTTGAAAAAGGGAATTGAATCGATTAAGCTATGGCAGGATTGTAGCAGAAAAACTATGGGCACAAGTAAATTTTGAAATGGATGGTACAAACTTCTTTATGCATAGGAACCAGGTTACAGAAGTTTTTGACATTGAAAAACCAATAAGGGTCCTTCTTGATTATCAGATACCAACAATGATTTTCATATGACCTTTATAAGTGAGGTTGAGGATGTGGAACACTCCAACCAAACAGAGGTTTTAGCAAATGTCTCAAGTGGGAATGATTCAGATGGAGCAACGGAAGTCCAGGTAATGTTTTTTATTGGTGTTACATTTAAAAACATACATTTTTCAGATAACAATTAATGTTCCTTTTCAAATATCTATTTTTTCAGAATGAAATGGAGGAAGAGGAAGACGAAGAGGATGATGCTGGAGAAGAAGGTGGTGATGTAACGGTTACATGGAATACAACAGTAACAAAGGTTTTGGCTAATCTTTCAAAGAAGCAAGTGCTGGTACTATTTTATAACATTAAATTTCTTTATTAATTCATTATAATTAGATTTTGATTAATCTGGCATTGGTACATTTAACCAGTTTGGAGAACAAATAAAAATATGGTTTTTAACTATCTTTAGTTGAATCCTTTAGAAATTATATATTGTTTTTAGGATAAATTTAAAATGTCTGCTCAATGTTTTTATTAATACCTGGGTTTTTCCAATTAGGGTTTAAAAGCATTGCAATTTTTTTACTATCACTTTTGATTTTCTGACTTTTAGTCGAAATGGTCTCATGTATGATATAAAGTTTGATTGCCAAGTATTCTGTTAATTTTTTTTGTTATTATTGCAGCACTTCCCAAATTCTATTTCAAGAGGTATCCTAGCCAATGTCACCCAGGTTCAGCTAATATCAGAAGACACTGATTTTGAAGTTGAATGCCAAATTCATACTTCAAAAAGATCGCTGCAAACTGGAAAATTTGAAAAACATATTGGTAAAGGATGGTATGAATACGCGCGCCTTCACAGGCCAAGGGTTGGTGATAATTTGCTGTTTGTGCTGTATCCAGAAAGAGATGAGCTAACTGTGAGGCTAGAACGTCAGAATATCAATCAGAATTAGGACCGGTAATCTTTGTTGCTCCTTCACTTTATAATAGAACCCTCTTTATTATCTTATGTTGTGTTTCATGATGATGAATTGCGAAAGGTTTAATCAATTTATATGTGTATTAAGACTCAGTAAGAACAAATGTCAGCTACTATAATCTGTGTTAGATGAATGTTTAAGTTAATATCTTTTGCTCTGTAATATGACAAATATTATATTTTGTGGGTCTTTTAATTAAAGTGCTTGAGCCTGAATTAAGAAAACATAATATTCTATCTTTTATTGTTGCATGCATTTGACTAAGATTAATATTACAAATATTGTTCTTGAAATATAAAGTAGATGACATACAAATCAAAAGATAATAAAACAACACTTTGTCTTATAATGTAATCTAAATAAAACATTGATTCAGAATAGGCTTATACATGTTAATTAATTTTTCGAACCTTCAAAAAAACAGGTGAATCTAAAATCGTGAACCTAAGTTTCTGACCAACATTGATATTACCTGTATCCATAAATGCATTCCACCCATCGCATATATATTTGTCATTGCTATTCAATTTTGATGATTTGATTTCGCAATTGACATGAATATCCGAATTCTCCAAGACCATAACAATATCAGTTTGCGACGCTCCCAAATAGTTAATTGAGATATTGCGCGGAAAATGCTGTTAAGATAAATAATGAAAAAGTAAATTAGTATATTTCTAATTTAATTTCAATTTAAACAACAATAAGGATTCTTTGATTATTTGTATTACCAATGCTGCTCTACCTTGAAAATCGAAGGAGGTGATGACCATATCCCAAAATCTGGGTGGTTGAATATCTTCCCCATCAACAATATTCATCTAATAACAGGATATTAATAAGATACAATTACAATCATATTATAATAATATGTATAAGATACAATTAGAAGAATAATTAACACAACAGCTATTACTGATGTAGATTAATATTCCTACAACTAGATTTAGCATATAAAATTTGAGAATCATATATTTGAAAAATATCAAAGAGGAAAACTGATTTTTTTTTTTGCAGGTAAACATTGATAATTACCTGATCTGGATCAACACAACTTGGTATGATTCAGAATCAAAATTGTTCTTTCAACGTCTGGAAATTTGATTGCATACAAATGGAAAATGTTTCATAGCTCACCTTTGTAAAACCCCGTATTTTATGTTCAAATGAGAATGATTAGATGTGGGTTTCAAAATTCAGATTGTGGCTTTGTCATGGGCCAACTTTGTCTTTGGCCCAAATTACATCATCTTTTATTGTATTATAATAAATTAGTTGTAGTACTTGAACTAATAAATAGGAACAAATCAATTCTAATTTTGCAGCATTTGTACTAAAGAATCTTTCTAAATTTTGAGTAGTCATATCTAGAAAAAAGTATTTCTTAGATTAACTTTTTCTTTTTTTTAATATTTAGTATTACTTGCTATAATAACTTTAACGATTTTTTTCAAAATTTATTTTCTCCTCTTCACATCTTAGTTTTACAATTCCATATATATATTTTATATTTTCCCAAACAATTATAATTAGTCTTCTATTTTCAAGAAAATGTGTCGCACTAATTTCTCCAGTAATTCAGGAAACTTATAAAATTGTTTTCCACCGTTTATCTATCAAATTACGTTTGTTTTTTCCCGTTCTTATAAATTTGTTTGTAGTTATTTAGATAATTATACCCTTTTTTTCGAATGTGAATATTTACGAAGACTAAAAAATCAATGGAATTCATATGACGGACATTTGTTTGAATTTAATAAATCATTCAAAAAACTGCGAATAAATTTTGGTTGTCCAAGAAATATAATTTAGTACAAATGGACTATAAATCATAAACTTGCGTTTTTATAGCATGGAGAATATTAATTCTTAACGATTATGAAATGAAATGAACAAACTTATCAACCAAATTCTTTTCCTCAATTCGATAGTTGATTTTAGATATTTTGTTGCTATGTGTGACTATTTCAAGCTTAAACTTTTTTGTCCTTCATACAACAATGAAATATGCAATTTTGAAATTTTCCATCAAAATAGAATTTTGATCAAAGATAGCAAAGTGTGCAAAGCCTTTTGCAAGCTCAATAATAAGATACATAGCTAAAGTATGCACAGGTTTGATTCATTAAACAGCTAACAGCTATATGCAAATCAAGGAATTCATTATCACTAAAATATAATAATGATGACAATTAGTTTAAATCATCAAATTTTTTCGAATGTCATTCCAATTTTTGAATTCTTTGTGTTTTTTCATGATTTCA
Organism: Trifolium pratense; assembly: GCF_020283565.1. Lineage (NCBI taxonomy): Eukaryota > Viridiplantae > Streptophyta > Magnoliopsida > Fabales > Fabaceae > Trifolium > Trifolium pratense. The sequence continues at coordinate 73,366,188 of NC_060060.1, forward strand.
TAATCAATTCATTAAATTTTGTCAAATTTAAGCTTAGCATATTTATTTAATACATGTCAAGACCCACTTTCAACTTTGAATACACTTTTGCTTAAGCATTTAAATTAATTAAAATAACATTAAAACAAAGCAGCAAATAGTTTGATTCATTACAGACCATAAACTACATTCAATCCAAATCAGAGAAATAAAACTTAAACATTAAGCCTAAACATCAATAACATAAAGTACAACCAAACCAAGTTAAACTTATATAGCCTACACTTCAGGATTCAGCCTACACCTTCTAACATAATCATCTTCCTAATCTTAAAGAACAAACATTAAAACCAAATTAACTTAAAATTAGCCTAACATACTGCATAATCAACAGCCTCCAACAAGTTATCTTTGCAACCTCCCTTTTTTCCAACAATAACAAGCCTCCAACATAATCATCTTTCTCACTTCAGATTTTAAAAACGCGCACAACATTATTACCAGAGTTAACAAGTGAAAAATTAAAGCATAGTTCATCACCAGCAGGAAAACCATTTTTGCGACAAAAACCAAACCAACCAGGTCCTAAGGCAGACACCGGGAAAGGATTGTCGTGAATTGCAACTTGAAGATTAGTCTTTGTTCCATTGTCACAGTAAGCAGTTATCGCATTCACCTTAGAATTTCTCACAAAAATTGCAAACAAATTTCATATGCTCTGTTTTGCAAATTAAAACATCGTAAATATATATCTAAAATAACTGTCATCATAAACATGTTTAGAAATCACAAACATTACATAAATTATAAAACTCACCAAATATGGATTCCTTATGTTATCACGCTTAAGTTCCACTTGAAACCTAGCACAATTACCATGAGTATATCAGCTATGATAGTTTGGAATTTGATCTTCACTTTCAAATCTTCTTGAAGCCGTAATACCAAACAAACCTTGACCATGATAGGCAAAATGGATTTCTTCATTCTTATGAAGGTCGAAAACCTCTCTCATCTCTTTCCATCCATCCGTGAGAAGAGGATGGATTTCATCTTTGTTGTATGTAACAATATGATGTTCAAATCGATAATCCATTATCCTCCATTCTACAGGAAGTTCATGTCCAAATTCACGAATGAAATTTGGATCCACCTCTCCAAATTTCTAATTCAATTTTCAACAATCAATTAATTACTTAATTTCAACATGTATAAAAGGATTTACTTTAACCATTAACAAATAATCAAATCACAATTACATTAAATAAAACAGAAATTTCGTTTTACCTGATTAGAGAAGAACATGGTTGCAAAGCTCCCAAGAGGTGTAACATCGATTAAATCACAATAGTAGGTCTCCATGAATTATTGCAAGAGAACAAGGGGAAATAATATATTTGTTGATTGATGATATCAACCGATCTTTGTGTATATATCTATATCTCATATATTTATCTTTTGTTTTACATCAAAAGCATCAATAAAAATAATAAAAAATTAGATTACATTAGAGTAAATCTTATCTTATCCAACTACCAATAGTTGCTATGACAAGGTCACAATAATTGATACTTCCTCTGTCCAAATTTTATTGACACAGTTAACAGTTGTGCATTATATACAACTTTTTATTTGAACTAATTTTATTACTAATAAACAACAATAACAATTATCATATAACATATTCAGTTCGTGTGTATGAATATTTTGAAAAAAAATGTTTAGGTATGTTAAATTTTTGTTATTTTTTAGTTTACCTTAACACTTCGAAAAAATTGTTCAGCTTTGTAAAATTTTTCTATTTTTTTTTCTTTACCTGAACACTTTGAAAAACTTAGGTTATTTTTTTACATATCTACACACTTTTTTACATACCGGCACACTTTTTTTCAAACTGTTCAGTTAAAAAAAATAAAAAATTAATAAAATTTTACATATCTAAACAATTTTTTCCAAAGTAAGTAGGTAACAACATAAATTTATAAAAAAAATACATACCTACAAATTTTTTTTCATAGTCTTCAGGTAACAACAAAAAATTAGATAAATTTTACAGACCTGAACACTTTTTCCCAAATTGTATAAGCAACAAAATTATTTTAAAAAAATTTTACATCCCTAAACACATTTTTCCAAAGTATTCCGATAACCAAAAAATAATTTACATAAACACTTTTAAGAACTTAGGCTATTTTTTAAATAACTACACATTTTTTTACATACTGACACACTTTTTTTCAAAGTGTTCAGGTAAAACAATTAATTTTTTTTTACATATCTGAACAATTTTTCCCAAATTGAGTAGGTAACAAAATAAATTTAAAAAAAGTATACACACCTACACAATTTTTTTCAAAGTATTCAGGTAACATCAAAAAATTATATAAATTTTATAGACCTGAACACTTTTTCCCAAAGTATGTAGGTAAAATAAATTTGAAAAAATTTTACATAGCTACACATTTTTTTTCCAAATTTTGAAGTAACAACAAAAAAATTTAAAATTAAGGTTGGGGTTGATTGCCAATTTTGGGGTAGAAACAAAAATTTTCTAATGATTGATACAATATTTTTCGGCCCAGTTAGAACATCCTTTTGGCCCAATACAACAACCACATACAATATCCAACACTTCAAACACTATCATCGATCAACTAACCTTAAAAGGAGGCTGCAGCTGAAGCATTTCAGGTTTGTTACTCTTCTTCCTTAATACGATTTTTTGTTGTTGTTAAACCTGATGTTAAGGTTCAAAATAGGTTTAATATCCATTAATGAATCCATATCTAATTTTAAATTTAATCATTAATCATTATTTTCTGATTTTTTTTTATGGATTATGATAAATCTCATATAAGTTGAAAATCAATTCTTCAAATAACAAGAATGAAAATATCTTAAACATCATATTACGATTATCATCCATTCATTATTCCTTCAAGAATCATGTATGTTTGAATATTACTATTAATTCTATTTATTTTGATTACTGATTCTACGAAATCATTATACAGGATAAAAATGGATTCGTCAAATAACAGGTGTGAATCAATATTTCTTTGCGTTATTAATATTTGAAATTATTTTTACAGCCAATTATTTCCCAATTATTTTTCATATTATTACTGAGCAAATCATTCGAATTATAAACCCTAATTGGAAAAACTATTAGCTCAATGATTTTACTCATAATATTTCACATAACTTTGTTTACATGATATTTTATATCAATTTCATTATTCAGGATTTAAATTCCCAATTTTTGTTAAGATCAATATTCTCAATTGCAATTTCATCATATTCTGAATGTATCCTATATCATATGAATTTTTTTTTTATATAGTGACTATGGAATTGATGAAATGGAATCAGAATATGCAAAATTTCTGGAAGACTATGCAAAAAACTATGACTATTATGATGGTCAAGGATCACATCTAACTGATGACGACATATCACCTATTGATAATAATATAGAACCATGTACTGATAATGTATACGGTCAATCGTTTGCTAGATTGTCAATTAGTGGTCAACTAATAGAATCATATGTTTTTGAATTGACTCTTGCTGACCTAAACAAGGCAACAAAGACACAATTTGTAAGTTTTAATTAACCTCAAATTTATTTGTTTCATTGATTACTTACTACCATGTTGTTTATACTTTCTTATTCTAATAAATAATCTTACTTTTTGTAGACACTACTTTCTGAATTTAACAATTATGTAAGGCAATACAATTTTCATAAGTTGGTTCTACAAGTACCAAACAAGAGCAGTTCAATTGTTCACTTAAAATATCCAGACAATCATTCGGAGAATGTCAAGATTGCCAGAGGGTGGAAAAATTTCTGTTTTGACAACAATATTCAATTAGGAGATAGAATAAGTTTTGAATTCAAAGATATAACCTTAAATGTTTGTCAGGTTTCCATAGTTTAGACTAAGTTTTATGCTACAAGACTAAGCAACATTATGAAATTAATTATTTGTAGTCAAATTATGTTATTTCCTAAGTATTTCATATTCCGCTATATGGTTGTAATGGATTTTATGTTCAGTTATTTTTTATTTAACTATTATCGTAAAAAAGAATTGTGTCGATTAATGATAAACGCAACCTTCAAATCCAATTAATTGTTCTGTTTATCAAAAAATATTTCGTTGAAACCAACTACGTAACGCGCCGAAGGCGCGTGCAACACGCCGTAGAAGCCTTACGATCTAATTATATTGAAATGACACACATTGAATATGGGTTTAAAAGATTCGATATAGACTTTGTCATGGGCCAACTTTGTCTTTGGCCCAAATTGAATTATCTTTTATTGTATTATAATATATTATTTGTAGTACTTGCTCTATGAAATTGGCACAAGTCAATTCATTAATTTAGTAGGTATAACTTTCTAGCATTTGTACTGAAGATATGGGTAGTAATCTCTTGAAAAAAGTAGTACTTTATGAACTTTTTTTTAATTATATATTTTTATTAGTACTTACTCTAATAACTTTGATGATATATTCACATGTTTTTATCTATTCTTCATATCTTACTTTTACCATTCTATATATATATATATATATATATATATATTTTCCAACCACTTATAATTAGTCTTCTATATTAATCAAAATGTGTCGCAAAAATTTCCTCCAATTATTCAATAAAGTCCTAAAAAATTGTTTTTCCCCGTTCATCTACCCAATTATGTATGATTTTTATTATTTTTTTTCCTTTATACGATTTTTTATATTAAACACCATAAATTTGTCTGTAGTTATTTGGAGAGTTATGCATTTTTTCGTATCTCAATATTTACAAAAGCTAGGAATTTAACATTAATTTATATGCCGGATATTTGTTATAATTCAATATATCAACCGCGCATACATTATTCATGAAGTTTCACACGGTAATAAATTTGGCGTGTTGATTTAAGATTGAACAGTCTAAATCACTTGCATAGTAAAATAATATTTGCCGTCTATTTAAATCGTACGAGTGAAAAATATAACAGTTACAGCAAAATAATTAATTTTATTTTAGACTGAGTTGTTGTCTAAACGACAAATTTATCAACAAAAAAAAAAAATCCCAAACTAAAAAATTCATTACCTGCTAGTATCAAGGTAGGATACCCTTATAAGAAAGAAACAAACACAGATAATTTTAGTCCAAACAAATAGTAAAACAAATGTTTATTTAAAGGAATAAAGTGTATAGCATTCGGCTCAGTCTACCGTGCATGACCTTGATAGGTCATATATGGTACATGACTTGTTTCTTTCATTGGATCAAATATGGTACATGATATTATGATGCACCATCAGCACTGTATTTTAATCTTTTTTTTACTATAATTTTTTCACAGAATTGCATATCTATTTTGAAGATTTTAAAAGTCAATACAATTTTATAAAATTTTTAAAACAGATATGTGACTGTGTTGAAAAAAATAAAATAATAAAAACTAAACTTTGACAATATATATCATAAGAGTTTAATTTATATGTACTGTCGGTGTTTTTTTTTTTTGCAAAGCGTTCAATAATATATCAACACATCATGTATTGTGTTTAAAAACGCATGACGTGTCACATTTATTAAATGATATGCCAACGCATCATTGGATACATGTGTAAAAAAAATTTACACTGACAATACATATAAATTAAATTCATATTATAAAGTACTTGATGAAGAAAAAAAAATTTAAAAATAAATAAATAAAAAAGTGGAAAAAAATAAAGTGGAAAAATATTGTGCCGACGGTGCATCATAATATTATGTACCCTATTTATTCTAATGAAAGAAACAAGTCATGTACCATACATGACCTATCAAGGACATGCACGGTAGACTGAGCCATAGCATGACTTTCATTATTTAAGATACTAAAGTGAAACTATGTCAACAAAAAAAAAACTAAAGTGAAACAAAACTTAAAGTAATAAATTGTATAAGGTTTATAAAGGTAAAAGACTAAAATGAAACAAACAAATTTTAAGGACCAAAGTGAAACTTAAGTTAAAATTAACTTCTTTTGTTTTTTGACAATAAAAACTTAAAATTAATTTATGAAACTATAAGTGCAATTTAGTTTTTTTAATTTATTTATAGGATAATTAGATATGTCCATGAATATTTTTAGTTGGTAGTAACATCGCATTATCCTAACTCGTTTGGTTGATGGAGGAAAAACAATAATAGTAACACCTTAAAAAATAAGGCTTAACTACACATTTGGTCCCTTACGTTTATTTTAGGTTTCAATTTGGTCCCTTATGTTTAAAAAGAATCAATTTGGTCCCTTACGTTTATTTTAGGTTTCAAGTTAGTCATTTCCGTTAATTTTGTCACTAACATCGTTTGAACAGTACACGTGTCAGCGTGTCCAAGTGCCACGTGTCAGTCCATATATGCAAATTGACTGCCACATGTGACAAAATTGACGGAAAAAACTAACTTGAAACCTAAAATAAACGTAAGGGACCAAATTGATACTTTTTAAATGTAAGGGACCAAATTAAAACCTAAAATAAACGTAAGGGACCAAATGTATAAAATCTAAAAAAATAAAATAAAATAAACGAATAACGAAAGGGACAAACGAATTCTGGCGGCAAAAGGTAAGCTTCGACTGAATTGGCCGGCCTTACCTAAAATATTAGTAGCATCTTGTCTTCTTCTTCTTAGATTTATGAAGAAGAAGAAGAAGAAGAAGAAGAAGAAGAAGAAATATAAAAGATTATATCATATTTCTTCATATTTCTTCTTCTTCTGTGACGTTCCCAATTCCATAATCTATCATGGATTCATCATCTCTCTTCATTTCTCTCATCTTCATCTTCTCACTCCTCATCTCTTCCTCCAAACCAACCCTATCGTCCACCCTCAGCGTTGACGCTATCTCTCGCACTCTTCAAATCCAACACCGAGAAAGATCACCGCCTGCTGTCCAAGAAGCTGCCGCTGGCTCCCTCCTCTCCCGCTTGCTCCCTTCTCATTCCTCTTCCTTCCATTTCAGGATCCTCTCTAAGGTATTTCAATTTCATCTTTCTTTCTATTTCTACTCTTGTTTGCACTTTGCATTGACCTATTATAATTCTAGTGGTTTTCAATTTTTTGACTAGTTTTTGTTATTAACAGAACCAATGCGGAGGTGAATATTATTGTTTCACTATCAATAATCATCCTTCTTTCACGACACAAGGGAGTCCTCAAATTCAGTATGTTACCTTTCAATTTCTTTATAAACCGAGTTTGTGTTTATTTTAGCAACAAATTAATTGTTAATCTTATCGATATTTTATTTATTAAGTTTAATTCCACAAAATTGGTCCCCTATTTTAAAATCACTCAATTTTGGTCCCTCTATCAAATTTTTATATTTTAAATTGTGATTTTACGTATTTTAAATAGCATGACATACAATTTCATTATGTAGATTTATCCAGGTGAATTAATTGTTTACGTTTCATTAACTAAATTACAAAAATGAGTAATTTATGAAATTGAAACCAAAGTTTTTAACTAGTTTTCTTGTAATTTCATGACTTTTGTATGTCATCATTTAAAATATGTTAAATCACCATTTTTAAATACAAAACTCTAATGAAGGGACCAAAGACAAATGATTTTGGTTCAACAATCTATAAGCTAAACGAACATATGATGATTTTGGTGCAATTCTGAACAGAATTGAAGGCACAACAGGAGTGGACATTGTTGCTGGTTTGCACTGGTATTTGAAGCATTGGTGTGGTTCACATATATCTTGGGACAAAACTGGTGGCTCCCAACTATTTTCAGTACCCAATGTGGGGTTTCTGCCACGTGTTCACGATGCCGGAATTTCAGTTCAGAGGCCTGTTCCATGGAACTATTACCAGAATGCTGTTACTTCTAGCTGTAAACTACTTCTCTTTTGTTTTCATATAATATTTCTTTGGCGCTGTGTGTGGAATTGACATCAGAAGATTTCATTTCATTTTCATCGTGATCTTGTTATCTGCTTTTGGAAGATTCTTTTGCTTGGTGGGACTGGAAAAGATGGGAAAAGGAAATTGACTGGATGGCATTGCATGGTGTCAACTTGCCACTTGCATTTACGGGACAGGAGGCTATCTGGCATAAAGTGTTCAAGGTCATTTTCATACCAATTTGTCTTTACATAATTCTTGGTATGGGCTTGGGATTATAAGTTTCCTGAAATTAGTTTTGGAACCTTACAAATCATGCACCATGATAGAAGATTAGTTAGTAATTAATTAATTAAATAATTAACTACTATCTAATAATTATTTATAGCCGGTGCTTTCCATGTATTCAAGTAACTTTTGATTAGATATTTAGAGGCATTCTTTTCAGATGTCATCCAATTCTATGCTAGGTTTTAGAACTACAACAGCACACTTAAGCTGTGCCTATGCACATCTATTTGAATATAGTTTTAATGAGTTTTATTGCAACCTAATCCCCAAAGGAAATATATAGAGCTATCTAGCCGTCTTGTAAGATTTGGTAAATGTCCAAGGTGCAGTTAGATTGGTACAGTTGTTCTCTGGTACACCTTTCTTGTTGTGTAATTTTAGCATTTTCTGCTTGGATATTTTGGTTTTATTGACCTTTTGACAATGATAAAGAAATAAAAATGTACAACTTGATTTAGGCATCATCATACTAGTAGCTCTGTAATCTCAGATATTGTGTAACACAATTCTGCTCCACGAAGTATTTCTGAGATAGCCGACCTTATATTCAATCTACAGGAGAAATTTAACATGAGCATTTCTAATTTGAATGATTTCTTTGGAGGCCCAGCATTTCTTGCATGGTCACGCATGGGAAATTTACACGGGTAAGTGATAGAGTTCATAGGCTTCTTGTTTGATATTGATACCAAATCATAGATTGAAATGATTTATGTGGAAACTAGAATAATGAATATTACTTTTCAGTTTCATTATGAAATCGTCAAGCTTGATGCTTTTAGTAAACAGTCTTTATCCATGGATAAGCTAGAGTTTCATTGTCATCATACCTGGATATAGTTTGAGAGAATGAGTAATTATGCTTTAAATGATATTTCAATTCCAGATGGGGTGGACCACTGCCGCAGAGCTGGTTTGATCAACAATTAATCTTACAGAAGAAAATTCTTGCCAGAATGTATGAGCTAGGGATGACTCCTGGTACTGATTTATCATTAGTAATTACTTTCATTGACTTTTCTACCAGACAGTGGTAAATTATTGTCGAATGTTATGCAAACTACAAATTAACCAAAGAGAAAATAAATAAATATTTTTCATTTGTGTTTCAGTCCACCTTCGACTCCTTTTCTGGAAGTAATTTTAATAATGAATAATTGCTTTTCAGTCCTACCAGCTTTTTCTGGAAATGTCCCTGCTGCCCTGAAATCTATATTTCCATCAGCAAAAATAACACGCTTGGGAAATTGGTAAGTACAACATTGTACGCGTTGACTTGAGCTTGGTGTAATTAGTCTTACCGAACAACCACATTGGTTTAAGAGTGTGTTTAGTTAAGTGTTTATTGAATAAATGTTTATCGTCTAAGCATTATGTATAAGCTATTTCTTTAATAAAATACAAAACATGCTTAAATCATTTTCGTGTAAGCTGTATGCTATATAGAGATGATGTCTTAGGTGAGAATTATGAAAAATTGAAAATCAATCATTGAAGCTGGCTTGGATATGTAAGTTGCATGTTCTAGCACCTGTAAACTCTTCACCACCCTATGAAAAAGGTAGAAGTATCATCTTACACATTGAAATCCTAGCACCTGTACAGACTTAACCACCTTAAAACGATAAACATGTTTTTTATGTTGGTAATGGTTAATAAGAAGTATTTAACTTTAACACCCTGTAGCTATAACTGAGGTCAATAATGAGGGAACTAAATCCTAACAGTCACTGATTTTACTTTTATGAATATTGAATACATCCACTGCCTGTATATAGCTAAAACGGAAAGACTTGTACTACTACATGTAAAACTGAGATCAATCACAAAAGTGACAAATCTTACCGACCACCGATATTGCTTTTCTGAATATTATTCACAGTGTATTTGTATGGCTTAACCTAGTTAATGCATAGGGAAGCATTTGTGTCTTATTGAACTTCACCAACCAATGTACGTAGATGAAACTGAAAGAAAACAGAGAGCTAGTCTGCATAGAATAGGGCACGCAGTCACATAACTGCACAACTTAATACATAACAATAAACTCTCATAATGCCCGAAGTTATAGCAAAGACGCCATAGCCCTGGAACCAGCAAGAAAATCACCAATAATGACCTCATTGCCTGTAATTGTATTCATTTTCCTGATGCTTTTACATCCACAAATTTTATTGACCAATTTTTCATAGGTTTTCTGTTAAGAATGACCTCAAATGGTGCTGCACTTATCTTCTGGATGCAACTGATCCCTTGTTTGTTGAGATCGGGAGAGCATTTGTTGAACAACAATTGCAAGGTGATATACATTCTTTCTAACTTAATTGTCTATAATTAATGACATGGTAAAAATGAAAACAACCATTCTGAAATATATATCCACATATCAGTTAACATTTTGTGTTATTTGATTACCTTTTCACCCAGAGTATGGAAGAACCAGCCACATATATAACTGGTAAGTTTTTCTTTGCTTATCAATTATTTATAGAAATTAAAATTTTCATTGCTCCAATATTTGTGGAAATGGCTGTATTTTGGTTCACGGAATACTTTTTGAACACTTTTTCTTTTATGTAATATTGCATTATGGAGGTCCTTCCTAGCATACATTGGTATTCTTTAGTTCTATGTAGACTCCTCAGATAATAATGCATATCAATAATTTCATGCTTAAATCCTACCCTCATATAATATTTCTCATGTGGCTGTCACATCTTCCCCGATAAGGATTTTCATGTTCACAGACCTTTTACAAGTAAAACTCTAGTTGGCTTATTCTTAAATTTGTATGAAGCTTATGCTTCAATTTTGTTTTTGTTAAACTGCATAATGATGTACGTACTGACCTACTGGGCTAAGTAGTAACTAGTAAGTATAATATAACAACCAGGTTTAAGTTATGTTTTTACTATTTTACTTTCATTTGATATCTTATGGAGTTGAAATGTTTACTATTAGTTACAGATATGCTATTCAATTAAGTTTGGATGCTAACTTATGTTTTTGAATAATATTTTTGAAACATGTGAATCTAACAGGTTTACATATGCAGTATGAGTTATTAAACTCTCAAGTTAGATAACCGTGACCAATGCATCCAAATATAAGGAAATGAGTATTTTATCATTAAGAAATAGATATTTTGTTATATATCCCCATATTATTTGACTTATTGTTTATATGTATATGCACCACCACACTTGATTCCATTTCTCTTGTTCATTAAGAACATGCCCTTTCATCCATTAACATATAGTATGATGGATCAATCACAGTGATACCTTTGATGAGAACACCCCACCCATCAATGATCCAGAGTACATTTCTTCATTAGGTGCGGCAATATTTAAAGGAATGCAGAGTGGTGATAATGACGCTGTTTGGTTGATGCAGGTGACAGGAATTAGTTAGCTTTTTTTTTTTTTTTCAATTTAAACTTTATCTGGTGCTTCTAAGTTCTGGCTTTTGTATATAACTAAGCAAACATTTTCATCCAAGTAGATTTATGCATCCTCTAAACTCAAATGATTCTTTTTTATTTATTTATTTATGCAGGGGTGGCTATTTTCATATGATCCGTTTTGGAGACCTCCTCAAATGAAGGTTCTTATTTTTGTTCCCCAACTTCATTGCTTGTTTTGACAACAAGTCTTAATATAAAAGTTAATTATCATTCATATGTGATTTTTCTTTGTGCGTGTTTTCAGGCCCTTTTGCATTCTGTTCCTGTGGGAAAGCTGGTTGTTCTTGACTTGTTTGCCGAAGTAAAACCCATATGGGCTACAACAGAGCAGTTTTATGGTGTTCCTTACATCTGGAAAGTCATTTTCCATCATTTATTTATAAATAAAAATAGGGTAAATTTTACTCCCTTTCATGAGAGAAGTTTGGATTACACTCTCCTCTTTTATGTTAAAATCTACATCTCCATTCCTTGAGAAATAAATATATTACACTTTAGTTCATTTTAACGTAAACAAACCTTTTAATGAAAAGGTAAAATGAAGCTTTAAATTCCCTTTGTATTGGTTTCTGAACTTTGTTGACAATAGGGATTGAAAACTATATGTTAGTGACATTGAGAATTAAAAAATAGAGATAAAAATATTCATAAGAACTTGACTATATTAAAATGGGCTAAAGTGTAATGTATATTATTTATCAAGGATGGAAATGGTATATTTTAACATGAGAGGGAAGGCGTAGCTCAAGCTTTTTACAGGGGATGAAAGTGTGATTTTCTCAAAAACAATAATTGTCTTCTAAATTTGTTTCCTCTAAAACAAGATATATATCCACTTAAATGTGAAGATTATATATTTTGATGAGATAAATCTTGGGAGTAAATTGAATTAATTAATTTTGTTTATATATGTATATGCATTTCATCATAATCTAAACCATTGATTTTCTAATGAAAAGTTATAACTTCTCTATTGTGAATGCCCAATTTTGCATTAGTTGGCTATCATTACACTTCCCTCCACTATACTTAGTATACAGGGGTAGCTTCACACTCTCTTTTATGTAAACATACACGGTATAAATATGTGAATATATTTTCCAGTGCCTCCTATAGTTTCACATACACCAAAGTTTACTTGGACGTTATCAGCTTGGACCAGCATTCAGCAGTTAAAACCAGTGATTTTATAGATATCTGCTATGTATAACTATGACAATGATGCTATATGGAAATATAGTAACTAGCACTTGTGTTGTATGCATCCTTATTCATTTTGATTGTATTTTTTAATGTTCTTTTAATTGACTGGGTGTGTTGTTGTGCTTGACAGGTGTATGCTGCACAATTTTGCAGGAAACGTTGAGATGTATGGGTTATTAGATGCAGTAGCATCTGGGCCAATTGAAGCACGTACAAGTGTTAACTCAACAATGGCAAGCTATTCTTTTTTGTTTACGGCTCAATTCCATATTTAGTGTGTCTGTGTCACTTTTGAATTACAGTAAAATAAGTAATGAAAAGTAAAGAGATTATAGGCTCACAAATATAGATATCAAATTGATATGCTCTGTTAAGATTATGATTGTCAGGTTATTATTATTAAAGCAAGTAATGTTGTTAATTATTTTTCTATAACTTGGTTTTTTTTCTGACAAATTCTATAACTTGGTTTTTTCTGACAAATTCTATAACTTGTTAAAATCATACTTCTCATACCTGCTTGATTTTCTGAAGGTTGGAGTTGGAATGTCAATGGAAGGTATCGAACAGAATCCCATAGTATATGATCTGATGTCTGAAATGGCATTTCAGCACAAGAAAATTAATGTTAAGGTAACGATGATAGAATCTTAGTACCAGTAGGTTGCACTATTTCACTCAAGGTTTTATCATGTTCTCGTGCTAGCCGGATCTCCGGTGGGCCATGACCTATGGAACCCATCACAATGTGGATGCCCAGTATTTTGAATCTAGAGATTCACTCCTACTGTTTGCAACATTTTAGGAGAAACTTTCTACCACGAATTTAGTTATTCACCTCTACTTTGTAATTTTGGACATCGGATATAATTCCGACATACTTTCTACCGAACAATCAGAATATTTATGAACCTCAATATGCTGACAATTATGATCAAAATATATGTCATATAAATGCCGTTAACCTTGAATGAAATAAGCATAACCAGGGGAACAGTGTAGTGTATTCCTTATGGCATGTCTTTTATTTGTGGTAATGTTATTCTTCCTAGACGCAACTGCTTTGTGAACTTGAGGCTATGAAGCATGACACACACAAGGACATTCAAACACTGACATATAAATACTAGTAATAATTTGAAAAAATAAAATTGATTGAACGTAACCACCCATGTTAGTGTCGTATGAATGTCGATGTTACATAGCCTGGAGGTCAAATTGTGTGAACAGCCTCTCCCAACCCCCAGACCACACTTTTTGGGAGCCTCGTGCACTGCTCCACCTTTGAAAGTTATTTTTGCATATTTAATAAGCTAATTGGGTTTAACAATAATGTTATTGAATATATGAAGTCGAGGACTGAAATGCATTATGGTTATTGAATATATATGAAGCCGGAGACTTAGTCCATGCTTTGTTTTATTTAATTTCTATTTTCACTAGTTTGGTATTATTTGCAGACTGAAATGCATTATGGTTGTTCCTATTTCAGGTGTGGGTTGATTTGTATTCAACTAGACGATATGGAAGACAAGTTCCTTTGATACAAGAGGGATGGAATGTCTTGTATCATACCATTTACAATTGCACTGATGGAGCCTATGTAAGTAGTTGGTTGTTACTTATAACCTGCTGCTAGTAATTTCTTCCAGTCCTTCAATATATTTTCATTTACTGTCTTGCCTTTATTACTACACTCCCTTTTTATGTGTTATATTTATGTTAAGCAAAAAAAAAATTGTGTATTTCATTTTCTCCCTAATCAACAATACAAAAGGGTATATCACAATATGCCAATTTATTTCTCGGCTGCATATCTTATGTTCAATTTCAACTGCACATGCATAAATTAGAAGGTCATGTTTGAGTTTTACCAGATATTTTTGGTGTGTGGGAACAGGACAAAAACAGAGATATCATTGTAGCATTCCCAGACGTAGACCCTTCCTTACTTTCAGTAGAGCACAAACACTCTCGCCCCTATGGCAAGCCATTCTCGAGAGCAATTATCAAGGAAATAACTGATTCATTTGATCGACCTCACTTATGGTATTCAACAGTAGAAGTAATTTATGCATTGGAGCTATTTATATCTAGTGGAGATGAACTTTCAAAAAGTAGTACTTATAGGTGAGAGAAGTTGGTTACATAAGAATTCTCACTCCTCTTAAAGTACCTCGCCAAAATGTAGCTCGAAATTCTCTTATTGTATGCTAAGGTTCAATATCCAGATTCATGCTATTTATTCTTTATCAGGTATGACCTTGTTGATCTGACCAGACAAGTCTTAGCAAAATATGCAAATCAACTGTTCTATAACGTCATTGAGGCATACCAATCACATGATGTTCATGAAGTGGCCCTACTCGGCCAAAAATTTCTGGACCTGGTGGAAGATTTGGACGCATTGTTGGCTTTGCCATGATGGATTTCTTCTAGGCCCTTGGTTAGATAGTGCAATACAACTAGCTCAAAATGAAGAACAGAAGAGACAGGTTTGGTTTACTTCTATTGACATAAAACTGAAATCCATCTAACCCTATACTTCTATTGATTTATAGTTCTATACATTTTCAGTTTGAATGGAATGCTAGAACTCAAATCACCATGTGGTTTGACAACACAGATGAAGAAGCCAGTCTGCTTCGCGACTATGGTATGAACAACAGTTAACAAAGAAAAAGAAAATAAAATTATTGTAATGTGTGGGTATACTAAATGATTTCATGCTGTTTTACCATTTTCGACAGGAAACAAGTACTGGAGTGGGCTTCTGCATGATTATTATGGCCCCAGAGCTGCAATTTATTTTAAATATCTAAGAGAAAGCTTAGAAAAAGATGAGGATTTCAATCTAAAGGAATGGAGGAGGGAATGGATAAAACTTACCAATGATTGGCAAAGCAGTAGAAATATATTTCCAGTTGTAAGTAGAGGAGATGCTTTAAGCACTTCGCGGCGGCTCTTCAACAAATACCTCAACCTGAGCAATCCCAAAACACTGGAGAGCTGGAGTGAACGCTTGTCAATGAAATTTCAATGAACTCTTCTATTAAATGTATATGAAACCAAAACCATATTGTTAAGGTGGGAAAGGAAAATCATGGCTTTCCTGTTTGTGCAAAATATGTACAATAAACCTTTTGTTTCTCATTAATGGGAGAATAACTGAATAAGGATCCCTTTGTCTAAACAAAACATTCCACAAGTCCTATGCCGAAATTGTTAGGTCAGACGTTATGACTGGGGTTCGAACCCCCATTCCCTCACTTGTGTGTGTGAGTTTATGGTGGTTTTGTCATTTTGTCTATGTACCCAATAAAAAAAGCATTCCAACCAAGCAAAAAAGTATCTGAAGCTGGCTACCATTAACAAAACCCAGGGACCAGGGTTCTTGTGTGAACAAAACAGTTTCTTTTGATAGAATTATTCACTGGAAAAGGGGTGGTCCTTCCTATTGACTTTTTCTTTTCTAGTTTTTTAATAGCTATCTCTATTTGATGGTGGAAACCACCTAGATGAGTCCTAGAGCTTTCAAAGAATAAGTGCATAGCCGCCAAGGCATAAAAAAATGTGGCCACCAATTATAGACTTGTACGTATAATATAACGTAAAGCACAAGCGTGTGTTTTATGGCATCTGTTGTTGGTCCAAGTTTTTCTGGAATAAAATTAATTTTCTTAGTCAAATATACGTCTTCTAGAAGGTTCCCAATGAGAAAACGAGTTATCTTTGTGGATGCCTTCATAAAGTATCAAAGTCCACGTCAGAACATTAGCTTTTTTTTTTTTGACAAAATCAGAACATTAGCTTAGCAAATGCCATTAAGAAAGATTTTGGTGGATTGCTTAATCTACTTTGCCAACTACTTTTGAACTAGTCCTATAAAATGCATTGAACTAGTTCTCAATTCTTCATCTTCAAATACCAATATCATTATCCTAGTGCTCCAATTCCTCAATTGTTTGTTTCCCACATAATTTTTCAGCTCTCTCTCTCTCTCTCTCCATTTAACAAATTCATTGAAGAAAATGAGTTCTTATGGAACATCCTGGGCTGACCAGTGGGACGGTGGCCCTGACCCTTTGAACGGTTCCGACCAATCCAAAAAGAAGAGCAACAACGTCCTAGGAAAGACCAAGACAGTGGCCTCTACTGGTGTCAAGAAATTGAAGGAGGGTACCTCTGTTAGCCTCCAATGGATTAAGACCAAGTATAACAAAACCACCAACAAACATTAAAAAGTGCTTGTAGTTTCTCTTCTATTTATTGTACATGTTAATATTTGATCCGGTTGACTACTATTACTACTACTACTACCAAACATGTCTTTAATTTGGCCTTCTAATTCATTTTTTATTCTTGATGTGTGAGATGAGTTTGCATGGACATGCATAGCCCTTTATTCTGTAGGAGATATGGTTGGATCTTTAGCTCTATTTTTTTTCCTTCTTGATGGTTTAGCATTGTTGTATACTTTGTTTTGTATTTGTATATTTATATAAATATATAATATAATATAAAGTTTAGTAAAAAAAAATATATATATATATAATATAAAGTTTGAGTTTTCAATTTTATAGTTTCCCTTTATCTCTTGTGTTTGCCACCCATAAGGCTTGAAAATCAACAATTACAACTTTCAGAGATTAATGAGTATACCCGTGACACCTCACATCCTTGTTCAACAAAATTAATGATACCTCACCCCTCGTCAAAGATATATATCGGTCATGCTAAATGGTTTTTCCGAAACAATGATTAAGGATATAAAAATAAAAATAAAAGCAAAAATTTATAATAAAAGAGTTTTTTTTTTAACATTTTAATGCATTAAATACACTATTTTCAAGATATTCATAGAAATTAGGGGAGGGTGAATATGAAATAGATAAAAAATATCGGTGAGAGATGAATAGTTTGGGGAATTTGCAATTTTAACGGAAAAAATAAGGAAAAGTGGTTGACAGGAGACAAATTAACATTTTAAATATTTTAAATAAATAAAAAATATTGACATGGCAAAATGGTATAATCCAACTTACATAGTCTACTTATATTCTTTAAATTCAACTTATATAAGTTCATATTATGTACAAAAAATGTCAAAAACATGCCAAACTTTTGCCCGTTAAGGACTAAAACAAAATAGAAATTTTATTGGAATGAAAACTGTGATTTATTTTTATATGGACGAAAAGTAAATTCATTAATTTTATAAGGCTGAAAAACATATTTAACCTTTTATTTATTGAATGTTCTTCTTCTTATAAGGTTTGGGGCATGTGCCCTTAGAGCAACTTTATGGGAAGATACTTTAGCTGCTAAGTATCTGATACTTAAAATTTGTTGTCATTAGAGGGACCATAGGTAGCGGTGCTTAATTCTTATTTCTAAAAGAAAAATACTTGTGCAAGGATTCAATTCTTATATTAATTCTTATATTAAATTATACTCTTTCTCTTTCATTCATCACCAAAAACGACCAAAATTTAACGAAAATTAATTGAATCACATCCAATAAACGAAACAAATAAATGCATAGAGAAATCCAAAAAACAAAAAATCCAAACTTTACCCAAAAATTCAGAGAAAGAGATGAACAAAAAAAAAAATTGTATAGTGGTTGTTGTTGTTACGGTGGTCGGAGAGATGAGACCGTGAAGAGGTTAAGGGTGGAAAGAGAGTACCAAGATCTGGTGGTTGACCATGGTGGAACGATGGCAACTTCTGTTATTCCAGTTGCTTGTGCTTTCAATACTGTATTTTCTTTTGCTATTGTGTTTCCTGAAATACAATTTAATGTTGAAAATTTATTTATTTTCTTCTTTTTTTTTGGTAGAAAAATTTATTTATTTTCTAAATTAACTATAGTTATTATAAAATTAATTTTATTTAACACAACAGCCAGAGAATCCTGCCTATTTTTTATTTTAATAAGATATTTAGCAAATCAATGCAAGTGCAACTACTACAGTACTACTCTATTAGACCAAGTGCAATGGTCTGTTGAATTTGTCTTTCAACTGCAAAATTGGTGTTGAAATCATTGCAAGTGATGTGTTGAAACTGATGTGGATGAAAGAGATGATGAAGAGATTCAACTGAGTTGAACACTGCCACGGGGGACAGCTGGCGCGCTTCGATTCGTCCAGACAGGCGAGTGTGGCACACGCGCCGACAGACCGCGTGAGGGAGCATTGAACGCGGAGAGAGAAGCTTTGATTGGATAAAGCAGGCCACGTGGCTGCTTCTGATTGGGGCGGACGATTTTTATGATTTTTATCATTTGAACTCAATTATCTCATTGCAAATTAATTTTTTATTTTTTTATTTTTTTACCAAAATTCGTGATTTTTTTTTCTCTACAAATAGAGACTTGGTTCATTTCATTTGGACACAGAAAAAAAAACCAAGTTTTTTTCTCTACGATGCAATGTTTCGTCGTCGCTACCGAATGCAAAAACATGTTTTCCTTCGAATTGTTGGGGACCTTTCAAGTAGTGATAACTACTTCACCCAGCGAGTTGATGCAGCCAATAAAGAAGGTATATCACCTTTAGCAAAATGTACCACAGCTATGCGTATGTTAGCATATGGTATGGCAGCAGATGCGGTCGATGAGTACATCAAAATAGGAGGTACTACAACATTGGAGTGCTTACGTAGATTCTGTAAAGGAATCATACGATTGTATGAGCAAGTGTATCTGAGAGCACCAACCCAAGATGACCTGCAAAAAGTACTACATGTTAGTGTATCTGAGAGCACCTAACTTTCCCGAATTTTCAACACAAATAACTATTGCTAATGAAGATTCAACACCTAAGAGCAAGAAAAACCAGCAACCATCATGGAACACTGAACAAAATTTGGTACTAATTAGTGGGTGGATCAAATTTGGAACAAGCAGTGTTGTCGGGAGAAACCAGAAAGGTGAAACATATTGGGGTCAAATTGCTCCTACTGTTAATTTCTTTGTGAAATGCTCCTACTGTTAATTTCTTTGTGAATCAGCGTCCCTATAATATGACATACTATCTAGCTGATGGTATCTACCCTTCTTATCCAACTTTCGTCAAATCGATTAGACTTCCTCAAAGTGAACCCGATAAGTTATTTGCAAAATATCAGGAGGGATATCGGAAGGACATCGAACGTGCATTTGGAGTTCTTCAAGCTCGATTTAAAATCATCCGTGAACCAGCTCGCTTGTGGGACATAGCCGATTTGGGTATCAAAATGAGATCATGCATCATATTACATAATATGATTGTTGAGGATGAACGAGACTCACATGCTCAACGTTGGACCGATTTTGAGCAATCTGAGGAAAGTGGATCTAGTGCACCGCAACCATACTCGACCGAGGTGTTACCCGCTTTTGCAAATCATGTGTGTGCTAGATCCGAGTTCCGTGATCCAAAAGGTCATCAAGATTTGCAAGCAGATTTAGTGAAGCACATATGGACAAAGTTTGGAATGGGACGTGATTGAAGATTATTGTATCGTACTAATTATTACGTTGCTGCTCGTGTGTTTATCGCATTTTAAATTATTTGTATCGTACTAATTATGTTGCTTGTGTGTTGTATTGCATTTCAAAATATTTGTATCGTACTAATTACATTACTTGTGTGTTGTATTTTAAATTAAGTTAAGATGATTTGTATCGTATAATTTCATTAAATAAATTTTGTTTTTATTACAAAAAACTAAAAAATAAATCGTTAAGTGTTAATTATTTTAATTTAATTTTAATCGATAATTATAATTTTATTTAATCATAAAAACAAAAATTTAAATTTAAATAAGAATATGAAATAGAAAGGGGTGGGGTAGAGAAAGTGGTGGGGTAAGGTGTTGAATAGAAAAACCATTGGAGAGGGTAAAAGTTGAATGTGTGTTGAATGATTAGGTGGAAGAAAGAGAAAATGATGTGTAGTGAAAAAGTGAGTGTTGAATGTATTTTGGTGTTGAGACCATTGTACATGGTCTTAAACAATCTCATCTCTGTCACGTGGAAAAACATTTTAATGGCAATAGTCAGTCATTATTGATTTGTTACACACAATGTTTTAAGAACCGGACCGAAGATCGAACCGTTAGGATCTCTGGTTCACGGTTCAACCGGTTCAATCGGTTCAACCGTTATTGAACCGGATATATTGAACCGGATAATAAATAATAGTTTAAAAAAAATCATATGATGGACTTCTTTGTTACATGACAAATACACCTAATTATTAGCCCAATATCTAATTTATCACATGTTAGGCCCATTATACTTTCAAAAAAACTTAAGGGTCCGTTTGGTGCGCAGGATAGCATAGTGACAGGATAGGATATAAAACAGGATAAGGATAGGATAACAGCAGGATAACAGTTATACTCAGTTATCATATCCTATGTTTGGTGCACACAGGATAACAAACATGATAACTATTATATTTTGTTTTTAATACATACTTGCTCATAATAATATGATAAGATATATAACATATTTAATTGACAAAATTACTCTTGTAAAATAATTGTTATTTTTTTAAAATTATTTTGTAATACTTTGAATTTTATAAATAAAAAATATAAATAAGTAATCAAATAACTTTATATAATTTAAAATAAAAATCATGAGAAAATAATCAAGTTTAATTTTTTATATGAATCATGATCAAATAAATAACTCAATAATATTTACATGTTAGATAAGCCAAATAAATATATGATATATCTCATACGTAAATAATAAAACTATTATTGCAAAAGAATTATATTTAATTTTTTATAAAATTTAAATTAATATCCCTATTTGTCAATTTTTTAATAATCATTTTACTTTAAAATGTTGTAATTTTAGTAAAATTTTGATTTTTTAGAATATATAAATTACAAAATTACCCCTGTGAGAAAATCACATATATATTTAAAAATTAATTATTTAATTATTTATATTTTATTAATTTTATTTTATGTATTTTAAATATATTTTATAAAATAAATCAGTAATTTTTTTTTCTTCTTATCTTATCCTGCTGGTAACCCAGCTCAAATTCAGGATAAGAATTATAACTAGAGAGACAGGATATGATAAGCTTCAAGATTAACTTATCATATTCTGTTGTATCACCAAACACTGGATTGCGGCAGGATATGATACAGTTATCCTATCCTGTCTCTTATCATGTGCACCAAACAGGCCCTAATTGTTTGTAGGCAAATACATAACATCACCTACTTCTATGCGCCGCTCACTTATTCATCCAGTTTCCAATATTTTTTTTTTTACTTCTTCTATTTCTTCTTCTTTCATCATTCTTTTTTTCTTCTTTTGACTTCTATATACTCTTCTTTGTACAACACTTCTCTGTGCTACACTTCTTATGTTTCTTTTCTCTGCTCTGCAACTCTAGTCATGTGAACGATTGTGAATATGACAGCTTATGGAAGATTTAGAAAACACAGGAAAACAGTCGTTTTTATACTAGAAAATAAAGGTCGTCGATGGAGATAAATCGGGTGGTCGAAATCAAGAGATAGAAAAGAGAAATTAATCATTCTGTTTGTTTTTTACACTGAGCAATACAAAAAAAAATCAGTTTTTTTACTGAGAGAAGAAACCGGCCGGTTTTCCCGATTTCCCGGTTCACCGGTTTTTCCGGTTCTTGACGGTTCATACCGGTTCACACCGGTTTTTTCCCGGTTCCATTGACTAGCGGTTCTGGCTAGTCATCCGGACCGTTGAGGTGCTCGGTTCACGGGTGAACCGGTCGGACCGGCCCACAATGTGACATGGATAATGAGAGTGTACGATGAGTAAATTTTTTGAAGGGGCATTCAAATAGTATTCAATTAATTTCATTGTTGAAAAGATAGTGTCATTAATGAGAGTGGGTAAATATGCAAATAACGAAAATATGTATTAGATTTTCTAAAATAAAAGCATAAATGTGACATGGATAATGAAGCACATGTGGCTGTTTTTTAATGCAGGTGTGCAATATACACACAAACTTAAGAAGGCAACCTAGAAGCCACCTTGCCCACAATTATCAAAACAATAGAGAAAACTAAAATTGAAGTTTCACCATATTAATTGGGTAGCCATTCAAAATAAATCATATTAATTGAATCTTTATTTTATTCTTTAAAAATAAGCTACAAAATTCGAACTAAAATATTCATTTTTAAGATAGATAAATGGGATAACTGATTTGACAAAAAAAAAAAAGATAATTGAAATTTGAACTTAGAACCATTGTATATATAATGCAATGTCATGTCAATTAAGTTAAGCTCATCGTACATTTAAATTTTTTACTTTGTTCAGCTCTACTTCATTTTTTTTGTTTTTGATCGATGATTTTAAAATTTCTTAACTCTAAGAGATATAAATATATTCATTTTGAGATTTTAATATATAGATATAAATGAGTTTGTTTGTTGTGTTTTGCAATCAATCAACAAGTAAATTAATAAAAAAGAATTAAATAGAGAAGCCATGGATTTTGAAATCTCAGATCTGGACCTTCATATTATTACTAGTTCTGCAGAGCGAGAGAGAGAGAGCAAGACGAATATGGTGGGCGGTGGCAACCGGAGCAGAGGTGGTTCAAAGGTGTGAACACTTTGCTTGGTCGGTGTGGGTGATCGTGTGAAGTGATTTTTTGTTATATTTGCAGGCTGGAAGAAGAAGAGGATGGAGAAGAGATGTGGTACATAGGAAAAAGAGAAGCACACTTTAATCTAAGCCATTAATTTTTAATCCAAAGACTGAAATTCATTCTCATATTCTCATATATTTAAATCATTCTCATAATATATATATATATAAAGAGGGAATAAATTAAAGCCACTAGATTTAGTCTAGTGGTTGGGTAATAGTATGCATGAGGCCTTATATTTAATACTCATTGCCAATATTGTAAACTTAAAAAGTAGGAATAAATTTGTACCAAAAAAAATTACACAATACACACACACATATTCATCTTTTGTTGGATTTGAAAAATATTAGTAGGATTTTAATTAACTGAAATTAGTTAAGAAAATAACAGCCTTAATTATACACATTGAATGAAAAGTTAGAAAATATATATTAAAGAAAGAGCAAATAAATAAATAAATAAAAACAGTGATCAAAGGTGACGCAGCATCAAACTTATTAATAATATTATTATCACTATCAATGATATGATGGATCACTATTATTGATCCAACAATCCTTTGAAATTGAAAATAAAAAGAAGCATATCATTATCATCTATCTACACAAGCTAGCTAGCTGAGTGAGAGTGCGTGACAGAGTGGAGAAAATGGCGATAACAGTACCAAGTATACAATTATTCATTGATGGAGAGTGGAAAGCTCCTATCCTCAATATAAGAATTCCAATCATCAATCCCTCCACTGAAAACATCATAGGTATGTACATACCTTAATCACTCTTATGATCTTCTCTTGCAATATACTATAGGAGTATATCACTTTCTAATAATTTTATTTGATGAAATCAAGTATGATGAAGTATATATGATAATAATATTTAATATAACTACTTCTAAGTTGTGGCATTATGTGAATGCTTGATATACATGCAGGGGATATACCTGCTGCTACTAAGGAAGATGTTGACTTTGCTGTGGAGGCTGCTAAAAGAGCCTTGTCTCGGAAAGGTAGAGATTGGTCTACTGCTTCTGGCTCCGTTCGTGCTGGCTATCTTCGAGCCATCGCTGCAAAGGTTGTCATTTCATTTGTATTTATGTTCTTAATGGATTGAAGGATTGATAAATTTTATTCTATAATTTGAATTGTCAATTTTATTCCTTGAAACTGTAGCTTACACAAGTTTGTCTTGAAATTAATAAAATTGTGAAATAATCCATGAAATTGAAAATCCTAGATCACATTAGTCCTTTAGAATTTCTGACGAAAGTAATTGTTTGATCCATGATTTTTAATTTCTGAGATCATTTTAGAATTTCGTTGATTTGAGGGACGGAATTATGAGAAGCTTACAATTTTAGGACTAAATCGGTGATTCACTTGTTAACATGATTATTTAGTTAATTTATTTACTGTTTGATTGATAAAGTTGTGCATGTCTTGAGACCTGGCTTTGCTTTTTCTTTTTCTTACAGATAACTGAGAAAAAAAATGAACTAGGCAAACTGGAATCAATTGATAGTGGAAAACCACTGGAGGAAGCACTCGCGGATCTGGTAATTAGTATTTCACTATTTCTCGTTGGAAAAACATTTTGCCATGGATTGTTTGCATTTATATAGGACCTGTTTTGGTTTGATTGTCTAGGATGATGTTATTGCTTGTTTTGAGTACTATGCCGGGCTTGCTGAAGGGTTAGATGCAAAGCAAAAGACTCCTGTATCTCTTCCTATGGATACCTTCAAGAGTCATGTTCTCAAGGAGCCTATTGGTGTTGTTGCGTTAATTACTCCATGGTGTGATATCTGCTTTTTCTTCATCTTAGTTGCGTATGAATTCTTTTTCAGAAATTGATGTAATGATTGTTATATATTAGGAACTATCCTCTCTTAATGGCAACATGGAAAGTTGCTCCAGCTCTGGCTGCTGGTTGTGCTGCAATATTGAAGCCGTCTGAATTAGCATCTGTGTATGTTCTCATAAACTATCATCACAAACCTATGAAGCACGGACACTCCTCGGATTAGGCGTGTCCCGGTGTCGGACACGCGTTGGTGTCTAACACCGACACTTATGATTACATTGAATTATATCATCTTCTCAAATTATTATTGGTGTCGACGTGTCAGTGTCCGATGTGTGTGTTTGTGTCTGTGCTTCATAGTCACAAACTTGAATATTTGTTAAGTTTGATTTATCAATGTTTTCATATTGTTTACAATTTTAGGACCTGTTTGGAGTTAGGCGAAATATGTAGAGAAGTTGGCCTTCCTCCTGGTGTCTTAAATATTCTCTCTGGATTAGGCCATGAAGCTGGTGCTTCTTTAGCATCTCATCCTGACGTAGATAAGGTTCGAAACTTCAAATGATTTTAGTCATTAGTGGAATCAAAACTATATGGAGTTAGATCTTGTTCTATATCTCGCAAGTGTTGTTATCATGTTTGTTTATGACTTTGCTAAGATATTGTACCATTGTTCCCACTATTTGATAGATTGCCTTTACTGGTAGCTCTGCAACTGGGAGCAGGATTATGACAGCTGCGGCGCAGCTAATCAAGGTATTTTTAAGCATAATTATCTGCAAACTATTGTTAGTTCATGTAATATCAAATTTGTGTTTTCTTGTTTGCAGCCTGTTTCACTCGAGCTTGGTGGAAAGAGCCCAATCCTTGTTTTTGAGGATGTTGACCTTGATAAGGGTTAGTGTGTGTGCCTTCTCAAATATGTCTAGTTTATGAAACAACATTTTCTTGCATTTTGGCATCACATTTTATGGACAACCCCATATTTTAATTTATTGCATTGTGAATTTTGGGTATCCGAAACCTATGACGTATTGACATGATCTAAAACATTCACTCATATACCGTTTATAGTTTATTGATCTGTTCTCCATCATAAAACAGTTGCTGAATGGACCATCTTTGGCTGCTTCTTTACAAATGGTCAGATATGCAGTGCAACATCTCGCCTTATTGTGCATGTAAGTTTAATAGACGCGCTTTATTTTTTCTGCATAAATAGGAGGGTTAGTTTTCCTTGCACTGTGGTAGAATTTTGTCACAAAACCTTGTAGCACCATTAGCTTTGATTTTTCAAAAATGGATAAAGTAAAACGCTTTTTCTGTTTCAGGAAAGTATAGCAAAAAAATTTGTGAATAAACTTGTGAAATGGGCCGAAAACATCAAAATTTCTGATCCGTTGGAAGAAGGTTGCAGGCTAGGCCCTATTGTCAGTGAAGCACAGGTATGTTTGCTGTTAATCAGTGGCTTTATTTTGCTTAAAACATTCAGTTGATATGTAATCCAAAATATTTGTGTTATATGATTCAGTATAAGAAAGTATTGAATTTTATCGCAACGGCTAAGAGCGAGGGTGCAACAATTTTGACTGGTGGGCGTCGGCCAGAGGTATGATTAAATTATACCCTCAAGTATGTGAGGTGTGCTCGGTTCAGTTTTTCTGCATCTGTCTTGATAAATAATATCTTTTCAAATTCGATGACAGCATTTACAGAAGGGATACTTTGTTGAACCAACCATTGTATCCGATGTGACTACCTCAATGCAAATTTGGAGAGAAGAAGTTTTTGGACCTGTACTCTCTGTTAAAACATTTAGCACTGAAGAAGAAGCTATTGATCTAGCAAATGACACACAGTGAGTTTCTGAACTGATATTAACTTCTCTTGTAAACAATTTTTCTCGTCACTTGTCGATTGATATTAAAGCCAAAAACTTGATATTTTACAGCTATGGCTTGGGGTCAGCTGTAATGTCAAATGATTTAGAAAGATGTGAACGCGTATCTCAGGTGAGACTGATCCAAGATATTTTATTTTCATATATAAACAACAAAATGATTACATTGTTACTAATGGAATGGTTTTAACTTTATATCGATTTTCTGCAGGCTCTACAAGCTGGAATTGTATGGATCAATTGTGCTCAACCAAGCTTTATTCAAGCTCCATGGGGAGGCATTAAACGGAGCGGTTTTGGTCGCGAATTAGGAGAATGGTATGACAGATCTTATTTCCTAAAATCAGGAAAATTCTTCTCTAATATTGTTAAATGTAGAAAAGGAATTTGAGAATTAGTCTAAATTTTTGTTGTTGTTTTTGGATACAGGGGACTTGATAACTACTTGAGTGTGAAGCAAGTTACGACGTACATATCTGGTGATCAGTGGGGCTGGTATCAATCCCCTTCAAAGCTGTGATAGTTAACCATGTAAATTGATAATAAATTTGATTTCTAAAATCTGGCATGGAATAAGGTGTGCTGTGACACCAAGTTATTATGATCTTATGTGAGGGAACTTGCGATATATTATGCTATGTATACTGACAATATTGTTATGACGTAAGTCCCATGTTGCTTTCACTAATGATATGATATCGTTTGAAATCAATTCAATGATCTATATCAAACTGAAACGCAAGATACCAAGTCACTTCACTTGTTAACATGTGAGTTCTTGATTATTAAATCATATCAGTAACATTGTATTTGTAATCCATATCTATGTCATAGCAGAAATTTCTCTTCAACTCAATCTTATTAAAGAACCAAACAAAAATGCATGTGCTTTATTTGACTTCTTTAAATAAAACATTCTTCCTTCATCCTAGTTTAATTTGTTTATGTAAGACCCGTAATTTCACAGCTTATTTTGTGTAAGGAAAATAAATATTGGATAAAAGTTTTAGGGTGTTTGTTTAAGTCGTTTTGTAAGTATCGTTGTAATAACGGCATTTTTGCTGAGTTTAAGGCTGTTTTGTACTCGTGCGCTGAAAAGGCACAGACTTTTGGGCTGTAATCCTCTTTTATGTATGAGAAGGTTTATGCATATTCAGAATGACGAGTTTTGGATTATTCTCACTTTTGGAAAAACGAGTAGAAATTTTACCCGCTGACGTAAAATTTTACGGTTTCAGAATTTAGTAAAATTTTAGATGGAGGATTTATATATCTGCGCGAGTTAGGATATGTCCTGAGAATATTTTTCGAGAGTGTGGAAGAAAATTACAGTCGCGGAAAAAGATTCCGCAATAAGTTTTGGAAATATTTTAAGACGGACTTCCGTTCCGTAAGTTTTCTGTTTTTACGAATTTTGCTCGTCGCGGCGCGCGAGAGCTGTGGGGCGTGAGAGAAAATATCTAGATATTTATTAAAGTAAAATGGATGGCTAGGATTGGCCTAGAGTTTTGTCTTTTGATCCAATGGCTAAGATGGAGCAAGATCACTTTGGTCATAAGATTGTTTGGTGGACTTTTTAACTTAGAAAAAAAAATTGAAAAACTCTTCTTCTCTTCCTCTCAAAACCGTCCCCCTCTTCTCTCCCACTCACCTCACCATTGATTTTCCATTTCTCATCCATTCAAGCTTGGATTTGTCTCTTTGGATCAAGGATCTTGCAAGGAAATCACTCCTCATAAGGTAACTAACCAATTCCTTACCTTGGTTGCTCTAATTCTCCTAATTTTAGAAATTGTTCTTGACATGTTCTTGAGTAAAAATTTTCTAGAATAAGTTTTGGTTGATTGTGGTTTTAGGGAAGTGTTTAGGAGTAGTTTATAAGCTTGTTTAAGCTTGGCACATGTTGGGTTCCATGGTGATTAAGATTTTCATGAAAACTTTTGTTAGGGTTTGAAAAATTGATTTGAAATGCTCATAACTTTGAAAACTTGTGTTGTGCTTTTATTTTTGGTGTTGTTTATGAGCATTGTAGTGAAATGGATGTTAGAAAATGGCTCTAATTTTGTGAAACAAGGAAAAATATTTTTGTGTGTGTTCTTGAGGTGTTCATGAACAAATTTTTGGAAATCCTTGCTTTGGCCCTCAAAATGATTTGGTTGATCAATTTCAAAGACTTGTGGACTCATAGATGCATGCTAGGAATTAGTATTGGAAAAATTTTGGGTGTGGTTTACACTTTTCAAAACTTTTGGTCATGAGAAATTTTGAAAAGTGAGGAGGAGTTTTCAAAAGTTGTTAGGGCTTTGAGGGAGGCACAATGGTGGCCTAGGGCGAATTACCATGCAAAAATTTTTGGGAAAAAAATGGTTTTAGTGTTGTTTGTGTGTTAAAGAACCAAAAATTGAATTTTCGAAATTTGAGGCTTTGCCCGGAAAATTTTTTGGGGCTTGGATTAGTAACTCGGGGGTATTATGGGATATTACCATGCCCTCGGAAGCGAAAAATTTTGAGCGGAAGGGGGATTTTGAAAAAAAGGGCAGAACCAAAACTTAGTGGGAGGGGAAAATTTGCAAAATTTTTCTAAGTCCACATTTTGTGAAAATTGAGCATGCTTTGATGAAATGATCATAGGTGGGTCAAAGTTTGATTATAGGATTGTATTTGGAAAGAAAAACTTGAAACTTGCGACGCAAGAAAAACTCGATTATTTTGTCGAGATATTTTCGTAAAATTTTTAGGTTGTTTTCAAGTGTTTTGGTAGTGTATGAAAGTGTCCTTTGAAGTTTAAAACCATAGAGAGCAATGGTATGCTTTGAAAATGAAAATTTGTGGGAGAATGCCTTGATTTCTCAATTCTGGACGAACTGTGCAGGGGCATTTTCGTCCATTTAAAATTGTTTCAGTTCCCTCAAAACTTAACCATTTGATCCGTCTTTTCGAGACGAAGAGTTTGGCGTATGGTTCGTCTCGAGTGGACAAGAGTTGAATTAGTTATGGTCATTTTAGTTTGAAAACTATTTTGTCGAAAATGTGTTTGTTTTGTGAAAAATAGTGTATTTAACTTCGGGAATTTTTAATCACTATGGGGAGGACTCGGAAATAATATCCGAGAGTGTTAGGAAGTGCCTTAGACACCTCTAGACCTTTGTTGATAGGTTTAGTTTCGTTAAGATATTTTGGGAGAAACTTATGCTTTGTCCGCTCACTATTTTAGGAAGCACGTAACGGTAGAATAGAGCGAACGTTGTGGTTTTTGATTGGAAGCTTGCCGAGGTAAGGGCACCTTCTATTTATGCCTTACTTCCGACAATAACATGTGTTGTTTTGGCTTGTTGTTTATGCACTGGTTGTGAGTGCTTTGTATGGTTGCGTTATGTATTCTCGTAATGAGTTATGTTGAATACATATTGGTTGTTTACATATTATGCGAATATGTATGTTGGAATGTTTGAGATTACATATTAATGAGAATATGTAAGTTGTTGCATTAGTATATGTAGAGAAGGCGTATGCTCATGCATTCATAGTGGGTATTTGATCTGAGTGATTGTACCCGGTGATACTCCCGCCTTTAAGTGAGCCGGTATTTGATCTGAGTGATTGTACCCGCCGTTAATGGAGCCGGTATTTGATCTGAGTGATTGTACTCGGGGTATTCCACCAATTGAGTAGGTGTTTGATCTGAGTGATTGCACCCGGTGTTATCCCACCGTTTGATTCCGGAATCCATGCATGTGACGATCCTGTGACGGGGTGTCACACTCATTCATTAGAGGTTTTGCATTAGGCTATGTGCGCATTTTATTTATTATGCATGTGTTGAGGAAAATGATAAGTGTTTAGCCGCTTTCTATTTGGTACTTGGTATTTGTATTTCTTGTTTCCAGTTGGTGACCCTTATTTTGCATGCCATATCGCGGGCTCCTCCCACCCCTAGACGATGGAGCGCCATCTGAGACCGTAGGCCGTGTGGACGGCGAGGACTTCGTGGACTATCCCGGAGTGTAGGGAGTAGCGCTTGTTAGGCTACATTTTGGTAGGCTTAGGGCCTAGTTTGTATTTTGGATGACTGTATGTCTTATACATTATACTCAGACATGCTTAGTGCCTTTTGGCCTTGTGATATATTCGGTTCATAACTCGTGTCTTTTGGTTGATGAACTTAATGTATCCGCCGTATGTAAATTATTCAGGTACACACTTTGCTTCGAGGAAGCCCTGTAATATAATGTGTTGATGTTATATTTATTTTTCTATTGAATGACGAATTGCCGAGATAGCTGCGGGCGTTCACGCGCGCCATTTTATTTAAGCGTGTTGTTTTAAAAAAAAAAAAAATACCCCTTTTTATGCTTTGAAAAACGGGGTGTTACAGTTTATCATTTTTTGATACAACTGCTTACATGTTTACATGTTTTAATGATAGCGAAAACTATTAAATAATGAAACTATCGCGAATCAATTGTGAGCGTGCGTGATCTTCTTTTTACCAGAAAACATGGGTGCATGGTTGGAAGTAAATGAAAAAGGTCTACTATATATAGTATCATTTCTCTATCGTGATGTTTTCGAGAAAAGTTTTCTGCGAGAGCTAGCATTTCCAATTTTTTTATCTAAAGATCACTGTTGTGTCATGGTCAACTTGTGTTTTTTCTCAAAACACTGCATATTAATTATGCAAGATTATCAGGATAGTCTTCATGTTGGATATTGTATATTGGGCCTAGAATTGTGCAAGCCCAATATCAATTGATTGTACTTTAAGCCCATTGCTTGTATATGGTACATTGCCTATATAAAGTAAATGAGGCTCACACTTATGATTAATGAGAAAGATCCTTTGACACTAACAAGTGGTATCATCACCAAAAGTTCCAAGGACCTAGTAGTGGTTTTGCAAAACCATCATCAAAGAGTTTGTTACAACCGTTTTCCAACTGTTTCTTCTTCAACAAACTTCTTTCTTCTTCAGTTTTTCAACGATCTTGCAGCCTCAATCTGCATCTTTCTGCAAATCCATCTGTTCATTGTCTTTCTTGCGCATCAAGCCATGACAGAGAATTCGGATTTTCTGAAACCTTCCATCCCTAAGTTTGATGGATTTTATGATCACTAGGCAATGTTGATGGAAAACCTGCTGAGATCAAAGGAGTATTGGTCATTGATAGAAAATGGAGTTACAATTGCGCCAGCAAATGCAACAGAAGATCAAGTCAAAGCTGCAGCTGCAAGCAAGATCACTGATATGAAGGTAAAGAATTACCTGTTTCAATCTATTGATCGTGCCATTTTAGAAACAATTCTTGCTAAAGATACTGCAAAGGATATTTGGGAGTCAATGAGATTGAAGTACAAGGGATCTACTAAGGTGAAAAGAGCTCAGCTTCAAGTTTCTCGCGGAGAATTTGAGGTAATTGAGATGGGTGAAAGTGAAACTGTGACTGAGTATTTTGCAAGAATCATGGCAATTGCGAACAAGATGACTTCTCAAGGTGAAAGAATGGAGCAAGCAACCATTGTTGATAAAATCTTGAGGTCTATGCCAGAGAAATTCAACTATGTCACTTGTTCAATAGAAGAGTCCAATGATGTGACTACAATGTCTCTAGATGCACTTCAATCCAGCCTGATAGTGCATGAGCAAAAGATGAAAAGCAAGAAGGTGGTGAACCATGATGAACAAGCAGCTCTCACAATCTCTGGTGCAGGGAGAGGGAGAGGAAGGAATAGATCATCAAGATGGCGTAGCAGAGGAAGAATAAGCAAAGAAACTGTTGAATGTTTCAAGTGTCACCAGTTAGGCCACTACAAGAATGAATGTCCTACTTGGGAAGAAGCAAAATATGGTGAAGCTGACTATGAAGAAGAGTTTCTTCTTATGACAGGCAAAGATTGTGAAGAATTTGAGACTGAAAGATGGTATCTTGATTGGGGCGTGGCAGAGGAAGAATAAGCAAAGAAACTGTTGAATGTTTCAAGTGTCACCAGTTAGGCCACTACAAGAATGAATGTCCTACTTGGGAAGAAGCAAAATATGCTGAAGCTGACTATGAAGAAGAGTTTCTTCATATGACAGGCAAAGATTGTGAAGAATTTGAGACTGAAAGATGGTATCTTGATTCAGGTTGCAGCAACCATATGGTTGGTAACAAGAATTGGCTCTATGAATTTGATGAAAATTATAGAGACATGTGAAACTTGGAGATGATTCAAAAATGAATGTTGTGGGCAAGGGAAATATCAAGCTAAGAATCAATGGCAGGGTACATGTTATAACTGAAGTGTATTATATCCCAGGCCTAAAGACCAACCTTCTAAGCATTGGTCAAATTCAACAGAAGAATGTCACAATCATCTTCAAGAATGATACCTGCAAGATCTTTCATGATGACAAGGGTCTGCTGTTCACCACTCAGATGTCAGGTAACAGGATGTATACTTTGACTACTACAGTTATCTCACCCAAATGCTTAACAGTTTCAAAAGAGGATTGGTCACAGTTATGGCATGATAGATATGCACATTTGAGTGTTAAAGGCCTAAATGTGCTAGCTAAGAAGAATATGGTAAATGGATTACCAGTATTGAAAGAAATTGAGTACAAGTGTGAAGATTGCTTGACTGGCAAGCAACACAGAGAAGTCATTCCTAAGCAAGCTATGAGGAGGGCCAATGAGAGGTTGGAGCTGGTACACTCTGACATATGTGGTCCCATAAACCCTACAAGCAATGGAGGCAACAGGTACTTCATTACTTTCACAGATGATTTCTCAAGGAAGACTTGGATTTATTTTTTGAAAGAAAAATCTAGTGCATTAGATACTTTCAAAACATTTAAAGTGCTAGTTAAAAAAGAATCAGGTTGTGCTATTCAATGTCTGAGAACTGATAGAGGTGGTGAATATGTCTCCACTGCTTTCAATGATTTTTGTAGCAATCAAGGCATCAAAAGACAGTTAACTGCTGCCTACACTCCACAGCAAAATGGAGTTTCTGAAAGAAAGAATAGAACATTGATGAATATGGTTAGAAGTATGCTAGCTGGTAAGAAAGTACCTAAAGTTTTTTGGCCTGAAGCTGTGAAATGGGCTACTTATGTCATGAATAGAAGCCCTACCCTGTCTGTTAAAAATATGACTCCTCAGGAAGCTTGGAGTGGGAAGAAGCCTAATGTGCAGCACTTTAGGGTCTTTGGCTGCTTGGCATTTGTTCATGTACCAGACAGTCAGAGGATTAAGCTGGATAACAAGAGTGTTAAATGCTTACATCTTGGAATAAGTGATGAATCTAAAGCCTACAAGCTGTATGATCCAGAGAAAAAGAAAATTATAGTCAGCAAAGATGTAATTTTTGAAGAAAAGAAAGGGTGGGATTGGAACAAATCAGAAATTAAGAGAAGTAGTGAGTTCATTGATGAGCCTTAAGAAGAGAATAATGAACCAGTCAATGATTTAGATGATAATGTAGAAGATGGTGGAAGTGACTCAGATGCAAGTCTCCCTTCAAACCCTATTCAAACTCCAAATGACTCTGAAGATGAACTTGATGTGCAAGCCTCAACCTCATTGGGTCCAAGGAATAGAAGACCACCAGTTAGACACAATGACTATGTATCTGGTAGTGAGTTAGATAGTGATGATCTGCACAATCTGGCTACTTATACACCAGCTGAAGATCCAAAGACATATGCAGAAGCTGAAAAACAAGATGTGTGGAGAACTGCAATGGATCAGGAGATGGAGTCTATAAAAAATAATAACACTTGGGAGTTGACAACTCTACCTGAAGGATCCAATGCAATTGGAGTCAAATGGATTTTCAAGACTAAATACAATGAAAAGGGTGAAATTGAGAAGCATAAAGCTAGACTGGTAGCTAAGGGATATACTCAGAAACATGGAATACTATAAGAACAATCCTAGCTCTTGCTGCAAAAGAGAGCTGGAATGTGTTTCAATTGGATGTAAAAAGTGCCTTTTTACATGGTGATTTAGCTGAAGACATCTATGTTGAGCAACCTCTTGGATATCATAAGGGAAATAAGAATAGTGTGTACAAATTGAAGAAGGCCCTCTATGGTTTGAAACAGGCTCCAAGAGCATGGTACAGTAAAATTGAAGGGTACTTCAATGATGAGAAGTTTGAAAAGTGTCCTCATGAACATACTTTATTTGTTTGATGATTTGATATGCACTGGAAATGACTTGCACATGATACAAGCATTCAAAGAATCTATGAAAAAGAGATTTGCAATGACTGACTTAGGAAAGATGAAATACTTTCTTGGGGTGGAAGTCATTCAATCTAAGGAAGGAATATTCATAAATCAGCACAAATATGCAGTTGAAATATTGAAGAGATTTGGCATGGAACATTATAATGAGGTTTGCAGTCCTATAGTACCTGGATCCAAGCTTGTCAAAGATGAAAATGGAAGTGCTGCAGATGCTAGAGAATACAAACAGATGGTGGGTAGCTTGATGTATCTGCTAGCTACCAGGCCTGACTTAGCTTTTTCTGTGTGCTTGGTTGCTAGATTTATGGATAGACCTACTGAACTTCATGTCACAGCTGTCAAAAGAATAATGAGGTATTTGAAAGGTACTCTTGCTGATGGAATAATGTACAGTCATAACTAGATGAAGCCAAATTGGTTGGATGGTCTGACGCTGATTATGCTGGAGATTTAGATGATAGGAAGAGTACTTCTGGATATGTGTTTATGATTGGAACTGGTGCAATCTTTTGGTCTTCAAAGAAGCAGCCCATTGTAACTTTGTCCACCACTGAAGCTGAGTATGTTGCAGCTTCACTATGTGCTTGCCAAGGATTGTGGTTAAGAAATGTCATGAGTCATTTGAAGGTTGAACAAAGTGAGGCAACTATTGTCTACTGTGATAATAGTTCATCCATTAAGCTGTCCAAGAATCCAATTATGCATGATAGATGCAAACATATTGATGTTAGATTTCACTTCTTGAGGAATCTGGCAAAGGAAGGCACAATTGAGCTCAAGCACTGTCCATCTCAGGAGCAGCTTGCAGATATAATGACAAAACCTTTGAAGATTGATGCATTCTACAAATTGAAGGCTGGTTTAGGGATGAAGAATGCTTTGAAATGTTAATGTGATGAAGACAACACAGTTTGCTTGTGGATTGGTCTGTTTAGCTGTGTTGCCTGCAGTAGTTGCCTGCTTGACTGGCTGGCCTAACTAGCTTGCTGGGCTTGCTTGTTGGCCAAGGCGCGCGCGTTTTTTCTTGTTTGGCTTGCTAGTGTGTTTGCCTTAGCTTGGCCTAGCAATTTCCTCTAGTTTGTCTATAATTTGTTGATTGTTTTTGTAATTGTAGGGTTATACAATTAGGGGAGGATATGTTGGATATTGTATATTGGGCCTAGAATTGTGCAAGCCCAATATCAATTGATTGTACTTTAAGTCCATTGCTTGTATATGGTACATTGCCTATATAAAGTAAATGAGGCTCACACTTATGATTAATGAGAAAGATCCCTTGACACTAACACTTCACT
Source organism: Trifolium pratense (assembly GCF_020283565.1). Classification (NCBI taxonomy): domain Eukaryota; kingdom Viridiplantae; phylum Streptophyta; class Magnoliopsida; order Fabales; family Fabaceae; genus Trifolium; species Trifolium pratense. Next base: position 73,402,955 of record NC_060060.1, read on the forward strand.
CTTCAGTTTAGACTTACAGCCTTGGTTTTAACCAATTTGAAGTGAGGAAACAACATTGACAAGAATGAACAAAATCAAAATGTATATGAAGTTTGGAAGTCCACAAGTCCAATAGATCAGCTCACACTCCTCTAACAGTTTAACATAATTTTTTTTTTTTTTACAGTAGTTTAACATGAATTTTTAATGATAACATGAATTTCGATGTTTAGAAAAGCTTACAAAAAATTTCATATATATTGTAATTGTAACTCTTTTGTTGTAGTGCAATAATAATTCTAAGTCTCCAATAAAATTTTAGACACTATCTCAGGCCATCTATTCACAAGTTCATCAATTTGCTACCATATTAAAATTATATATCCCACCAAGTTGGGCATTAATTTCACATGGTAAGGGAACAGTTTGCCTTTCTCTAGATTTGAAGTTTACTCAAGCAATGCATCACATGGCGCGGATTATTCAATGTATCCTTCAAAGATGGTGATCACAATCAATACATTAAACCGCTTCCATAAGTACGTAGTATTTGTTTGGACTTGTTTACGTGTAACCTTTGCCATAAATTTCTCTAGCTCCTCCTTAAGATGTTTTCTCTGCTGACCTCAGGATTTTTTTTATACCTCAAAAATCTTATTTTGCTTCTTGCAGTTTGAAAAAATTGGCCAACTTATTTCACTTTATAAAAATTGAAATTTTTAAACATGGAAAAAAAAAATCGGTTTATATAAACCGAAATAACATAAATGTTAAGAAAAGAAGAAAGATTTATGTGAAAATTCGTGTAGAGCTACATGTGGTAAATTTAGCATATCTCGCTGAATATAAGTCAAAAGCAATGAATGGGGCCTGGATTCACTGCCAATTGTAAATTCACACAGTTTGCTGCAACAGTGAATCTTAGGTTCGATCAGAAGATAAGTAAAGTTATTTTTTCTTTCTCGAAATTCAATAGTCTTTTGGGGCTCTTCTCAAGGTTTCATGTTTAAATCATCTCAGTCGCTTTCTGTATTGGACTAATCCTAATCGGCCCTCCCACTAGTGGATAGTGGAATTGGTATCCCTTAGATTAGTCGATTTATGGACCGTATACCAAGTCTTCAAAAGAAAATGAGTCCTTTGAAATCTTAAAATTCATAAAGTACTTTAAAATTTTATGCTAAAAATTCTGATTGTAAAAAATATCTTTTAAAATTTCACAAAGTCAGTATAATCTCACAAAGTCTTTTAAATTTTTCAAGACTTTTTTTGCCAAAATAGTCTCTCAAAATCTCAATCCAAAATACCCTTTAGTTGTCCGTTGTCCATATGTGATTCAATGGCTCGAAATATAGTCTGGATCTCGTAGTTTCATACAGTATGAGACCTTTGCAGTTCATTTCCAATCGGATAGCCCAGGTCAATTATTGTGTCCACGCACGCAGTGACCGTGTTAAATCAAAATCACGGTTGCTTACTGAAATGGAATGAGGTTATCAAATAATATCAATCTTCCTAGTACAATTAAAAGTTACATCTATCTATATTGTTTTAAGTTGTTTTTTTAGTAAATCGGATATTATATGCGTGCAACTGCAGAAACTAATCCCTCAAACTTTGTGGAACCCAAATGGATAATTAATTCTCTCCAAAAGTTTTAACAATGTTGCATGCCCAAGCCAATAATCGAACTCTCAAACCTTGGTTAAGTTAGAAAATACTCGTGTCATCTCATATAAGTGCTCTTGGATTATATTGTATTAAGTTAATGTGTGCACACTAGAGCAGATTAAAATTGCTAGTATATAATTGTAATAATTTGCCTTTTTCCTCGCTGAAATTATTAGAGATGATTGCAGTGCAGGAGCAGGTACATGTTTATTTCTTTTTTGTCTTTTGAATTTTTTGTATGTCACTAGGAAACAAATTATTGCTCTTTCCTTTTCTTGTCATCATATAGGTGCAGTTTCGTTTGCAAACTTTACCTTATGACTTATGCATTGTTAGTTCGAACTAAACTTCTGTGAAATTACGATTGAGTTAATATGATGAAAACTGAAAAGGAGAAATTGGCGTTGAAGCCAGCCAAGTGTGACATTGAAATTAAGATATGATTATTGGTAACTGGTAAATGTAAACAAAGACAAGATCAAAAGTAATATGGGGACTAAGGATTATCTTGTGCCTAAAGGCAACTTTCTCAAAATCCACCTTAGAGGAAATGATTACTTCATCCTCAAGAAATTATTACAACATAGAAATTTAACTATAATCAGTGTTGTGCAGATGAATTTGGAATCTAACGCTAAAATTTTGTAGAGATATATCAATTTTTTATTGTAATTTTTTAGCTTTTAAGTTGCAAAATCATTTATCAAAATTCTGTTCAATATTTTAAATTTAAAATTTTAAATAATAAAATAATATTTAATAATAAATATTAACTAGGTAGATATAATCATATCTTAATTTCTGGTTGGTCTCATGGTAGGAGGTTTTGGCAATATGCATAATGTCTTCATTGCCAACACCATAAAAAAAAATGGATTTGGATTTCCTGCTGTGGGAATATCCCACAGTTTCACAAAGTTGAAACAATCCTGGCCATTCAAACTATCCAATGGTTTCTCTTAATTTAAAAAATTGTTATTTTAATTTTAATTCAAAACTGATAGAAAACCCTTCTCTTTCCTTCTCTGCCGTTGTGTCTGTTCAACTCGCCGGAAATTGAAGAAACAAAAAAAAGATGGTACTGTAAGTTTGATTTTTGAAACTGTTGTTAAAGTTGAGATAGTGACATACAACATAGACAGAATATGATTAAGGTTGGAAGTTTGTTTCAATTTAGATTTGCATGGTGTTGTTGGTGAAGAATCAGAATGAGTGAATGAAGATTGAGTTTGAGAAACAAACACTAGATTGTTACCAGATTTGCAAGAGTTGCAGCTTGATCTCAGATCTGTACTCGTCGGTAATAGAGGAAGACGATGGTGGTGGTGGCCGGTGATGGAGGAGGACGACGGTGATGGCTGACGGTGATGGAGGTGGTGATGAAGGAAAATCGTATTTAAAATAGAGTGTAAAACGCAGCGGAAATTAAAATTTTCCTTCGATGGATCCTTGCGAATGGACATGATCAGGGTTTCGGTTATTACCTTTGAAGAACAATTCCTCGATTCTGAATTGATCACAAGCACCGCACGATCGCAGCACCTCTAGCCGATCCACACGAACAGTTTCCGTTCACCTCTTAGTGCTAGCTGCAAGACGACGGTAGAGGGAGATTTAGTGCGGTTAGGGTTTTAGAGAATTTTAGGGTTTCTCTAAAATTTGGATTATGTGTGTAACACCAGACTGAATTGCATAAGGCTCTATTTATAGAGCTTCTTATGTTGTCTTCAGGCCAAAGCGGTTATTGGACTTCGCAAGCCCAATAACCTACTGTTACTAATCGCACCCCACTAATAAGTCATACTTATTTCTCCCGTCATTAACTATCCTTATGTGTGTGACCCTGTAGGTTCCTATGACGTTGGCAATAATATTAATCTCAATATTATAAACAGCGAGCGGTATCTAGCAACACATCACTGCTACCCAAGTCACAAGAATGTCACGTGATCTGACAAACCTTTCCGTGATAAATATCTTGTGTATAATTACCCTTTTACCCTTATGTCTATATTGAACACAAGGCATAGTATGTCACCCTTGCTAAGTTCAATATTGGGCCCATAGACATATCTCCTGTTATGTAGGAGGGGCAAATTCCATCTAGGTCACTCATGTCCCTCAGCATGATTCGTGGAATACCCATCAACCAACTTTATAGTCATCCTGTTACGGATAACGTTTGAATGGCAACAAGGTAATACACTCCTACATCTAGGGTACATAGTGATTTCAGGTCGAAGGGTGGAATACACCACTTATCACTATGAGAATATCTTATGACATTTCATAACACACTATGTAGTATTCTCACGGTGGGTCAATCCGATACAAATGTTATCCTTAACATTTATATCTATGTGAAGACTTGATAACTCTTTATCTATGATCTATGAGATGTGACCATCAGTCTACCAACATAATAGCCTCTATGCTTTAATGTTATCCCATTTCACTTTAAAGCTTGACTACGGATGCTTTAAGAATAGTGTTCTTATGTTTAATGGATTCTCACGATTAAGTCATACTTAGCGTTCCACTTAATGAACTAACTATTCTAGGGACTTTATTACTTTAACACATAAACATAATAAAGAAGAGCCTTTATTTAATAAATGAATTATTCAATACAAGTATCATGCAATCATAAATAATTGGCCTCTAGGGCTTACACCAACAATCTCCCACTAGCACTAGAGTCAATCAAGCATACTCCTAATACCTATGCTCCTAGTATGGCCCTCATGCTTCGGCTGAGCAAGAGGTTTTGTAAGTGGGTCAGCAGCATTGTCGAGTGTTGGTACTCTGCATATCTTCACATCTCCTCTATCAATTATTTCTCGAATAAGATGATAGCGCCTGAGTATATGTTTGGACTTTTGGTGAGATCTAGGATCCTTAGCTTGTGCGATTGCGCCATTGTTATCACAAAACAGATCAATGGGATCCACAACGCTAGGGAATATGCCAAGTTCAGTAACGAACTTCTTTATCCAAACAGCTTCCTTTGCTGCATTTGATGCGGCAATGTACTCAGCTTCCGTTGTAGAATCAGCAACTGTATCTTGCTTTGAACTCTTCCAGCTCACAGCGCCACCATTTATGCAAAACACAAAGCCAGACTGCGATCTAAAATCATCCCTATCTGTCTGGAAGCTAGCATCAGTGTAACCAATTACATTTAGCTCTTCTTGACCTCCATATATTAGGAACGAGTCCTTAGTCCTTCTTAGGTACTTAAGGATATTCTTGACAGCTACCCAATGAGCCTCACCAGGATCATACTGATATCGACTCGTTGCGCTTAAGGCATATGAAACATCTGGACGAGTACATATCATGGCATACATGATAGATCCTATAGCTGATGCATAAGTGAAGCGGGTGGAAAAATGCGCGGGCGGTAAGTCGCTCGCTTAGACAGTAAAGTCGCCACCGAACTTTATTTATTCCCGAAGGAAAAGGAAAATATCGATAAAACCTTTGAAAGAATGGAAAGATGGTTGTCGCAACCATTTCCGGGTTCGGGAGTCGATTATGCGAGGGGAAGGTATTAGCACCCCTTACATCCGTTGTACTCAACGGGAACCTTCGCGTTAATTTTAGGGTTAAAAGAGTGTTTTAATTTATTTGCTTGCTTTTATTAATTATAAGAATTATTTACAAGAGGGGAAAAATGTTAGTTTTTTATTAGTGGGCTCGACAAGATGTTGAATCCTGCTCCTACGTATTCCCTGGTGCGATGGGAAACTCAAAGCCCCGTAGTTCTGGTAGAAAATGTTTGTGTGTTGGTTGATTTTATTTGTGAAAATTTATTTGTCGCGCTTTAGCGAAAAAGTTTGTTTGATTAGAAAAAAAAAGAAGGGCTCGTGCTTGGGAGATGGTACCCGTTTGAGAAAAAATTGAGCGTGTATGAACGCGAAAAGAGTGAAGTTTGATGAGTTGAGATTGATTTTAAGTTGTGGAAGACAAACAACCGATAGGCAAGGCGCATGGCCAGCGTTCGGTCGTTTGAGGTATGAGCGGATGTACATCCGCCGGTCCCTTTTTCAATCCAAATTATTTAAGTTTATTCATATATTCAATATTATAAATTTTTTTTGCGTTTTTATTATATTTTTTTTATTTGACTAGATCCCCTTTAAACAACTCCAAAAATTCAAACTTATCTTTTAAACACTGATTAGGCCTCGGTTATTATTTTTTTTTTAACAAAATCACATAAAGTAAATCCAATCCAAATACACATGAGTTCTACATATATCAGTCACATACCAGAGAGAAAAAAAAAACTAAATAGAAACTTCAAGAATATTTAACACATGTACAAGTGAAGTGATGCATAATAAGAAAGGTAAGTGGTACTAACCTTCCCTGCAGTGATATCTCGGAGTAATTTTCCTTCCTGTATTCCTCTTTTCTTCCTCCTCCCGATGCCTTTTTATGCGATGCGAGGTCGACTCTCGGTAATGAAAGTGGAGGATTCGGTTTGTTTTTTTTTGTTTATGCGTGGAAGATTTTTTTTCTTTTTTTTTCTCTGTGTATTCTCTCTGATCTTTTCCTCTCTTTTTTTGTGCGTTTTTTCTCTGTGTTTTTGTGTCCCTTTGAGTAGAATTCTATTGTATTTATAGGCAGAAAGAAGGTCTATGCTTTTAATTTGTGATTGCTTATTTTTGGACTGAATTCATATGCCTTAATGAAGAGAATGAGACAATTCCTTTTATGTTGTGAAGTTCTCTTTTTTCACGCTTGAATTGGATCCTCCTGGTACTTTGATTGCTCTTGATGAGCAGGATGATTGCTCTTGATGAGCAGGATGAAAAACTTCCTTTTTTGAACGATCACACGCGTATTTACAGTCACCATACTAATCCTTTTATTTCTTTTTATGATAATAGTTTTTTCTTATAAATAAATAAAAATAAAAATAAAAAAAAAACGAAAATTGAAGTCAATAAAAAAAAAGGCTTAAGTAGGACTCGAACTCAGGACCTTACACTTAAAACTCTTTGGACACTCCAAACACTACCAAATGGGCTAGCTTGCATATTCAAGAAAAAAAGCGATACAAAACCCTATATGCAACAAGTGGGCAAAATTTAGGGTACGACAGCTGCCCCTATTTAATTATTTTTCACTCTAGGTCATGATGGCTGACGACAGTCTTCATGTACTCGTGGGGAAGATAATTAAATACCAAAGAACCCCAAATTTTGTCCATGGATGAAGACTGTCAGCGAGGTTGAAACTCTAAGTTGCTATCCAGACAAGGAGACTCAAAAAAAGTTACCAAATAAGGATGAAACTCCGAAAACACCAAAATAAGGATGGGACTCCGTTAACACTAAAATAAGGATGGGACTCCAAAAATACCGAATGAGGATGAGACTCTAAAAATATCAAATAGGATGGGACTCCGAAAATATCAAATAGGACGGGACTCCGAAAATTTCAAATATAGATGGGACTCCGAAAATTTCAAATATGGATGGGACTCCGAAAATATCAAATAGGATGGGACTCCGAAAATATCAAATAGGATGGGACTCCGAAAATTTCAAATGTGGATGGGACTCTGAAAAGTATGAACTAGGGTAAAGCTCTGAAACTGTCAACTAGTGTAGGACTCTAAATTCTAAATAGGGTAGGACTCTACAATTCGACATAGGGTAGGACTCCGAAACTTCATATATGGTAGTACTCTAACACTTCACAAAGGGTAAGACACTGATTGGAGGGCAAGTCATTGGGGAAGCTAACAAATTTTCCTAATATGGTAAATTCACTCAAGAACTGCAATTGGTTTAACCAAGGGTAAATTTCACATAACCTTTTCATGACATGTATGCATGTAGATGCATTTGTTAATACAAAACATTCTGATTTGGTTGATGCATGGTATACCTATGGATGTGCTAATGCATGCTATGCAAAATGCATGATCGATGCATGATAGGCCTGCAAAAATGAGTTTTATGCCTTGACAAAGAGACAACTTGTTTAGGGACATGCACTCCTCCGACACTCTGAACCTTTGACGACCTTGTGATTGTGATGTAAATATGAATGCTCTCGATGCCCCAATTGTATTCCGTGAACCATAGGTTGATGTCTTGCTTTTATCGAAGGACACTTCTCCCGAACTGGGTAGATTACGACAACCGATGAATGGATGAGCTCATGATGAAACCCTGTAATACTAGAAACCAGTGATATTCTTTTGAATTTTTCATAAATCTGAGTAAGATGTATTTTGAGAGCTTTTTGTGTTGTTTCCCATTTTTCATTACATCATTTATTAAAAATAAAACACATTTTAATGAATCAATAAAAAACATGAAGAAACGAAAGGCCTCAAAAGAGATTTTTATTCAATGAATTTTGATCCCCAAATGGGTAATAGTACATGAAAATGTAACTCCTAAAAGAGGATATTACTGAGACAAAAGATAAATGGCAATGTGCCCCACTGATATACGACACGTGCTATGTTCCCATCACTTTGTAATCACAATACCCCGCCTCCAAAGGTTATGATTGGACCAATCCCTTCCATCCGGGCCTGTTGTGGGTCCCTAAACTGCAGTCAATTGCCTCATTTTGGATCCCTAATTTTTGCCTGGACCGCTCTCTTGAGTTTTCAGTCCACCGGGATTGTACCTTTTTTGCCTAGGCTGCCCTTTCGGGTTTTCAACCTAGTGGGTTTTATTTCCTTTTTTGTGCCCCTAATTTTTGCCTGAACCGCCTTTTCAGGTTTTCGATTCACCGGGACGCTCTCTATTGCCTAAGTCGCCCTTTCGGGTTTTCAACTTAGCGAGCTTTTTTATGTTTCTCTTTATTTAGGCATAGTATTTTTTGACTGCGTCGGAGTTCACTGAGAGTGGGAATTCCTCACCATCCATTGTGGTAATAATCAGGGCTCCACCAGAGAATGCTTTTTTCACCACATATGGCCCCTCATAGTTAGGGGTCCATTTTCCGCGAGGATCCCTATGGATGGGTAATATCTTTCTTAAAACCAAATCCCCTTCTCTAAATTCCCGCGGGCGCACCTTTTTATCGAACGCCCTCTTGAGCCTCTTTTGGTACAACTGACCATGACATAACGCTGTCAAGCGCTTTTCTTCTATAAGGTTCAGTTGGTCAAATCTTGCTTGGACCCATTCAGCCTCCTCTAGTTTAGTCTCCATCAAAACTCTTAACGAGGGGATCTCCACTTCAATGGGAAGTACTGCCTCCATGCCGTAGACTAAGGAAAAAGGAGTTGCCCCAGTGGAAGTTCGGACAGCCGTCCTATAGCCATGTAATGCAAAAGGGAGCATCTCGTGCCAGTCCTTGTAGGTTTTCACCATCTTTTGGACAATTTTCTTGATGTTTTTATTGGCTGCTTCTACCGCCCCATTCATCTTAGGTCGATACGGAGATGAGTTATGGTGCTCGATCTTGAATTCCTCACATAATTCTTTCATCGTATTATTGTTCAGGTTAGACCCATTATCTGTAATAATTTTGCTCGGAATTCCATAACGGCAAATTATTTCTTTCTTGATGAATCGAGCAACCACTTGTTTTGTCACATTTGCATAAGAGGCAGCTTCCACCCATTTAGTGAAATAGTCGATGGCGACTAGGATAAATCGGTGTCCATTTGAAGCTTTTGGCTCGATCATTCCGATCATATCTATTCCCCACATAGAGAACGGCCATGGTGCAGTCAAAACATTCAACGGAGTCGGTGGTACATGCACCTTATCGGCATAAATTTGACATTTGTGACACGTCTTGGCGTAGCAGAAACAGTCGGCTTCCATAGTCAACCAATAGTAACCTGCCCTTAAGATTTTCTTTGCCATTGTATGTCCATTAGCATGTGTTCCGAAGGCCCCTTCATGGATCTCCTTGACGAGCAAATCGGCCTCACGCTTGTCCACACATCTGAGCAACACCATGTCATAGTTTCTCTTGTAAAGCACACCCCCACTTAAGAAAAATTGTGATGCCAATCTCCTTAATGTTTTCTTGTCAATCACGGAAGCATTCTCTGGATACTCTTATTTTTCAATGTAACACTTGATATCATAGAACCAAGGCTTGTCATCATGCTTTTCTTCAACCATCATGCACACAACTGGTTCATCCTTGCGGTCCACTTTTATAAGAGGGGCTTCATTCCAAAACCTCACTTTGTACATTGATGACAACGTGGCTAGAGCATCTGCTACTTGATTTTCCTCTCTAGGAATATGATGAAATGTGATCTCATCGAAGTATTCCATCAACTTTACTACATGGGCTCGGTACGGGATCAATTTGGGATGTCGTGTTTCCCACTCTCCTTTCACTTGGTAGATGACTAGCGCAGAATCCCCGTATACTTCCAAGATCTTGATCCTCAGACTAATAGCAGCTTCAAGGCCCATGATACATGCTTCGTATTCCGCCACATTATTTGTGCAGTCAAAACACAACCTTGCGGTAAAAGGTGTGTACCCATCCCTTGGAGATATTAGGACGGCTCCAATCCCGTGCCCCATGGCATTTGAGGCACCATCGAATGCGAGCTTCCAACGTCCCCCTGGTTCAGGCCCTTCATCACCACCTATGACCTCTTCATTATTCAGAGCCATAATATCTTCATCTGGGAAATCGAATCTTATGGGTTGGTACTCTTCCACCGGTTGATGAGCCAGATGCTCAGATAAAACGCTCCCTTTTATTGCCTTTTGAGTGACATACTAGATGTCGTACTCGGATAACAACATCTGCCAACGTGCAATCTTTCCCGTTAGAGCTGGTTTCTCAAATATGTATTTGATGGGATCCATCTTTGATATTAACCACGTGGTGTGAGACAACATATACTGTCTTAAACGTCGAGCAGCCCATGCTAATGCGCAACAAGTTTTCTCGAGCGAGGTGTATCTTGACTCACAATCAGTAAATTTCTTGCTCAAGAAGTAAATGGCGTGCTCTTTTCTTCCTGTCTCATCATGTTGTCCTAGGACACAACCCATTGATCCGTCAAGTACTGTTAGATACATTATGAGAGGCCTTCCTGGAACCGGAGGCACCAAGATCGGGGGCTCTTGCAGGTACTCTTTGATCTTCTCAAATGCCTTTTGGCAGTCTTCATTCCACTCGATAGCTTGATGCTTCCTCAATAATTTGAAAATTGGTTCGCATGTAGCCGTAAGATGTGAGATGAATCTGGCAATGTAGTTTAATCTTCCCAAGAATCCACGAACCTCTTTCTCTGTTCTCGGTGCCGACATATTCTGTATGGCCCGTACCTTGTCAGGATCAACCTCGATTCCCCTTTGGCTGACTACGAACCCCAATAACTTTCCTGACCTGGTGCCGAAGGTGCACTTGTTAGGATTTAGACGCAGTTTAAACTTTCGCAGGCGCTCGAATAACTTTTGCAAATGGACCAAATGATCTTCTTCTGTCTGGGATTTGGCAATCATATCATCAACGTAGACCTCTATCTCTTTATGAATCATGTCATGGAAAAGAGTTACCATTGCCCTCTGATATGTTGCCCCTGCGTTCTTTAGTCCAAATGGCATTACTTTGTAGCAAAAGGTGCCCCAAGGTGTGATGAATGTGGTTTTCTCCATGTCTTCCGGAGCCATTTTAATCTGGTTGTAACCAGAGAAACCATCCATAAATGAGAAAACGGAGAACTGAGCAGTGTTATCCACCAATACATCAATATGTGGTAAAGGGAAATCGTCCTTCGGACTTGCTCGGTTTAAATCTCGATAGTCCACACACATCCTAACCTTGCCATCTTTCTTCGGTACTGGAACGATGTTGGCCACCCACTGCGGATATTTGGCAACTGCTAGGAAACCAGCGTCAAATTGCTTCTTCACTTCTTCTCTAATTTTTAGAGCCATGTCAGGTCTAGTCCTCCTCATCTTCTGTTTTACTGGCGCACATTCTGGTTTTAATGGTAGCCGGTGCATGACTATGTCAGTGTCTAGACCTGGCATATCCTGATATGACCAAGCGAACACATCCACGTACTCTTTTAGTAATTCAACCAACTTTTCTTTCACATTCATTTTCAAGAAGGCACCCACTTTGATTTCTTTTTTGTCTTCTTTGTTTCCCAAGTTAATTACTTCCACCGATTCCTGGTGAGGCTGAATCACTTCTTCCTCCTGTTTCAAGAGTCGGGCTAACCCTTCAGGAAATTCACAGTCTTCCTCATCACCTTCTTCCGCTTGGTTAATTGGGAATTCGAAGTTGTAAGGGATTATAGATGTGTCGTTATCAATGGGTCTATTTATGGATCTGCATGGAGATGATTTTTTTATTTTAGAATGATGACGTGATGGAGAATTGAATAGAAATTGAAGATGATGAAAATTGCCATTTTTTGGGAAAAGAAACAGAAAAATTAAAGAAAATAGAATCTTTTTATTGAACTCAAAATGCACTTTATTGATAATAAATAAGTTATTGAAAACAAAGGGGTGCCCTATAAAAGCTTATCCATTTGCCTCGGGCAAAACAAAGGATTTTTCAAAGACAACAAATTACTTAGAAATAGAAATGATCTCCGGAATCACCACGACTTTCCAGTTGGCGAGAATTTCATCAGGAGCGCAATGACACACCAAGTCTGGCACCTCTTCATCAGTGTCTTCAAGTGAGGCCACGTGATCTTCGTGATCAAACCCAGCGCTATGGAATGTCTCTTGAATAGATGGTATGCGTCCGAGCCCAAGATGATTCTGACTGGCCTTTGAAAACATGGTTGTTGATGGTACATATCCGAGTCCGAACCGATTCTTCTTCTCAGGGATGTCTGGCAACTTTCCCCATCCTTCAAGACTACCCTCTTCCAACGCTTCCTTCATGGCTTTCCAGGAATACATGGCCGATCCCGTCTTTTGGCGGTGACTGTGCTTCAGTTTCGTGGTCACAACAGTTGCAACTTCCAAAGCCTGAAATGGGACTTCTGTAGCTTCATCGTCTGCATCTATGTATCGGAAGGAAGAAAGATGACTCACCATTATGTCCTCTTGGCCAGAAACCACAATCATTTTATCACCGGTTATGAACTTAAGCTTTTGGTGCAAAGTGGAGGTGACGGTTCCGGCCGCATGGATCCAAGGTCTTCCAAGGAGACAACTGTACGTAGGGTTAATATCCATGACTTGGAAGGTAATTGTAAAGAGTTGAGGACCAATCAAAACGGGCAGATCCACTTCTCCAACAACTGTTCTTCTTGATCCGTCGAAAGCTTTCACCACCAAGGAACTAGGCTTTATCAATGTCCCGTCACTTATCATTTTCATGAGGGTCGTCTTAGGCATGACATTTAGGGATGAACCCGTATCAATCAAAACTCTTGACAGGATGTTATCTAAACACTTCACTGAAATGTGTAAGGCACGATTATGGTCAGGTCCTTCCACCGGCAATTCATCCTCGCTAAACCCCAGATATCTGCTGGCAGTAATGTTACCAACAACTCCATCGAATTGATCAACGGTAATATCCTTTGTTACATGAGCCTCGTTTAGAACTTTAATCAGAGCTTCTCGATGAGCCTCTGAACTGAGGAGTAAGGACAACATGGAAATCTTGGAGGGAGTATGTCCCAACTGATCAACTATCTTGTAATCACTTTTTCTGATAATCCTTAGGAATTCTTCAGCTTCCTCTTGCGGTATCGTTTTCTGAGAGGGTCCAGCCATAACTTCCCTTTCTCCCCCATCTTTCCCTTTAAGAGCATTTTTATTGGGCTGTTCGGGAGAAAATACCCTACCACTTCTTGTTATGCCTCTTAGGCCAGCTATATTAGTGACATTGGGCTCTACACTTGTTAATAGTTGGCCCCCCACATGAGCAGTGGTCTGGTAGTTCCATGGTACCCTATTCGCGCTTTCAAAGGGAAATGGTGCAGGCACACAGAATACAATGGGATCCACCGACTTCACCGGTATTTGCAATCCTTTTCTTGAGTATGGGATCTCAATGGGTGCCTGATCTCGAGACTCTAAAACAGAGACATCTGCATCAGTTCTTGAATAGCCAATCTGAACCAAACCTTGATCCATCAGCTTTTGAAGACAATCTCTCATTTCTTGGCACTTATCTGGATTTGCTGAACATATCTTGCACTCATAATGCATATCTTGAAACTCCTTGAAACCAATAAATTTCTCCCTTATTGTAGACATGGAGGCTTTTACCTTAACCACCTCTTTGATTAGATCGTGCTTCTCAATTTCTTCCACACTATTAACAGATGAATCAGCATGTCCGAGTAAAGGATTATCTTTCACATTTGGACCTTCTTCTTTGAAAGATATCAACTTTCGGTCAATCAACTCCTGAACCTTATATTTGAAGGCCTTGCAATTTTCTATAGTATGCCCAGGTGATCCGGCATGATAATCACACTTAGCATTTATATCAAAATAGGGTGGAAATGGTGGTGTTACTGGGGGAAGTGGTCTTGGCTCAATCATCCCTTTTTGGATTAGGTATGGTAGGATCTGACCATATGGCATGGGCAAGCGATCAAAGTACACCCTCTTTCTTTCAACATTATTCCTGGGCTCATATTGGCCCCTCTGTTGGTACCCACCTTGCTGTTGATATTGGCCTTGTTGGGGCCTCATCAATGGTTGTTTAGGTGAAGGTATGAGACATGCTTGTTGCGGGTACTGTCCTTGGGCTACAGTTGCCACATAAGGATATTGGAGATACGGTATCTGAGGCAACGGAATTTGTGATGAACTTGCAACCACAGCATTGGTTTCTCCCTCTTTCTTTTTATTGTTGTTGGGGAACTTCTTTGTCCCATCATGACCATTAGAGGCACTTTTTATTTTGCCACTTTTCAACCCTTCTTCTACTCGTTCTCCAATTATGACCATGTCGGCAAAGCCAGATGATATGCTCCCTATCATCTTCTCATAGTATTGACCCTGCAGCGTACTCATAAAGGTGTCAACCAGCTCTCTTTCTAGCAACGGTGGTTGCACACGGGCAGCGAGTTCTCTCCATCTCTGTGCGTACTCCTTGAATGACTCGCTATTTTTTTGAGAAAGATTTTGTAGTTGCATGCGGTTAGGAGCCATGTCCAAGTTATACTTGTATTGCTTTAAGAAAGCGTCAGCAAGATCTTTCCATGTTTGTATTTGAGCTCGCTCCAGCTGCATATACCAATCTAATGATGCCCCACTCAGACTGTCTTGGAAGACGTGAATCATAAGCTTCTCATTGGCAGCATAACCGGCCATCTTTCTACAGAACATCCTCAGGTGATTCATTGGACAATGGATACCCTTATACTTCTCAAAGTCAGGTACTTTGAATTTTGGAGGGATAACAACGTCCGGAACTAAGCACATATCCATAGCATCCACCCCATAAGCATTAAAACCTTCTACCGCTTTTAATCTTTCTTCAAAATCCTGGTACATTCGAGCAGGTTCAATATCAGGGTTAGCATTCACAGTTGACTGTTTTGGCACAAAACCTCCCACACCATTGGTTGCATGACGAGGTTGGCTAATTCCTTCTTGGCCCATTGAAACCCCTTGGGGAGTAGGATCTCCATTTGTGACTGGTATCACGACAGGAGCCTGAATTGGGTCACTTTCTTCTTCTGGCGGAGTATAGCCCTTAGGAAGGCTGAGTTCAGGCCATTCCGCACTCCTTTCCGGTTGAGAAGTACTTTCTTTGGTGGCCAAATTTTGGAACAGCTCGAGGAGCTTACCCATCGTAGTTTTTATGGAGTCAACGTCCTCTCTTAATGCCGCATTAATCTGCTCTTGTTGGTCCATGACCCTTTGCAAATTGGCACGCGTCCCGTGAGAATGTCGAGTAGGCACGCGCGGCGGTTGTTTTGCAGGTTTTCGGGCTATCTTGAATTTCCTGGAGTGCCGGAGGAGAATGAAACTATTATTATTTTTTTATTTATTTTTATTTTTTATTGATGAGGATGCAAATGGATGCATGTTATGCTAAAACTTTTTTTTAGTTAGAGGGAATTTCAAAGTTCTTTCATCATACGCATTCAGAAATGAGCGAACAACTAAGACCATATAGTGCAAATATCACAATTTTATTCCATAAGAAAAAACAATTACAAAATTCAAAGAATTATCTCAACTAAAGCTTCGCCTTGCGGGCTTCCTCTAAGCTAGCTTTAAAATTTCTTAACATGACTTCACAACTTTCAACGAAATCAAAGACAGCGGCCGGTGTGTTGTTTGGGTGCATCACAGCGTAAGCCCTTCTATGTATCTTTGGAATACGCCAAACCACATTGTTTGCAAATCCTGCTAAATTAGAGAATTTTGACTTCCATTTCATGGCTTCTTGATGCAGTTCTTGCATAGTGGCTTGGTCTTGAAGGGATAAATTCCGCAGGTGCTGAAGTTGACTTTCTGCACGTTCATTAATGTCTTTCAAGGCCTCATAACTTTGCTTTTGGCGCCTTCCACATTCCTTGAGGGCTCTCAGCTCATCATGTAATTCTCTCCAATTGGATGGGAGTTGGTGGAGCATCCTTTCAGTCTCTTCTCGTAAGCGGCATTCTTCAGACGCAAGGGTTTGTGATTCCTTGAGTCTCTCATTAAGATCAGAGATCCGCACTTCCAACCCTTCTCTCACTCCTTTATGCTGCTCTAAAGTATGATTCCAAAGACCATTCCAATCACTGATTTCCTTCCAAGCTTGGTCCAATTTTAGGTTACATTCCTTAAGCTCGCCCGTGACTCCAGCTAAAGTGTCGCTTATCCGCTCTTTCTTTTCTTTTTCAGCTTTAAACGCTTCCTTAATTTTTTCACATTGCTTCTTCTCCTCTTTGAGGAGAAACTTAAATTCATTTCGCTCATAGGAAACCTTTTGGAAATTCAGTTCTAAGTCCTCTTTTTCTTTCTCAAGGCGACTGATAGTAGCTTTCAGTTCATCAACTTCTTCAATGGAGGTAGGAATTGGCGCAGGAGAGCTGGGCTGAGTTGATGAGACGATGGCGAAAGGGAGCTTGTTTTTATTCACGTGTTCCTTGATCCAATTGGAGTAAGGTTTCTTGTCGGTAATGCCCCTCTTTCTGAGCTCGGTCCCTTTGCGGTGCACTTGCGTCCATGCCTGGATAACCTTTTGGAGTATACTGGAGCTATTTTCATCCGTAATGTGGAGCTCGAACTCTTTCAAAACTTCACTATCTGGTCTTCGGTCAATGGGATACCCAAGCTGTCTTATAGCTAACATTGGGTTATAGTTAATGCAACCTCTTGGCCCTATAAGGGGTACGTTAGGAAAGTCTCCACAGCTAACAATCACCTCTCTTTGATTAATCTTCCTAGCATACCAAAAAATGGAATTTTCAGTGAGGGACCTTAGTTTTTGTGCCCATTCATTGTCATTCATCGGCTTAATCAAGAAGACGTCTTTGAATATTTGGGATGTGAACCACAAGTACAACAATGGAAGACAACATAGCATTAGTCCTCCTCTTCTTTTATACCGCAAATGAAGGGTATAATATATATCAGCCAGAAGAGCGGGTACAGGATCTTCTTCGTTGACTCTTACGGCCCAAAAAACACTGATGGCAGCAGTGTCAATGAAATTTGGTTTATTAGGAAAAAGGATCAAGCCAAAGATGAGCAAAGCTAATATTTCCCCCATGGATTCCCAATCGCGAGCCTTCACAAAATCTGTTGCTTTCTTTTCCAAATAACCTCTTTGGAAGCCCAAAGAATCTCTTTCTTTCTTGAAGTGAGCTTTTAGATCAGACACTTGTATTTTTAATAATGAGGCCAAATCTTCAAGTCTTGGAACCTCTCCTAACCCTTTGTAAGGTTTCAACTTCTTCTTAGGAGAATCCAATATTCGCCCAAATTCTTCTAAAGTTGGGGCCAATTGGAAATCTTGGAATGTGAAGCAACGCAGCGGGGGATCATAGAATTGTGCCAGGGCGGTAATAGCCTCCACCTGTACCGGAATTTTCAAAAGATCAAGGATCCTCCCATACTTGAGGGTGAGATGGTCTCGAGCCATACTAGTTAAATAATTGCTAAAAGTCTTCATGCTTTTCACATCGGATAATTGTGCCTTTATTTGGAATGTTTTTCTTTTGTCCGAACTCATTTTCAGAATGCTTATCGATGAACTTTTATGAAATTCCCTGAAAATATAAATTCATATGCTAAAAGATTTATTTTATGAAAAATGCATGACATGCAGAAAAGGTGTAGGATAAGGGTAAAGAAAATCATGTAGGGTAGCTACCTACGATTAGATGGTTCTAAGCTTTCATCCCACCCCCTCACAAGGATAGCTCTAGGGCTTTTGTTGGGTTAAGCACAACACTCGAGGTCACAAGCCTTATTTGAAATTTCCCCATGAGACTGGACTAGTCGAATCATGGGGATATCTCAAAAGGACCTCCCTTAGGCGGAGTTATTGGGTTCTAAACAAGGTTCCTAGAGTCATCGACCATATTCAAAATTCCGCCAAGAGGATGGGCTAGCCAATTCCAGACGGACTTTTTGAACAAATCTACTCTAGGCGGAGTTTTCGCATATCACCGATTGGGATGTACATCCCATGGGCCCATACTACTTGCTCCTTACTTAACTTAAGTTTGTTCTCAAGCTCGGGGTAGAGCTCCTCTCAGACAACAAATCATAAACCCACAATTGATATATATACAACATAAATAAATAAAATTAAAACAAATAAATCATAAAAGCAAGAACAAATGGAAAATAATGAAACACAAGAAAAACAAGCAAACAAACGAAAAACACTCAACCCTAAGACTAACAAGAATGGGCTTGACTCTCTTATGTCCCCAGTGAAGTCGCCAGCTGAAGCGGGTGGAAAAATGCGCGGGCGGTAAGTCGCTCGCTTAGACAGTAAAGTCGCCACCGAACTTTATTTATTCCCGAAGGAAAAGGAAAATATCGATAAAACCTTTGAAAGAATGGAAAGATGGTTGTCGCAACCATTTCCGGGTTCGGGAGTCGATTATGCGAGGGGAAGGTATTAGCACCCCTTACATCCGTTGTACTCAACGGGAACCTTCGCGTTAATTTTAGGGTTAAAAGAGTGTTTTAATTTATTTGCTTGCTTTTATTAATTATAAGAATTATTTACAAGAGGGGAAAAATGTTAGTTTTTTATTAGTGGGCTCGACAAGATGTTGAATCCTGCTCCTACGTATTCCCTGGTGCGATGGGAAACTCAAAGCCCCGTAGTTCTGGTAGAAAATGTTTGTGTGTTGGTTGATTTTATTTGTGAAAATTTATTTGTCGCGCTTTAGCGAAAAAGTTTGTTTGATTAGAAAAAAAAAGAAGGGCTCGTGCTTGGGAGATGGTACCCGTTTGAGAAAAAATTGAGCGTGTATGAACGCGAAAAGAGTGAAGTTTGATGAGTTGAGATTGATTTTAAGTTGTGGAAGACAAACAACCGATAGGCAAGGCGCATGGCCAGCGTTCGGTCGTTTGAGGTATGAGCGGATGTACATCCGCCGGTCCCTTTTTCAATCCAAATTATTTAAGTTTATTCATATATTCAATATTATAAATTTTTTTTGCGTTTTTATTATATTTTTTTTATTTGACTAGATCCCCTTTAAACAACTCCAAAAATTCAAACTTATCTTTTAAACACTGATTAGGCCTCGGTTATTATTTTTTTTTTAACAAAATCACATAAAGTAAATCCAATCCAAATACACATGAGTTCTACATATATCAGTCACATACCAGAGAGAAAAAAAAAACTAAATAGAAACTTCAAGAATATTTAACACATGTACAAGTGAAGTGATGCATAATAAGAAAGGTAAGTGGTACTAACCTTCCCTGCAGTGATATCTCGGAGTAATTTTCCTTCCTGTATTCCTCTTTTCTTCCTCCTCCCGATGCCTTTTTATGCGATGCGAGGTCGACTCTCGGTAATGAAAGTGGAGGATTCGGTTTGTTTTTTTTTGTTTATGCGTGGAAGATTTTTTTTCTTTTTTTTTCTCTGCGTATTCTCTCTGATCTTTTCCTCTCTTTTTTTGTGCGTTTTTTCTCTGTGTTTTTGTGTCCCTTTGAGTAGAATTCTATTGTATTTATAGGCAGAAAGAAGGTCTATGCTTTTAATTTGTGATTGCTTATTTTTGGACTGAATTCATATGCCTTAATGAAGAGAATGAGACAATTCCTTTTATGTTGTGAAGTTCTCTTTTTTCACGCTTGAATTGGATCCTCCTGGTACTTTGATTGCTCTTGATGAGCAGGATGATTGCTCTTGATGAGCAGGATGAAAAACTTCCTTTTTTGAACGATCACACGCGTATTTACAGTCACCATACTAATCCTTTTATTTCTTTTTATGATAATAGTTTTTTCTTATAAATAAATAAAAATAAAAAAAAAACGAAAATTGAAGTCAATAAAAAAAAATGGCTTAAGTAGGACTCGAACTCAGGACCTTACACTTAAAACTCTTTGGACACTCCAAACACTACCAAATGGGCTAGCTTGCATATTCAAGAAAAAAAGCGATACAAAACCCTATATGCAACAAGTGGGCAAAATTTAGGGTACGACAATAAGGAATCTTACTTATGCGATCCCTTTCTTCCTTAGATGAAGGGGATTGTGTTTTTGAAAGACACAAGCCATGCTGCATAGGAATGAATCCTTTCTTGGAATCATACATATTAAAGCGTCTCAGCACTTTATCTATGTATGTACTCTGACTTAAGCCAAGCAGTTTCTGAGATCTATCTCTATAGATTCTTATTCCTAATATATAGGCTGCTTCACCCAGATCTTTCATAGAAAAGTAATTCCCTAACCAAGTTTTAACTTGTTGCAATGTAGGGATGTCGTTTCCTATAAGTAATATGTCATCTACATACAATACTAGGAATACGACTATGCTCCCACTAACCTTCTTGTAAACACAAGGTTCATCTTCATTCTTGATGAATCCAAATTGTTTCACAGTTTCATCAAAACGAAGATTCCAACTTCTGGAAGCTTGCTTCAATCCGTAGATTGATCGCTGTAATTTGCATATCTTTTTGGCTTCACCTGGAATGCAAAAACCTTCAGGTTGTGTCATGTACACATCCTCAAGGAGACTCCCATTAAGGAAGGCAGTTTTTACATCCATCTGCCAAATTTCATAATCATAGTATGCGACGATGGCAAGTAAGATCCGAATGGATTTAATCATCGCAACTGGTGAAAAGGTTTCATCATAGTCTATGCCATGAATTTGTTTGAAACCTTTAGCAACCAATCGCGCTTTATAGGTCTGTACCTTTCCATCCATGTCCGTCTTCTTCTTGAAGACCCATTTGCATCCTATGGGCTTGACCCCATCAGGAGCTTCCACCAAGTTCCAAACTTGGTTTGTGTACATGGAATCCATTTCAGATTTCATGGCTTCAAGCCACTTCTCAGATTCAGGGCCAGTAATGGCCTCTTGGTAAGTCACAGGCTCATCTTGATCCATGAGTAATACATCACCTTGTTCCGATATGAGATATCCATATCTTTCAGGTTCTTGACGTATCCTGTTGGACCTACGTGGTTCTTGTGTTACATGAGCAGGATTCTCTGTCACAACATCTTGTGCATCCTGCTCTTGTTCCTCCATTGGTGTGTCATTACTTTGTGGATCGTGAATTTCTTCAAGATCTACTTTCCTCCCACTGACTCCTTTGGAAACAAAGTCCTTTTCTAGGAATACTCTTGTTCGAGCGACAAACACTTTGCCCTCGGAAGGATTGTAGAAGTGATATCCTTTCGTCTCTTTTGGATATCCCACAAAGAAGCACTTGTCAGGTTTAGGTTCAAGTTTAGTAGAAATTTGACGTTTTACATAAACTTCGCAACCCCAAATCTTTAAGTAAGACATATGTGGTTTCTTGCCACTCCATATCTCATATGGTGTCTTTTCAATCATTTTAGAAGGAACACGGTTAAGTGTATAAGCTGCTGTTAATAGAGCATGTCCCCAAAAGGAGTCCGGAAGATCAGCGTGACTCATCATTGACCGTACCATGTCCAAAAGGGTTCAGTTTCTTCTCTCAGATACACCATTCCATTGTGGTGTTCCAGGAGGAGTGAGTTGGGATAGGATCCCACACTCTTTTAGATGGTCATGAAACTCTAGGCTTAAATACTCACCTCCTCGATCTGATCGAAGGTGTTGGATATTTGAATTGGCTTAATTTTGCTAAAACAAATATACTAACAAGATGTTGGAAAACATGTTACAACATCATACTGTATCAAGGAAATCTCGCGCATTTAAGAGAGCATCTGCTATTTATGGAAATCCACTTAAAGAGCACGCTCAATGGAGATTTGATCTGATCAGGAGCTTTAAGGATAAGACAAACTTAATGGAACAGCTGGATGACTTATCCTATCATATAAAGTCCTTTAAACACTTTTGGAAAGTCTTGATATATCCTTAATGAAGATTGAAAAAGTATCAGATCATCCTTTATGATTCTCAAGGAGCGTCTGAGCATTTGTGAAGAAAGAGGAGCGTGCCTAATCATTATATATACGAAGACCAAGCTCAAGACTATGTATCTCATCGAAAAACATTAGTTCACATATTGAGTCTTTGTTGAGTCTTTTATTGTTTGATTGTAATTCTTGCTTGTGGATTCTATAACACGAGTTAAGAAGTAAGTTTGTTATTTTAAGGTTACTCCTAAGCTTTGAAGTACGGAGTTTACCGTGTGTGATTCACTTGAAGCTTTTAAGCAAAAGTGAAGTGTTGTCTTGACAAGTTGTCGCCACATCTTTCCAAACATTGTATAATCAACACAGGTTGTGTTGTGTGAGTGGAAGTGAGATGGGATCTCATGTCTAGGAGTTCCTAGGCAGAAGTTGCATGAGTAGTGTCGAGGTTATAAGGCGTAAACCAAGGGTTTGCTGGAGGTCTTAGTTTAAGGCGTAAATCCTAGGGTTTGCTGGAGGTCTTAGTAACTAGAGCTATTAGTGGATTTCCTTCCTGGATTGGTATCCCCCAGAGTAGGCAGTTGGCTGAACTGGGTTAACAATTACTTGTGCACTTTATTTATTTTCTGTCAGTATTTTATATGTTATGTAAGATGTGCCAACAATTGAAACAACATTATTCATAAAGTAGTTGTTGGGACATCTACGGTAACATCATTCTAGTGATACCAGAATTTCAATTGGCATCAGAGCAGGCACCGTGTTCTGTTATTTTGGGTGAGCTCCAGGGAGAGTACTTTCTGGTACAATGGATAAAGAAGGAGGGTCAGTGTCTAAACCCCCCCTACTGACAGGTCCTGAGAACTATGATTATTGGAAATCTAAAATGGAGGCTTTCATAAAATCAATTGACAGCAGGACATGGAAGGCTGTGTTACGTGGATGGGAACCACCAATGGTTCTTGACAAAGATGGCAATAAAACTGATGTCAAGAAGCCAAATGATGAATGGACTAAAGATGAGGATGATCTGGCACTTGGCAACTCCAAAGCCTTGTATGCTATTTTTAATGGTGTGGATGCAAACATGTTCAGGCTTGTTAAGAGATGTATTACTGCTAAACATGCCTGGGAAGTTCTGAGAAAAGCTCATGAAGGAACATCAAAAGTTAAACTATCTAAACTTCAGATGCTCAAAACCAATTTTGAGAATCTCAGAATGAAGGAGGAAGAAACCATTCATGACTTTCAGATGAATGTGCTTGATTTTGCAAATTCGTTTGATGCACTTGGAAAACCTATCTTAGATGAGGAGCTAGTTGGAAAAATACTCAGATCTTTGCCTAAAAGATTTGATATGAAGGTGACAGCTATTGAGGAGGCTCATGATCTTTCAAGTCTAAATTTAGATGAACTCATAGGATCACTTCAGACCTATGAAATTGGCCTAAACAGGAGAAATGAAAAGAAAGATAAGAATCTAGCTTTTGCTTCAAAAAGTGCTGCTGATGACTTACAAATTGAATCTGAAGGTGAAGAAAGCTTAGCTGAATCTATGGCTATGCTTGGAAGACAGTTCAACAAGTTGATGAAGAAAGTAGATCAAAGGCACAAGCCAAATGGTCGACTCAACAACAACAAACAGTCCAGCTTTCAGAAAAAGACAAATGAAGATGAAAGAGGAGTGAAATGCCATGAATGTGAAGGTTTTGGACATATCAGACCTGAATGTCCAACCTTTCTAAAAAGGCAAAAGAAAAGTCTTGTGGTTTCATGGTCTGATACAGATTCAGAGGAGGAAGAATCTGCCAAATTTGTTAATGCTTTAACAGGAGTTTGTGAATCTGACTCATGTGATGAGGAGGTAACTTATGAGGAACTAGTTGCTACTTATAAAGATCTTCATACTAGAAGTATAGAAGTTTGCAAAGCATTAGAGAAACAAAAGAAGATCAATGGTAAACTACAAGCTGAGAAAAATGACTTACTCATAAACATTGATAATCTCAATGCTAAGGTTGAAGATCAGAGTAGTCAAATTCAACAGCTGGAAATGGAGAAGTCTAACCTCCTGTGTAAAGTTGCTGAACAGAATGAAGAAGTAACCAAATTAAATGCTGATTTAGATCAAGTCACTAAAGTGGCTAAAATGATGACCAAAGGTACTGATGCCTTTGAGGAAATGTTACAGAGACAAAACTATGGGAAACCTAAGCCCATTGGTTTTGAACATGAAAGAGTAAAGCAGCAGATGAAGTTCAACAATGCTACTATACATACTCCAATCAGCAGCACGTTTGTGTCAGGAGGATTGTCGCAACATCTGATGGGACATTCTATGCCCAGGTTCTATAACTGGACATGTCATCATTGTGGCAGGAAAGGACACATTAGGCCTTTCTGCTATAGGCTGCACGGATATCCAAGGAGAGTTCATCAAGAATTCTATACTCCTGTCTTTCCCAATGTTACGACAAGACAGGAATGGAGAGAAAAGAAGAAGATCACAGGTCTAATAGCTCATACATCCTTGAGAGCTTCTTCAAGAGAAACCTGGTACTTTGATAGTGGTTGTTCTAGACACATGACAGGTGTTGAACATTATCTTGAAGACTTGAAGTCATATGCTACCAGTTTTGTAACCTTTGGAGATGGAGCTAAAGGGGAGATCAAGGGAGTTGGTAAACTTGCAAACCATGGCTTACCAAAGCTAGATAATGTGCTGCTTGTAAAAGGGCTTAAAGCAAATCTAATCAGCATAAGCCAACTTTGTGATCAAGGCATGAAAGTTAACTTCACGAAAGCTGAATGTCTAGTTACAAATGAGCAAGGAGAGTTGTTAATGAAAGGAGTAAGGTCAAGAGACAACTGCTATCTCTGGATCCCTAAAGAAGAAGATGTAGCAACATGTTTTATTAGCAAAGAAGATGAGGTAAAGTTGTGGCACCAAAAACTTGGCCACCTGCACCTTAAAGGCATGAAGAAGGCAATAGCTAAAGAGGCTATCAGAGGACTTCCAAAGCTCAAAATAGAAGAAGGAAGTATATGTGGAGAATGTCAAATAGGGAAGCAGACAAAGATGTCGCATCCAAAGTTGCAACATCTGACCACAACAAGGGTTCTAGAATTACTGCACATAGACCTGATGGGGCCAATGCAAGTAGAGAGCCTTGGAGGAAAAAGGTATGCATTTGTCATGGTAGATGATTTTTCAAGGTTCACATGGATTGAATTTTTAAAAGACAAATCTGAAAGTTTTGATGCATTCAAAGAACTTTGTCTTCAACTCCAAAGAGAAAAGAACTCTGCTATTGTTAGGATACGAAGTGATCATGGTAAAGAGTTTGAGAATGCAAGCTTTCTTGAATTTTGCATCTCTGAAGGAATCAAGCATGAATTCTCAGCTCCAATCACACCTCAACAAAATGGTGTTGTTGAGAGGAAGAACAGGACAATACAAGAGTCAGCCAGAGTAATGTTGCATGCAAAACATCTTCCATATCAATTCTGGGCTGAGGCTATGCATACTGCTTGTTATATTCACAATCGTGTCACACTCAGAACTGGAACTTCTACTACACTGTATGAACTGTGGAAAGGCAGAAAACCAACTGTCAAACACTTTCATGTGTTTGGAAGTAAGTGCTATATCCTATCTGATAGGGAGCACAGAAGAAAAATGGATCCTAAAAGTGAAGAAGGATTGTTTCTTGGATACTCAACAAACAGCAGGGCTTACAGAGTTTACAACCAGAGAACTAAGGTAATAGTAGAATCTATCAATGTTGTGATAGATGATTTGACACCTGCTAAAACATCTGATACTGAAGATGATGTTGCAACAACTTTGCCAACATCTGAAGAAGCTGTAGCAGAAAAAGAATCAGATTCAGATGATGAATCAACCATTTCTACACCTCGTCCTGTAAGTAAAGTTCCTTCAATAAGAATCCAGAAGAACCATCCCAAGGATCTCATCATAGGAAATCCTAACCAAGGAATTGCTACAAGAAGAACTAATGAAGTGGTTACTAATTCATGTTTTGTTTCAAAAGTTGAGCCTAAAAATGTAAAAGAGGCTCTCACTGATGAGTTCTGGATAGAAGCCATGCAAGATGAATTAACTCAGTTTAGGAGAAGTGATGTGTGGGATCTTGTTCCTAGACCCAATGGTGTAAATGTTATAGGCACAAAATGGGTGTTCAAGAACAAGTCAGATGAAAATGGTGTTGTAACAAGAAACAAGGCAAGGTTAGTGGCTCAAGGGTACACTCAGGTTGAAGGACTTGACTTTGATGAAACATTTGCGCCAGTTGCAAGGCTGGAATCTATTAGGCTACTTCTTGGTATAGCATGCATCTTCAAATTTAAGCTGTACCAAATGGATGTCAAGAGTGCCTTCCTTAATGGGTACCTACATGAAGAAGTTTATGTGGAGCAGCCAAAAGGTTTTGTAGATCCTGCTAATCCTGATCATGTGTACAAGCTGAAGAAGGCTCTTTATGGACTAAAACAGGCTCCAAGGGCCTGGTACGAAAGGCTGACAAATTTTCTTGTTAGTCAAGGATACAGAAAAGGAGGCCATGACAAAACCTTGTTTGTTAAAGAACAAGAAGAGAAGCTGATGATTGCCCAGATTTATGTTGATGACATATTATTTGGTGGAATGTCTGAAAAGATGGTGCAACATTTTGTACAACAAATGCAATCAGAGTTTGAAATGAGTTTGGTAGGTGAGCTGACATATTTTCTTGGTTTGCAAGTAAAACAAATGGAAGACACCATATTTGTCTCTCAAAGCAAGTATGCGAAGAACATGCTCAAAAAATTTGGAATGGACACTGCAGCACACAAGAGAACACCAGCTGCTACTCATCTAAAGCTAACCAAAGATGAAAATGGCATTGATGTTGATCAAAGCCTATACAGGAGCATGATTGGCAGTCTATTGTATCTTACAGCTAGTAGACCAGACATCACCTTTGCTGTGGGTGTTTGTGCAAGATATCAAGCCAAGCCAAAGATGAGCCATCTTGTCCAAGTCAAAAGGATTCTGAAGTATATAAAGGGCACCAGTGATTATGGGATTCTGTACTCCCAGACAAAGAATTCAACTTTGATAGGGTATTGTGATGCAGATTGGGCTGGAAGTGCTGATGATAGAAAGAGTACCTCAGGAGGATGTTTCTTTTTGGGTGATAATTTAATCTCATGGTTCAGCAAGAAGCAGAATTGTGTGTCTCTGTCTACTGCAGAGGCTGAATACATAGCTGCAGGAAGCAGTTGTTCCCAGCTGATGTGGATGAAACAGATGCTGAAAGAATATAATGTCGACCAAGATGTCATGACATTATATTGTGACAACTTGAGTGCAATCAATATATCAAAGAATCCAGTTCAACACTCAAGAACCAAACACATAGACATCAGGCATCATTTCATCAGAGACCTTGTTGAAGAAAATTGTGTAGAACTCAAGCACATTGGTACAAGTGAACAGCTAGCTGACATTTTTACAAAGGCGCTTGATGGTAATCAATTTGAATTTTTAAGGGGCAAATTGGGAATTTGCCTGCATGAAGATGCATAGCAGTTACAGCAGTTGAGGCGTGCAAAAGGAAACCGTTTTCTCTCCCATCATTCAATGCACGCTAATTTAGGGAAATCATTACAAACTTCCCTTAAATGTGTCTGTACACGCAATCAATACACTTTCTTTAAAAACCTAATTTTTGATCGTGAACCCTATTCAACTGCTTCTCACCACAACCTTCATCCATTCAACTTCTCAAACTTCAAAAACCTTCGTTTAAACATGTCTGAATCATCACAAACTACAAAGACTGGCCGTTCTACTCGATCAAAGGCGAAGATCGATTCCTCAAAGATCATCAAGGACGCCGTTCCTGTTACGACTGTTCGTGCTTCCAAATCCAAAGCTCAAACAAATGTCGCTGAGAAGAAAGGAAAAGAAAAATCTGTTGAGAAAAAGGAAGAAATCATCAAAGTAAGTGATGCTATCTCACCTTTGGGTAATAAATCTAGTAAAGGAAGTTCTAAAAGGAAAAGAAGGGATTACAAATCTAAGTTTTCTCTGTCTATGTCTGATTTGGTGTTTGATTCGAATGTTAACACATCTGAGAAAACATCTGAAACCAACGAAGGAGAATCTCAGAACCCTAAACCTGTGTCTGAAGTTGTTGAAACAATTCCTCCTGCTGGTGACCCTCGCGAAGAAAATTTGGGATCTGATGCTGCAAAGCAAGATCTTAATTCTATGCCTGTTGAAACGGAGATTGAAGACACAAATACAGAAGTTGAGCCTGACATTGCTGATAAATCACCAACTCTTGCTGAAATGGTAACTGAAAAATCAGCCCCTGTGGAAACAGAAGAAGTTGTGCTGAAGGATGTTGAGACATCCTTGAGAGAAGATGAAGAAACTGAAACTGCTGAGGAAGAACCTGTGAAGGAAGCTGATATTGCAAAAGATGTTGAGACAACTGTCACAACATCTGAAACCTCAGATGAAGAGACTGAAATTGCTGATGAAGGAGTTTCTGCTGATGAAGAGGAAACTCAATCTGAAGAGAGCAACCAGTCCATCCCTACAGATGAGCAAGAGGTAGAAGCTGACAAGCCTGCAGAAGCTGAGAAAGAGAAAGATGTTGTTGATGTTGATGATTATGTCACCACCAAGACTGCTGAAAAATCAACTGGTGGTATAACAAAGAGATTGAGAAGCTGTACAGGGAAGGCTGTGGCCACTGCAAGCAAGACTCCTACACCAAGGGTGAAAACAAAAGGTGTTGGACCAGTCAAAGGTTGGAGTAAGGTTTTCTCCCCTCCCAGCAAGAAGAAGAAAACACTGAAGAGAAAGAAGGAGTCATCTAGTGACTCAG
The DNA here is from genome assembly GCF_020283565.1 of Trifolium pratense. Classification (NCBI taxonomy): domain Eukaryota; kingdom Viridiplantae; phylum Streptophyta; class Magnoliopsida; order Fabales; family Fabaceae; genus Trifolium; species Trifolium pratense. The sequence continues at coordinate 73,431,969 of NC_060060.1, forward strand.
ACTATGATGTTGCTGAAGATGTTGCTAACATCTCATCTGCCAACCCTAAGAAGACTACTGTGAAGAAGGCTCCACAAGGTGTTGAAGAAGCCCCCTGTGACAACATTTCCTTCCATCGTGCTGCTTTTGCACTGAGATGGGACTATATTTACCAAAGGAGATTGGCTGTTGAAAGGGAACTGACCAAAGATGCTCTCAAATGTCAAGACATCTTTGACTACATCAAGGAAGCTGGTCTGATGAAGACAGTCTGTGACTTCAGTCCCTGTTATGAGCTGCTTGTGAAAGAATTTCTGGTGAACATCCCTGAAGAATGTGATAACCCACTGAGCAAGGACTACCACAAAGTTTTTGTCAGAGGTAAATGTATCAATTTTTCTCCTGTTGTGATTAATAATTACTTAGGTAGGTCTGTAGAACCTAAGGCTGAATTAGAGGTTGCTAATGATGTTGTGAGTGCTGAGATAACTGGTGGTAAGGTTAAGGTCTGGCCTACAAAGAAGCTGATTCCCACGAGTAAATTGAATATCAAATATGCCATCCTCAATAGGATAGGGTCAACAAATTGGGTGCCAACCAAGCATGCAACCAATGTTGCTACAAACCTGGGTAGATTTATATATGCTGTAGGAACCAAGTTTGACTATGACTATGGAACCTTTATTTTTGATCAAACCATTAAACATATTAGATCAACAGCTGTGAAGATGCCAATAGCATTTCCATCTTTGCTATGTGGAATTATCTTGGCCCAATATCCAGACATTAAGGTTGTGACTGACACTTCCAAGAAAAGGGAATCTGGTTTTACTTTTCATCATAAGCTTTTTGGTAATCACAATGTTACTGATCATGTTGGGACATCTGCTGCTGGAGCTGGTGTTATGACCAAAAGGGAGATTATTGCTGGTTTAAAGATTCAATGTCAGGAAATAGATAAACAGCAGGCTGAGCTTGAGGAAAGGAAGAATGTGTTCTTGAAGATGATTGAAGGATTGGAAGCTGATGAGGTACCTGTGAAAGCTAGTGCAAATGTGGCTGCTACAGGTGATCAAAACAATGCAGATGAGGATGAAGGTTATGCTACTGCTACAGATGAGGATGAAGCCTCTGACAGTAGTGATGATGAATGATTTTGTAATCTGTTTAATATTTTACTGTACTTTGTTATTTGGTTTGTGGGTTGTTTGTGCCCTGGATTTTAGCACCTTCTGAGTGCATGGTCTGTACTTTTAAATTCTGCACTTTAGATACTTAACTTTCCTGTTTTGGCACATTTTGTGGCTAAAAAGGGGGAGTAGTACTTTTGTTTGTTTGTTTCTGCTACATGTTGTTGTGTCTTTTGTTATGACATGTTTTTAAGTAGCAGTAAGCAAGTATTCAGGGGGAGTAAAAATTTTACCCTGAGATGATGCACAAGCTGATGAAGTCAGGGGGAGTTTGCTACTGAATGGATGCTGCCCTGATTGGACGAACATGTGCTAGAAGATGTGCTCCCATATGTCACAACACCTTTGATGACATATGACATATGATATATGTTTTGCTCTGATACCACGTTTTATTTTGCTCGAGGCTAATTGATGATAATTCCGCTGTTGCTGCCTCTGATGCATATATTTTCTCCTATGTGAAATTTTGTTTAAAATGATGCTCTAACATTCCTTCTTTTGTGTGATCATGGTGATTTGAAGGATTGCGCTTTTTATATCTCTCAAAGGTAATGGCCTGAAATTGTTTTAGCCAAAAATTGCCAAAGGGGGAGATTGTTGGATATTTGAATTGGCTTAATTTTGCTAAAACAAATATACTAACAAGATGTTGGAAAACATGTTACAACATCATACTGTATCAAGGAAATCTCGCGCATTTAAGAGAGCATCTGCTATTTATGGAAATCCACTTAAAGAGCACGCTCAATGGAGATTTGATCTGATCAGGAGCTTTAAGGATAAGACAAACTTAATGGAACAGCTGGATGACTTATCCTATCATATAAAGTCCTTTAAACACTTTTGGAAAGTCTTGATATATCCTTAATGAAGATTGAAAAAGTATCAGATCATCCTTTATGATTCTCAAGGAGCGTCTGAGCATTTGTGAAGAAAGAGGAGCGTGCCTAATCATTATATATACGAAGACCAAGCTCAAGACTATGTATCTCATCGAAAAACATTAGTTCACATATTGAGTCTTTGTTGAGTCTTTTATTGTTTGATTGTAATTCTTGCTTGTGGATTCTATAACACGAGTTAAGAAGTAAGTTTGTTATTTTAAGGTTACTCCTAAGCTTTGAAGTACGGAGTTTACCGTGTGTGATTCACTTGAAGCTTTTAAGCAAAAGTGAAGTGTTGTCTTGACAAGTTGTCGCCACATCTTTCCAAACATTGTATAATCAACACAGGTTGTGTTGTGTGAGTGGAAGTGAGATGGGATCTCATGTCTAGGAGTTCCTAGGCAGAAGTTGCATGAGTAGTGTCGAGGTTATAAGGCGTAAACCAAGGGTTTGCTGGAGGTCTTAGTTTAAGGCGTAAATCCTAGGGTTTGCTGGAGGTCTTAGTAACTAGAGCTATTAGTGGATTTCCTTCCTGGATTGGTATCCCCCAGAGTAGGCAGTTGGCTGAACTGGGTTAACAATTACTTGTGCACTTTATTTATTTTCTGTCAGTATTTTATATGTTATGTAAGATGTGCCAACAATTGAAACAACATTATTCATAAAGTAGTTGTTGGGACATCTACGGTAACATCATTCTAGTGATACCAGAATTTCAGAAGGGTTTTGATTTTCTTTCCTAGTTGGTTTTATACTTCATTTTTAAATTCTTTGAACTTTTCAAAGGATTCGGATTTATGCTTCATTAGATACACATATCCATATCTACTGTAGTCATCAGTAAATGTGATGAAGTATTGAAAACCTCCTCTAGCATGTGTGTTCAATGGTCAACATATATCAGTATGTATGAGAGCCAAGAGATCACTTGCCCTTTCACCTTTACCAGTGAATGGGGTCTTTGTCATTTTTCCCAATAAGCAAGATCTGCATGTTTCAAAAGATTCATAATCAAATGAATCCAAGAGCCCATCTTTATGGAGCTTGGAAATGCGTTTCTCATTTATATGGCTTAAACGACAGTGTTAAAGGTATGTAGGATTTAACTCATTAGGTTTAATCCTTTTTGTATCAATGTTATAAATTGGCATTTCAAGATCAAGAATATATAATCCATTACTCATTTGTGCTGTGGCATAAAAGATATCATTTAAATAAATGGAGCAATAATTGTTCTTTATTATGAATGAAAATCCAAGTTTATCCAAACAAGAAATAGAAATAATATTTCTGCTAATGGCAGGTACATAAAAACAGTTCTCTAACTGTATTATTAAACCAGAAGGTAAAGTCAAATTAAAAACTCCTACAGCTAATGCGGCAACTCTTGCTCCATTTCCCACTCGTAGGTCGACTTCTCCTTTAGCCAAATCTCTACTCCTTTGCAGCCCCTGCACATTAGTACAAATGTGAGAACCACATCCGGTATCTAATACCCATGTAGAAGAAGTAGATAAATTAATTTCAATAACAAAGATACCTGCTGAGTTGGAACTCTCTATTCCATTCTTCTTGTCCTCCAGGTATTTTGGGCAGTTCCTCTTCCAATGTCCATTCTTGTTACAGTGGAAGCACTTACCCTCCTTTGCAATGCCACTAGTAGGCTTCAAAGCTTTAGGGTTAGGTTTGGGTTTGACAACTTCCTTGCCCTTCCCTTTTCCGCCCTTTCCTTTGTTGCCCTTGTGATTCCCATTGCCGATCGTTAGAACTTGATTCGACTTCCCTTTTGATCTCATGTTTTGTTCAGCTTGTCTCAACATGTTTAATAGTTGTGGTAGAGTTTTCTCCATGTCTGACATGGTGAAGTTCAGGACAAACTGATTAAAGCTCTCCGACAACGATTGCAGGATGAGATCAGTTGCAAGCTCATCACCGAGCGGAAATCCCAATTTTGCCAAGTTCCCCACGTACCCAATCATCTTGAAAACGTGTGTACTTACAGGAGATCCTTCAGCTAGCTTAGCTTGAAAAAGGGCTTTGGAAACCTCAAACCTCTCAATTCTGGCTTGCTCTTGGTAAAGCGTTTTCAAGTGTTCGATCATATCGAACGCATTTATTTCCTCATGTTGCTTCTGAAGCTCTGAGGTCATGGTAGCCAGCATGAGACATTTTGCATCCAAGGCATCATCAACACGCTTCTGATAAGCGTCCCTTTGAGCCTTAGGAGCATTGGCAGCAGGTTCCTCCTCAGGGTCAGGCTGAGGTTCCTCTATAGCATACAGCTTTTTCTCGTGCATGAGGACTATCCTCAAGTTACGATGCCAATCGAGAAAATTTGTCCCAGACAATTTCTCTTTGTCAAGAATGCTTCGCATAATACTGTTTGATGTGTTGTTGTTTGTCATGATGATCTACATTATAAGAAAGTGAAGATATAAGTATTAAATAATTTTAAGTCATATTTAATTAGGCATTTAATTAAACATGCGCCTCCCACTATTTTACTCAAAACAAATGACCCTCGACATTTGATTCGGAAAATCCCGTTGGAAGATTTTCTAGTGGGAATGAGATCCATATTTTACTATGTTCTAAGTCAGCGTTGGACTGATTACACAAAACATAGTTATTTTAGGTAGGAAACTCCTTTCCAATTGTATCTCATACAACTCTCATATCCTTTCTGTTGGGTGAATAACACTTATTCTAATCCATCATATGGATTAACCCAACACTTGCTTCTAAAATCATATAATCATATTATATTTCTTTTAGTTAAGTTAGACCCAATGAATAACAATCGGGTAAACTGGTTACCTCACCGCAACTTATCAATATAGACAATGCACTTTACGTTGGCAAAACCTACATTGATCGATATTGATCTTGAAGGGTGCTATTCTTTGGAAAGCATAAAACTTAATATAGATTCTTTTTAGGGTTTTTATTTAATTAGATCTCACCTCACCACGGCTTACATATAATAACGTCACTCCAATCATAACATGCATCAACATACATAATATAATAAAATGACATGGTTATGGCCCCTAGCGAAATTTTGTTCCCTCAAGCCAATGAGAGAACCTATGCTATTCCTAAGAACGATCTATGCTTCTCCAAGTTAGATCTCCATGGCTGTCCTTCCTGTCCTGTTTACTAATCTTATATTACATTACTATAAGAATACTCGCGTTACATGCGAGGGAGTATGAGATGAGAAGAGAATTACATCAAGAGATATAAGAGAAGCACGACACGCAGGCCGTATTTAAAATCCCAAACAAAACAAAATAAAAGGACTAAGACCATAATGTATGGCAGTTCCAAAAAAGCGCACTTCTATATCCAAAAAAAAAAATCGTAAGAATTTTTGGAAAAAAGGGGGATATTGGACAGCATTGAAAGCCCATTCATTGGCTGAATGTATTTTTACAGATAAATCCACAAGTTTTTTTTATACAGATAAACGCAGTAAATCAAAAGGTTTTTTTTGTAACATTACAGATAAACCCAAAGGTTTTTTTGTAACAAAGAAAAATGTTGAATTCGAATAATATAAATTAGAATTCAATAACAATAAACACATAGTTATTATCATTAAATTAGCCCAATTAATAAAATATCATGATTGATCACTTTAATGAGCACAACACTTGTACTCTGTTTCAGGATACAAACCCTAATTGCATCAACGTTTGATGCTTGGATATGAACCCTAGCCGTTTCTGTTTTCATAACAATATAACACTTACATTGTTATGAACCCTAATACAACGGTCATACATCAAAACGTTTCAGGACTGCTAGTTCTAGATGAACGATCGGATATATGATGCTTCACCAAAAACGGTTCTGAAGCTCACGCTCACAATCATCCAAATTAAACGCCAATCACTTAAACATTCGAATGAATGACACTATCAGTGTATCACATACACCGACGCGTCGTATCATAATTATATATCACATATATATTTTAAAACCGATCAATCAAATTTTATTAATCCTTGTTATTATTATTATTAATACTGATTCAAAACCATATTAATAAAACAGTAATAAGCAACAAACCGATTCATGGTTTCACAAGTGGCTCTGATACCACTGAAGGAAAATCGTATTTAAAACAGAGTGTAAAACGCAGCGGAAATTAAAATTTTCCTTCGATGGATCCTTGTGAATGGACATGATCAGGGTTTCGGTTATTACCTTTGAAGAACAATTCCTCGATTCTGAATTGATCACAAGCACCGCACGATCGCAGCACCTCTAGCCGGTCCACACGAACAGTTTCCGTTCACCTCTTAGTGCTAGCTGCAATACGACGGTAGAGGGAGATTTAGTGCGGTTAGGGTTTTAGAGAATTTTAGGGTTTCTCTAAAATTTGGATTATGTGTGTAACACCAGACTGAATTGCATAAGGCTCTATTTATAGAGCTTCTTATGTTGTCTTCAGGCCAAAGCGGTTATTGGACTTCGCAAGCCCAATAACCTACTGTTACTAATCGCACCCCACTAATAAGTCATACTTATTTCTCCCGTCATTAACTATCCTAATGTGTGTGACCCTGTAGGTTCCTATGACGTTGGCAATAATATTAATCTCAATATTATAAACAGTGAGCGGTATCTAGCAACACATCACTGCTACCCAAGTCACAAGAATGTCACGTGATCTGACAAACCTTTCCGTGATAAATATCTTGTGTATAATTACCCTTTTACCCTTATGTCTATATTGAACACAAGGCATAGTATGTCACCCTTGCTAAGTTCAATATTGGGCCCATAGACATATCTCCTGTTATGTAGGAGGGGCAAATTCCATCTAGGTCACTCATGTCCCTCAGCATGATTCGTGGAATACCCATCAACCAACTTTATAGTCATCCTGTTACGGATAACGTTTGAATGGCAACAAGGTAATACACTCCTACATATAGGGTACATAGTGATTTCAGGTCGAAGGGTGAAATACACCACTTATCACTATGAGAATATCTTATGACATTTCATAACACACTATGTAGTATTCTCACGGTGGGTCAATCCGATACAAATGTTACCCTTAACATTTATATCTATGTGAAGACTTGATAACTCTTTATCTATGATCCTCTATGGTTTAATGTTATCTCATTTCACTTTAAAGCTTGACTACGGATGCTTCAAGAATAGTGTTCTTATGTTTAATGGATTCTCACGATTAAGTCATACTTAACGTTCCACTTAATGAACTAACTATTCTAAGGACTTTATTACTTTAACACATAAACATAATAAAGAAGAGCCTTTATTTAATAAATGAATTATTCAATACAAGTATCATGCAATCATAAATAATTGGCCTCTAGGGCTTACACCAACAGGTGACTGGTATAGAGAGTGAGAGAGACACGAGGAACGACGGAGAGAGGGTGGTCGGCGAGTGAGGTTGGCCGGCGGAGAGAGGGTGAGTCGGAGAAACGAAAGAGAATAGATGAAGATGAACAGTGTTGTTGTTGTATCTGGTTCATTGGATTACTTTGATGGTCTAGATTTAAGAAACTTTGTGAAACTGTGGGATATCTAACAGCAGTAAATCCAAATTCAAATATATATATATATATATATATATATATATATATATATATATATATATATATATATATATATATATAGGACAAAACTTACATGCATTTCCATACATGCATTTTTTACTTTTCCTCTCACAAAGAGGTAGTTTTTTTTATTAAAAAATAATTTTCTTTTATTTTTTCAAAATAAAAAAACACAAATAACCACCTCTTTGTGAGTGGAAAAGTAAGAAATCCATGTATGGAAATGCATGTAAGTTTTGTCCATATATATATATATATATATATGGGGTTTTCTAACTTAGACCCTAGTTAGGTCTAAGTTAGCAAGGTGCACCTTTTGAGTTGGACCAAAATACCCATTCTATTAATTTTTGAAAGAATAGAGCAACAGGGGCATTTCTGTAATTTTACATAAAAAAAAAAATAACAACACGCGCCCCCACCTTCTTAAAAATTAATAGACGTGGATCCAGTGTCGCGCGCGTACGGAAGGACCATGGTTACAGACCGTTGATTTCCATCAGACAGCCAAGATGTGATCTCATTAAGACTGTCTGATCAATCAGACAGCCCAGATCATCCTACCATCCTGTCTGCGCCACACTAGATTATAAGCTGGAGAGAGAAAATTTGCTTTTGAAAAAGGCAGCCACGTGTCAGCATATGAATGGGTCTGCGTGATTTTTTCCATTTTATACTTTAAACTCGATTATTTCGTCGTAAATTAATTTTTTATTTTTTAATTTTTATACCAAAATTCATAATTTTTTTTTCTCTACAAATAGAGACTTGGTTTGTTTGATTTGGACACCGAAAAAAAAACGCAATTTTTCACTACTTTAAACTCGATTATTTCGTCGTAAATTAATTTTTTATTTTTTATACCAAAATTCATAATTTTTTTTTGTCTACAAATAGAGACTTGGTTCGTTTGATTTGGACACAAAAAAAAAAACTCAATTTTTCACTACCTTTAATTATCTTTATATAATACTGTGAAACCATTTAGCTGGTAGAATGGTTTCACAGTATAACTCTCTGAAACCATTTTACTGGTAGAATGGTTTCAGTGAGTAATTTCTTAATTGTTTGCTTCTGAAACCATTCTGAAACCATTTAGCTGGTACAATGGTTTCAGAGCGTTGTACTTTGAAACCATTTCACTGATAGAATGGTTTCAGGGGAGTTGATTCTTAATTGTTTGCCTCTGAAACCATTTTACTGCTAGAATGGTTTCACAGTATAACTCTCTGAAACCATTCTTCCAGCTAAATGGTTTCATAGTAATATATAAACATAATTTTTCACTTCCTTAATCTCGTTATTTATATGTTCTATTGCATTTTAAATTATGTGTATCGTACTAAATACGTTACTTGTGTGTTGTAATTTATTAATTGTGTTTGCTTCTGAAACCATTTATCTGGTAGAATGGTTTCAGAGAGTTGTAATCTGAAACCATTTTGCTGGTAGAATGGTTTCAGCAAGTTGATTATTAGTTATTTGCTTCTGAAACTATTTAGCTTGTAGAATGGTTGCACATAGTTGTATTCTGAAACCATTTTACTGGTAGAATGGTTTCAATGAGTAATTTATTAATTGTGTTTGCTTCTGAAACCATTTATCTGGTACAATGGTTTCAGAGAGTTGTAATCTGAAACCATTTTGCTGGTAGAATGGTTTCAGCAAGTAGATTATTAGTTATTTGCTTCTGAAACCATTTAGCTTGTAGAATGGTTGCACATAGTTGTATTCTGAAACCATTTTACTGGTAGAATGGTTTCAGTGAGTAATTTATTAATTGTGTTTGCTTCTGAAACCATTTATCTGGTAGAATGGTTTCAGAGAGTTGTAAACTGAAACCATTTTGCTGGTAAAATGGTTTCAGTAAGTTGATTATTAGTTATTTGATGAGATTAAGGTAGTGAAAAATTGGGTTTTTTTTTTCTGTGTCCAAATCAAACGAACCAAGTCTCTATTTGTAGAGAAAAAAAAATTATGAATTTTGGTATAAAAAATAAAAAATAAAAAATTAATTTACGACGAAATAATCGAGTTTAAAGTAGTGAAAAATTGCGTTTTTTTTTCGGTGTCCAAATCAAACAAACCAAGTCTCTATTTGTAGAGAAAAAAAAATTATGAATTTTGGTATAAAAATTAAAAAATAAAAAATTAATTTACGACGAAATAATCGTGTTTAAAGTATAAAATGAAAAAAAATTAACGCAGCCAATCATATGCTGACACGTGGCCTGCCTTTTAAAAAGGCTTTCTCTCTCCGCGTCATCCTTTCCACCACGCGCGCCTGTCGGCGCGTGTGCTGCACGCGCGCGATTTTTGTCAAATGCGAAGCTGCCACGTGTCTGGGGGGGGGAAAAAGAAGTGGGGGGCCCGTGTAAAATTGCAGAAAATTACAGAAATGCCCCTGTTGCTCTATTCTTCCAAAAAATTAAAAAATGGGTATTTTTGTCCAACTCAAAAGGTGCACCTTGCTAATTTAGACCCAACTGGGTCTAAATTAGCAGCCCCCTATATATATATATATCTTAATTTCAATGTCACACTTGGTTTCAATGCCAATTTTTGTGAAATTTTTATGAAAATATGTGAAATGAATTGGAGTGTTCCACTTTTTAAATAAATAATTTCTTTGAATGAAATATTTAAAGAGTCTCACATATTATGTGAATATGTATTAGTACATTTGTTGAAGTTAATAATTCTGAATGGTTTAAAAATAATATTTATTAATTATTTTTTTATATTAATACTATTTGTGGACCAATCACAATCATCACGTAAATGGTATACCGGAGTAGGGGTGTACGTGGGCCGGATTGGGTTGGTTTGACCAAAACCCAAACTCAAACCACATATGGTACTCCGGGTTGGGTTTAGTAAAATAACCACCCGTTATAACATTGGGCCGGGTTTAGTATTGTTTTGTTTTGTTTTGTTTAAGAGAAGGTGCAATAGCAACTGCAACTGTAACGGTGTAAGAGCAGACAGTTAAAATTTCCCCCTCTCTCTCTCACACACTCTTCTTGTGTGTTTGGGATTGGAAGCTTCATTACACTTTCACATATTTTGTTGGTTACTGTGACCCACCCCCGCACATTTATCGTACAAATATCATCATCAACATTTAACAACCTCATTGTCATTCCTAGACCTGGTTCTTCGAGAGAGAGAGAGAGAGAGAGAGAGTAGTGGATCTCATCTGAGCGAGAAAAATATGGTAATTGCAGAGGAGAGAGTAGTGGCGGTTATTATGGTTGGAGGACCCACCAAAGGTACTCGATTCCGTCCATTATCATTCAACGTTCCAAAACCACTTTTTCCATTAGCCGGACAACCCATGGTTCATCACCCAATCTCCTCCGCTTGTCAAAAAGTACTATTCTCTCATTCATTCTCTCTCTCACATTTCAATTTTCATATCTTCTTCTTTGTTTAATATTATTGTTTTTGTTTGTTCCCTCACCTCAGATTCCTAATTTGGCTAAGATTTATCTTATTGGATTCTATGAAGAACGCGAATTCGCATTATATGTATCCTCAATCTCCAACGAACTTAAACTACCTGTTAGGTACTTGAAGGAAGACAAACCACATGGTTCAGCTGGTGGTCTTTATAACTTTAAAGATCTAATCATGGAAGAAGATCCGGTTTTTTATCTTTACCTATCAATTTCTTATATGCTTGCTAACTACCTTGTATTAGTAATATGTTCATGTTCATGTTCATGTTCATGGGGTTCATCGTATTTTCTTTTGCAGTCGCATATTTTCTTGCTCAATTGTGATGTTTGCTGCAGTTTTCCACTCCCACAAATGCTTGGTAATTTCTTTTCTCAGTTACACTCTTTGTGTTGTTAGTATCTCAGGTTCCAACCCAACCTCTGCATATAAAATGCAATGTCTCTCTATCAACTTAGTTAAGCTCACGGGGACACTCTGTGTTTTTTTTTTTTTTTTGCTGAGTACAGTGAGTAGTAATTTTTACTTCATTGACATCTCTTTAACTGTTGCATCACTGCTAGAATGAACAATTAATTGTTGATTTTTCTGTATATGGTTGCTTACAGATGCTCACAAAAAATATGGTGGCATGGGAACAATACTGGTTGTCAAGGTTGGACATCGCATACACATTGTTTTTCATAGTGACATTTTGGTGCTTTTTGTTTTGACCAAGACATTTTGGTGATTAGCATCCAATTTTTACTGATCCATTTGTCCTCTTTTTGAAGGTTTCTCCAGAATCAGCCAGCGAATTTGGGGAATTGGTAGCTGATCCAGTCACTAATGAACTCTTGCATTACACAGAGAAACCTGAAACTTTTGTATGTTTCCGTGCTTGTGACGTTATGTCTTGAATTGCTGAACTATAATATGAAAAATGTTCCTTTCTCCCCTCCTTCCATTTTCTGGCTTATGCTGTCATTTTACTTGAATGCAGGTTAGTGATCGTATAAATTGTGGTGTGTATATATTTACACCAGATATCTTTACTGCCATTGAGGGTGTTTCTTCTCAGCGGAAAGACAGAGGTAAGTGAAATATGTTAAGCCACATCCATTATTAAAGAAATATGAAGTTTGTATTTATATTTTAAAATGTGAGAATCTTCATTTATGTAATTTGTGCTGGATATAAAGAAGAATAAATAACTGGAATTTGTCCTCCTGTATATAAATGGAGTATAATTTAGGTGTCATTTTACTATTTTGCAGCTAACTTAAGACGTGTCTCCAGTTTTGAAGCAATGCAGCCAGACTCAAGGTTTGTACTTGTGATAACTAAAAGTTTACTATTTTTCAAAATTTTGCCTGCCATGACTTTTGGAAATTAGTAACATAACCGAGAGCAATCCATGCAATGAACTGAAACTTAAGTTCTCATCAAGTATCTCAACTATTTGCATATATTTAACTATTTGGCTTAATCAAATCTCGAACGTGAACATTTGCTTCTTTTTATATACACTTATAAATTTTCAATTGACTTTTAGTATAACATTTGTTAAAACTGACAAGTAATTTTAAAAGTTATATGCTTGTCAACAATATTGGCAATTCTCATAGTTAAGTCCACCACATATCACAGAGTAAAGCATTTAAGCATGGATTTTTGCACACTCGTCGCTTACCTAGTTGACCTATGGTTTATTCCCTCAATAACTTGTTTTACTGAAATTCCACACAAACGTATTTATGCATTCAGGAATAGCAGACGGGATATGAAGCTATAATATGTGATTTTTAGTTGTAGAATAGTATTGCATCTTTTGAAATTTGCCCTTTTAGGAGGACGATGCCTGCAGTGCAAAGGTTCAACAACCCACTGTTATGCAACTTGTGGCTAGGTCTAAGTTAACACCCTAGTGGGGATTAGTCCCCCATCCAAATAATCCAAGGACAACATGTTGTCTTACAAAAGAATATAGTTTCTAGATAATCAACATTAGGTGGAATGGGTATAGTTTGATATTTGAAATTTGATATACGTACATTATGTAGTTCCCAAGCCTAAACTTAATATTGGTTTAAGATTCATTATTGAGGTCACATTTAGTTCAATTTAGATTCTGGAAAAATATTTATATAAATATACATCATGAAAATACCATAGGATCTAACCAGGGTGGATGAAATGGAGGAATGCTTTTGAGTTTAATTTTGATAAAAATAATCACTATTCGAGCGTAAAGACAAATTCTACTGCACAGTGATAAGTCCTGCAATGTTATATGGAACAGAATGATGGGTAGTTAAAAGCCAATAGGAAAATAATATCAGTGTTGTTGAGCTGAGAATGCTATGATGCATGTGTGGTCTGGTCACACAAGACTAGATAGTATTTGAAATAAAATCATTAGGGAATAAGTACATATAACTCCACCTATTATAGAAAAGATGATAGAATCTTGCCTTAGGTGGGTGTACATGTGTGATAGAACGGAAGATAATCCATCAGTGAGAACTAGAACGAGACCAAGTTAAATGCTGTAAACTTATAAATGATTCATAGCAGGACATTATGTTGCCGTTTGATCTATGTAGGTGGAAAAGACTTGTGGTTGCTCTTTTTGTAAACACTATACAGCATGAAAATAAGGATAGTTTATATGGTTTATTGTAATCTGATTCTGAAGAGTTCTTCTGTAGGAGTCTTACCGCCAATTATGTCAGATTGGATCAAGATATCCTCTCACCTCTTGCAGGGAAGAAACAGTTGTATATATATGAAACCGTGGATTTTTGGGAACAAATCAAAACTCCTGGGTAAGCTTGAGTCTTATCATGTTATATATTAATCATTTCCTTCATGTGTGAATATCGTATATTTTGACTTAATGCTTGCAGAATGTCCATAAAATGTTCGGCCTTGTATCTTTCGCAATTTCGTCACACAGCCCCCCACCTATTAGAAAATGGAGATGGTATTAAGAAAGCCTGCATCATTGGTGATGTTTATATTCACCCATCAGCAAAAGTGCATCCGTCTGCAAAGGTTAATATTCAACTCTTTTTCTTCGATATCTAGTTCTTTACCCAGAGGCTTTCAGGGTCATCTTAATTGCTCAGTTTCAGTCTTGATATGTGAAATATTTTTTATTTGCAACAACTTAGTGTTATCAGTTGTACTTATGGTACATAATATATGTAATTTTTTATCGTTTTGAGAGAGAGGTCCAAGAAAATCTAAATGTCTTGAGATGTTATGCAAATTGACTTTTGTTACTGTAATTGAACAGATTGGTCCTGGCGTATCAATATCAGCAAATGCTCGTATAGGAGCTGGTGCAAGGCTCATAAATTGTATAGTCCTTGATGATGTCGAAATCAAGGCAAGTCTACACGTTAATTGATTTTGAAATGCATAAGCATTTTTGGAGCTTTTAATTTTATATATTTCATCTTTCAGGAGAATGCTGTTGTTATTCATGCAATTGTTGGATGGAAATCCTCCATTGGACGATGGGCCCGTGTCCAGGCAAGTTTTCAAATTTTAGTATTAAACTAAATTGTTCCACCAACTAAAAGGCTTTTTTTGTATTTTCTGTTACTTGGTTTTTGAGATTGCTAAGAAGCTGTTAATAATGCATTTTTGCTGCAATAAGCAATTATTATGCTTCATTCCCATCCCATTTCTCCTGTATGACAAGCATCATGCACAATTGCACATCGTAATCCTGAATGTATACCTTTTAAGACTCGAATATATGTTTTTCCTTCAAAATATGGTAATTTTTTGCTTTTTGTCATCCAAAATGTTTTGTCCCATGATCCCTCATTTCTGTACCAATGTTGAGGGTGATGTGCTCGAGCATGTTCATAAAAAATGCTACTTGCTGCGTTACATTTTTCATATCTTATCTTTACATTTGCTTTTATTTCCAATTTGCTTTGCTAAATTGTGTAAACTAATTCAGGGTCGTGGAGATTACAATGCAAAACTTGGGGTCACTATTCTTGGTACCTTTCTTAACATCTTCATATTCTTTCTTATTTATTATTGCCTCCGTTCTTAAATATAAGATTCTCTTAAATTTCTCGTGCGTGGATAATTGACTTTGATATTTAGGAGCAGAGGTACTAACAAAAATACTAACTCTGCAAATCTTGTTCTCATGCTGTGTACTAGGTGAATCTGTTGCTGTTGAGGATGAGGTAGTGGTTATTAATAGCACTGTCCTTCCACACAAGACCTTAAATGTCGGCGTTCAAGATGAGATTATATTATAGAACACGTCCTCTGCTCCTACTGTTGGATTTTTATTTTCCATGTATTTACAATGTGTTTAGTATCTAGTTTAGAAGTCAAAAAACGTGTAAATTGTTCATTTTGTCGCAATGTTTGAACCACAGTATTTATTGTTGTATAAACACGTTGTGCTGCTATATTAATACTTAAAAGAAATAAAGTATTTCAAATATCATGTTTCAACTTTCAAGTCCCAGATTGCTCCTTCAAACTCATTTGTAAAGGAACTTATTTTGTTGCTGCAAATATTCAACATATACAATAACAAGAAATGAACTCAGAGAAAAGGATAAAAACTTCTTAAAAAGCTTTGAAGATTTTATTCAACTCATAATGGAGCACAATACATTCTTGTATAGGCACAGGTTATGAGCACCGGCTCTAACTAACTGTAACTACTTTCTAACTGGATAGAGCTATCTAGCCGGCAACATTTTGCGAGCTAACTAACTGCAAGTAACCAACTAACTGCAATTGCTGCGATGACTTGCAACAGAAGCAACCACAAGTAGCTCTCTTTAGTATCGTTCTTTTACTGATCTGCCTGCTCATACTTCAACATACAATAGGCTGCCAATAATGATGTCATCGTTGCGGCCAGAAATATCCTGGGAAGGGATCTCCTCTCCCATGCATTTTTTCCAGTGAAATATCAGCCTTGTATCTTATTACCACTGCAATTTCAATTTTTTATTTAAAAAATGAATGGTTGAGATGTGAACCTGACCTCCTGCAGTGAAAACTGCAGGGGAAGGAATCCATTCCCAGATATCCTATATGCTAGACAATAGACATGATGATATTAAAAGCGCAGGAGCCAGGAAGTATTCAGATTCTAAAGAATCCTACCTAAAACCAGAGAGACTTCAAAGATAGTTTGCTCAGAATTAAAGAGACTAAATACAATGGCATTTGACAATGCTAGCTGAATACTTATTTATAAATATAAGCTGATAAGCATCAAATCACAGCTTACAACCACTGAAGGGAGTGGAAACGACTTCTCATCAATTTCAGTTGCAATCAGATTAGTCTTGAACAATGAAGACAGTCAGAAGAACCAACTAGAAAAATGAAAACCATGTTCCTTTCTAGACACGATTTAAAGCTCCAACCATGTTTTACCGTGGGTACTTTCTCATTGAACAGCAGTGAATTAGGAAGTTCTCTCAACCCTCGGACAATAAACTGCATGACCAAATGCCAAACCAATTTGTTGTCCCATGAATTCTTAGTACAAACATTGTGGAACTTGCACCACTCACACGTTTCATTTTCCCCACGAAAGACTTGATTTTTGTTCTCAAACTTGTGACGACATTTTTGAACCTTAAACAACCAGTTCATAATCAAAGTAATAATGCACAGGGGAAGACAACATAAATGGATGTTCTCGGGAACCAAATCAACACATTGTCATAATTTCACATTACGAAGAATTCGACCACACCTGCTTTGCATTCTTAATATATCATTAGCAAACTCTCGATTCCCCGTTAGAACAAGTCCATTTAACACCCGATTAAAAGTAAACTTACGCGGCAAGAAACCTCTACCAACCATCTCTATCAACAATTTCCCAGCCACCACCAAATCCTCTGATTTCTTCCTCACAAACATAGCACTGATCAGAATATTATAGGTATCCAAATTGGGCAAACAAGTCCCATTCCCCATCTTTTCAAACAACTCGAAACCCTTTTCAAGTTCCCCATCATCACAATAATAACGTATCACAACATTGTATGTCTGAACACTTGGCTTACACCCATGTTCCTCCATTCTCTTCATAAACTCCAAACCTTTCTCAATTTCACCGGAATGACACAAACCTCTTATAACAACATTGTAAGTAGTCAAATTAGGCACATACCCTTTCCCCACCATCTCTTCAAAAACCAACAAAGCATTCTGTACACTATCCTTCTTACAGAAAACCTGAATCAAAGCATTATAAGTAGCAACAGAAGGAACCAAACCCTCTTTCACCATGGCATCGAAAACCCTCTTCGATCTCTTAACCTCACCAGCAACACCAAACCCATGAACCATTGTAGTATAAGTAACAACATCAATTTCACACTTCCTCTTCTTCATCTCCAAGAAAAACTCCCAAGCGTCATTCAATTGACCACACCTAAAATACCCTTTAAGCAAAGTATTATAAGTAACCATCGTCGGCGTAATTCCCCTCTCAACCATCTCCTTCAAAACCTGCAACGCCATCGGCGTTCGTTTAATCAAACACCAACCATTCGCCATAATATTATAACTAACACTATCACATTTAAACCTACCTTTAAACATTTTAAACAAATTATAAGCCATCTCAACACGTTTCGTTTTGCATAATACATCAAGAATTGTATTGAATGAATTCAAATCCTGGTGGCAACCATGTTCATGCATAGACAAAAACACTTTCACAGCCCGGTGGGCTTTTCCACCGGTTGCGTACCTTTCAGCTAAAATTGCGAAGGTTTTGGGAGTTGGGCCGCGACGGAGACCCCGCATACGGCCCACTAAGGCCCAAGCGGTGTTGTATTCGCGTAACCGGGCAGCGATGTCGATGGCATGTTCGAAGGCGGACGTGGAGTGAATGTAGGTTGGGTGGCGGTCTAGGTGTTTGAAGAATTGCAGAGCTTTGGGTCCGTGATTCCAGAGGCGTTTGAGAACGTTGTCGACAAGGTTTGGGGTCCATTTGAAACTGTAGTTTGATAGGGTTTCGGCGAGGGATTTTGGATCTGATTCGAGGACTAGTTTTGCTACGGTGGCGTCTTCTGGAGGCGGTGGAGATTCGGCTACGGTTGTGAGTTGAAGACAGAATCGTGGTTTTGGGTGGTAGAGATGGGAAGTGTTCAAGGTTCGTTGAGCTGGTTTTACCAGTAACTGGTTCAACATTGTTGGTGACGATGATTTTTTTTTTTTTTTTTGTTCTTGAGAAATAGAAAATTGCTTTTTAGGCCCCCTGTGTTGCTCATAGACCCCTCAAAAATCCAAAAATACCCCCATTTTAACCCAGTTTAATTTGTATCCTAGAATCCAAAATAGAATTAGCTTTGGGATCTATGATACGAAATCTCCTAAATTCGGAAACTAGATTCCGAAACAATGCAATATGGATAGAAAACTTAGCAGCAACTGCAATATGTATAGGTGTATAGCAATCTCTTACATTCGGAACCTGTTAATTTATAGCAGCAATTGCAACATAGTTTCTAACTGTGAGGAGTGATATTTCATACATTTTCATTTCTCAGCTGATTTCCTCCAAGTTTTGAAACCACAAATTAGAGCGAAAATATGTGTTCCATGAATTCAATTCACGGTGAAGGAATTGTTATTTGGTAAGTTACATTCCTAAATTATGCACACAAAAGTTAACTTCGGAAGATGCGGAGAAGTAAAATGGAGATGCAGAGAAAGAAAACAATGGAACAATATATAGAAAAAGAGCTTCAATTCACATGTGGTTTTTTTTCATTCTAGGAATGGTTGCAGGAAAAAAATGAGGAACAGATACAATTGAGGTAAACACATCACCTAAGTTTTTAAAGACACTTACTTATGATTATGATAACATGTTAAAACAAAGTGTTTAGTCTACACACACAACAACAACAACAACAACAACAACAACAAATCAAGAACAACATAGAACAACACAAGTTAAAACCAATTGAATCACACACAAAAATCAATCCGTTAAGAAAGAATTAAAGGGGATGGATCAAGTCCTGAAATATCAATTTCGGGTTCAGAAATTAAAGAATCGCGATATTTCGGAAGGCATGTTACGAATTCAAGCATATTCGGAATCTAAGTTTCGGAAACGCCTAATTTCGTTTCGTAGGTTCCGAATGGATCATGAAAACGCCTAATTTTGTTTCGCAGGTTCCGAATTTCTCACAGTGTAAGTGATGGATCGAACGTGGGAGTAAACAGGAATCAACCCTGTTTCAGCTTTTGTTCCATATGAAATGAAATTGGATAGTTAACCCTAAAAAAAAAAATTATATTTGTAATCTTGACACCCTAAGCTTCCCAACGAGTGGTCGTTTACTCAAATCAAATATCATTTAGCATTTCAAATAAATTGTGGAAGTTGATGGTCTAATGTTGAATTTATGCAGGAAATCTGAAGAAAAAAAATTGAAACACAAAATTTCGGTTTTTATTAACCGAAATTTTTGAGCATGGCAAAAAAATTCGATTCGTACAAACCGAAGTACCCCCGAAAATAAAAACAGAAATTCATGAGATATAGAAAAGAAAGGCAGAGATCGGAAAAGAAAACATCATATTTAGATATCCCACCTCTATATTCTAATCCTCCCCCCTCACTAATTTCTTTTTTTTTTTAAGTAATGAAATGCTAACAATGCCTAAGGTTATTGTTTAAGAAATATAAATATAAATTTTATATATAAAAAAGATGCAAAGAAATAATCCTAAAATATTTTTTTTTTATATTTTTTTTACCTTATCTCCGCATCTATTTTCCACCTCCTATATCATACAACTTTCAAAATAAAAATTTTGTTTTGAACTACCTTAAGAATTCATCCGCCTTCATTTTAGTCCACTTCCACAAACCACAGTCATGCACAGTCTTCCCTAGTCCCTCCAACTCATATCCTCTTCAGGTCACGGCAACTCGTAACGGCCAAATGGCACATAATGCTTCTAACTGTCGTCTAAGCTCAACTATGATGGACATTGTTCATCGACTACCCCATCAATGTCCAACAACTTCTTTCTGACGCCTATATAAACAAACAACTTTACATAGCATCAAGTATGTTATCCTATCCCTAAACTTCTCACTCTTGCTCCCGTATTGACTTAAATTTCTGAGTGCTTGCAGATAGATACACCCCGCATCACTTGACGAAAGTTGTTACGTTTCAACCTACCTTTTCAATCTCCTCAAATCAAATTTATATATATAGTAAAAGGTTTAACTACATATTTGGTCCCTTACATTTATTTTAGGTTTTAATTTAGTCGCTTACGTTTAAAAAATATCAATTTGGTCCTTTACGTTTATTTTAGGTTTTAAGTTAGTCTTTTCCGTCAATTTTGTCACACGTGGCAGTCAATTTGCATATGTGGACAGACATGTGGCACTTGTACACACTGACACGTGTATTGTTCAAACGGTGTTAGTGACAAAACTAACGGAAATGACTAACTTGAAACCTAAAATAAACGTAAGGGACCAAATTGATACTTTTTAAACGTAAGGGACCAAATTGAAATTTAAAATAAACGTAAGAGACTAAATGTGTAGTTAAGCCTATAGTAAAATTAGTTGAAAATTGCTATCTAGGCCCCCATGGTACTCTCAGCCCCCCAAAAACCCAAAAATACCCATGATTTTGGACCTAGGTTGGTTTGTATTATACACTACGAAATCAAAACAACTTCGGACGATATGATACAAAGCGCAGAAGCAGAAAACGCTAACCCAGAAAACATAAAACGCCCCATCTTCTTCTCTGCCGCAACCTCGTCAGAAACATAGCTGCACCGCCGCACCATCTTCTTCTTCTTCTTCTCAACTGCAATCCCACTAGAAACCAGTTAGTATATTCATAAAGTTGAATCTCCATGGGTTTGCTTTTAATTTTGAATTGTGAGTTTATTTGGTTAGCGCAAAACAACTTCATATCCGAAAACGCCGATGTTTGGAAGCTGCAATCCGAACTCACTTAGATTTGGAATCTGCGGTACAAATTGGATTTTTATAGGCACAAAGGCAGAGTTGTCCATCAGTTCAGTTTTGTGAGTGAGCAATATTAGCAGAGCACTATCTTTTGGTTAGTGAACAAATTCTTTGGATGTGTTTGCTGAAATCAAATGATCCACAAAATTATAGGATCTGATTAGTGAATAAATTCTGTTTTTGCTCCGCTGGTACGGGTACAGACTGCATTTCTGTGTTACCAATGGATATTGCTATATGTTAATGTTAAATTGCCAAGGGTTGATTGCTTCAATTTGAAAGTTACCAGGATAATATTGTAACAATTGAGATTATAGGTATTCAGGGACACAGACAGTGTTTGTGTAAGCTCTCTACAATTGAGCTTGATTTGTTTTAATTTGATTATTTAGGTTTAATTTGGGATATTTGGTTTGTTTAGGTTGTAATTATGAAGTATTACCATGCTTTACTTCACCTATGAAGAGAAAGGAATTTCATGACACTGGAACAACTAGAAGTCAGGATAACGGTCTCAAACGGTGTAGGGTTGAAACTTAGGCATCTATTGTAAATCAATCTTCATTCTGCATATGAGGTAGTTATTTATTTCATGTAATGTAAATATATGGTTGGTGACAATACTGTAAATAACTAAGGATTCAAAGTATGCATTATGCAACTTTGGTTGAACCAAACTACCAAAAAATTCCAGAAAATGAAAGGATCCAATTCGGATCCTATGTTCCAAAGTATTAACATTTTGGATTCTGCATTCCAAAGTAGCTTGGACTTGGAGGGTAACTTTGTGGGCCTGAGAGCAATTAAGGGGTCAAAAGAGCAATTTTCAAATTAGTTTGATCACAATAAACTTCAAATCTTTTTTTTGAACAAGAATAAACTTCAAATCTAATACTAATGGGAATGAAAAATAGTGTATCAAGTGTTTGTTTCTTTATTTATTTCGAGTTTCATTCTACTTGTAAAATGAAAATTGATTATTAATCAATTTTAAAAAGAATATTCCTAAAAATAATGTTAATTTTACTTGCTAAAAAGGACATATTTAAACTCTTGAAGTGAACAATTGTGTGCATTTTTAAAAAACAATAAAAATGTCAAAATATTGTTTTCATTATTTGAAAAAAATACATCTCTAACTAGCCTTCTTATTTTCATCTCAAATGTTCATTTTATAAGTCTCACATTTTAGAAAATAAATAAAAATTAACATATTTTAGAAAATGAAAACAGAAAATGTTTTCACAAAGTAAATAGCCCCTTAATTTTAGAAAATTTAGTTTTATTAAATGTAGGTCATTTATATTTGGATACATCTACAGAAAAATAAAATTGAAGCCAGAAAACATGTTCAGTACAGTAGCAAGAGTTTCAAATATCTTAACTTAAAGTGAGAATTCAATCTGAAAGTGAAAATAGTTCTACTTGATAACCCCAAACACAATATGTCCTAATAACTTCAGGGCAGCAGATATGGTATCCTTGAAAATTTTGAAAAATACCTGCAGAATTTAAATTGTACTAATAACTTGATAACAATCTTGAACTGAGATTATCAATTGCAATTTATTTATCACACCATTTTCAACAAGCAAGCAAGAAGGCATCATGAGTTATAAAACAGCAGCAACAATTAAAGCAACAGACAGGGTATTGTTGTTCTCAACCACAGCATAGATGCTGTTCAGGTAGAGAGATCAAACACAATTTTGTTTTCTAGATGCATGACAATAATACTGAGTGTTTAACACAATATATCATATCTCACATTAAGAATTCAACCACGATTATTAATCCAAAGCAACTTAATTGCGACTTGGATCTGTGAAGAAGCTGTTGATGCCGGGCATAATTTCTGGGGATCTGTTGCGTGAAAACTTCCTCAACAAATGTTCTGTGTACTTCTCTCCCTCAGCAAAGTTCTCCAACACTCCTGCAGCCCGAGTCTGCTTGTTCACCCTAAACCCATGAAAACAACAAATAAACATCCATTATACTCTCCAAACACCAAATCTTAACTAAATTAAACAACAATAGCCACATGCATCCCAGTGTCAAACTGATCTAAGATTTATCATTTTCAATACATAGCAAGGGTAATTAGGATCTGCTGCTGAACCAGATATCCCACCCCTTACGACCAGTAATCGATATCCCTAGTTCTGTCAAGACAGAACAATCTCAGGAATATGAATATCTTCCTAAGTTCTTTTGACTAAATCAGACAAAAAAGGATTTATATCAATAGTGGAGCTAACAGCTTCTAAATCGCCACCTTCTATGTAAGATTTGATGGTTTCTTTAATAAAATCGACAAAATCAGCTTCAACTATTATCAATGGTTAAAGATCTCCTTACAATGACTTTTTTACCGCAGCAAAATCACTTCTATCGTGGTCATTCCCACCTTCAAATATGAGAGTCCAACCTCTCCTTATGAAATTTCACATAATCTTAGGAATAGGAGGAGGTTAAAACTTAAAATTATGTGTCTATTTTCATAGATATTTTAATTAAGGGTCTGTTTGTTTGAGATTTAAAAAAAAAATGATTTTTTTTTAAAAAAAAATCATTTTTCAAGAAAATTTTCTCGAAGAAAATCCAAAGCTATTTTTCGTTTGTTTACAATCACAAAAATCTATTTTTTTAAGATGGTGAGGGATGATGAGGGATAAAAAAATGGATTTTGATTTTTTATAAAAACTATTGAAAATAGATTCTTATTTTGATGGAAAAAATGATTTTTTTACTAAGATGATTTTTGAAAAAATCTGAAACAGTAAGATAAAAAAAAGAGTACTGCTATTTGTCGCGAGAGCAACTTTAGCGAATACCACGAACAAGTGAAATCAACGCATTATTAACACGTACTATTCCTAGCTAGTTTATTAACACATTAATTAATATAAAGAGTACTATTCACTGTTCTGCATTTATTACTACTATTAGGTAACGATATTTTATAAGTTAAAATAGTTTATAATTTATTTTTAAAAACATTAATATAAACAAGTTTAATAGATATACATCGTCGGTAAAATAGTTTTAAATTTTATTTGGTAAAATTAAACTATAAATTATTTTATAAATAAAAAGCTAGTTAATACTTGAAAAACTAATCAAATGAAATTAAAGTGTTTGACAATTTAACTGTTGTACGTATAAAATGACATAAAAATACGTGATTAGTGAGTACTCCCTCCGTCCCAAAATATAAGAGAAAATTGGTCAACTAAAGTTGATGTATCTAGTCCAAATTTTTAACCAAATACATCAATTTTCTTTGACCAATTTTCCCTTATATTTTGGGACAGAGTAGTAGTTATTAATATTATATTTTTAAAAAATAAAGAAATAATAAAATTAAAATAGTAAGGTTAAAATTGAAATAAAAGGTAAAAAATTATAAGCTATAAGGTAAAAAGCTACTTAAAATATCATCTAAAAAACTTATAAATTCAAAGGAAAAAAATTTTGCCGAACACATTTTATTTTATCAAATAAGTTTATAAATTAATCTAATAAATTATAAATTAGTTTATTTATGTTACCAAACAAACACTTATAGACATCTTTAGACAAAATAAAAATGTTAATAGAAATCTCAAAGTGGTCACATTTCATGTTTTTCTTTGTGAACGTGTTTTTATTATTTATGATTTTTCTTTTGTTCATTTGAATATATATAAATATGAATGTAACCAAAGAATATATATAAATATGAAGAGTACTATTACTACTAGTCTACTACTGAAACAAAGAGGAGGCGCGCACCTTTTAATTGCTTCGTGATATTCTTGGAATATTATGTCGTAACATTTAACATTATCCTAAAAAAAATGGATTTTTTTTTAGAAAAAATAGATTTTTTTTTGTGAAAAATCTGAAACAAAAAATAGTTACCCCCTGGCCATTAAATATAAGTAAAAGAAATTAGTCCAAAATACTCCAATTAAATTTCTTTTATGCATACCAAAAATAGAAAGGGGGGATTCAATCTTCCATGTCCCCTAACTAATACGTACTATTAATTAAGAAAAATTGAATCGGATAATTTCATTGGGTATACGAGTAACAAGTGATAAATTTAATGGAAAACAATAAGCATTAATACCGATCTCTGATAAGTTAAACTCAAAACAAGAGAGAAAAAAAAAAGAATAATTTGAAAGATAAGAAAAAGCATGACATACCTGACTTCAGGGTTGATGCAGATGTGGCGAACAAGTGAAAAACCACAGATCCCAACAGCAGCTCCAACTGCAGCGAACAGAGGGTATACCTGAAACAAACCCTAATTAATTAGTCTAACGAAATGGTGGAATACACACTACAGCTACAGTTGATTGATCGGAA
Organism: Trifolium pratense; assembly: GCF_020283565.1. NCBI lineage: Eukaryota > Viridiplantae > Streptophyta > Magnoliopsida > Fabales > Fabaceae > Trifolium > Trifolium pratense. Next base: position 73,457,461 of record NC_060060.1, read on the forward strand.
TTGATGGAAAAGGACTGACCTCGGGCCTGATCCAGCGATTGACAGTGGCCATGGATAGAAGAAGAAGAAGATGAAGCAGAAGATAAACGAGAAAGGAAGAAGATGAAGGGCGATTGTCAACTTAAAAAATGATTTAGATCCTCTTTTATTTTATTTTTTCTCATATTTATCATGTTACATTTTATTAAAAAAAAAATAAAAAAAATCTCTCTTCTTAAATATTTTTTCTGGCAAAATTACAACTTTAATTTTATTTTAGGTAACAATTTAATTTTTATCTTCTTTTTACGTCATTTTTATCCTTTTTAATATCATTTATTTACGTTTGTATATGATTTTTCATTTTTCAAATTTATGACATTCTTTTACGACATATGATATATTTATGATTGAGAGCGAACAAATAAATAAAACTATAAATTTGAAGCTTGAAATTTGTATTCAAACATAAAAAATGTATAAAATGTCACTAATTTTTTTGTTGAATGTGTTGTTGTGTTGTTGAAGATTGTTCGATGTCACACATTGCTTAGGTTCCCGGGATGTGAAGTGTATAAATATGTGAGGGCAACCTCACCCTATGAGCTAGCTTTTGGGATGAGATCCAAGCATATTTAACATTGTATCAGAGTCGGGTTAAAGACTGCAATGTAGACATTTGACACAGGACCACGCTAGGCGTGATGGTGGGTGTTGAATGTGTTGTTGGAGATTGTTTGAAATCTCACATTGTTTAGGTTCCCGGGATGTGAAGTGTATAAATATGTGAGGGCAACCTCACCCTATGAGCTAACTTTTGGGATGAGATACAAGCATATTTAACATTTTTTACGTATCAACTACAAATATGTTGGGGATTTAAGAGGGGCTTTTCAAAATTGGATTAACTACACATTTAGTCCTTTACATTTATTTTAGGTTTCAATTTGGTCTCTTACGTTTAAAACGTATCAATTTGATCCTTTATGTTTCTGCCGTTAGGATAAGTTAGTCATTTCCGTTAGATTTTAAGTTAACTCCATTTAAAAAAAAAGACTATGTATGATTATCATAGACCACCTAACACTAGATTATGATTTCATCTTCCACTCGACACCACCATCACCTTCTTTTCCCTACCAACACCACCAAAATCACTACCACCACACCCAAAACAAAATCACTGTTTTAGGAACCGGACCGGACCGGCCGGTTCGACCGGGAACCGGACACAGCAGCGGTCCGGATGAGTGCTAAGAACCGATAGTCTGTAGAACCGGAAAAAACCGTTTGGAACCGGTCCGAACCGCCCTGAACCGTTCAAACCGTCGAACCGGAGGCGGTTTTAAAAAACCGGCCAGTTCGGAATCTAGCTTTAAAAAAAAAAGAAAATTCATTTTTTTCCATATTTATCGTTTTTTTAAATAAAAAACTCAATTTTTTTTCCTTTAGTTTTTTACTTTTCTTTTCCCTTCTGCGTGCAAGACAACAACGAAAGAGACAAAACAAAACCTCATTTCGCCTCCTCTCCTCCGAAACTATAACACCGCTGCTCTCAACTCACAGCATCACCACTCACGCCGTTTCTTCAAGCTAACAACACCAGTGATTGCGTTTTCTCTTCTCTCATAACAAGTATTTATTTTCGAATTTCTATGTTTGTAAACAACTACGGCTAATTCTTTTTGACATATACATGATTGAGAAGACACATACAAATGGCAGCACCTGATACACCTTTACAATTCAAAATTTTAGATTTCTCGCACAATATAATATAAAGAAGAAGTAGATAATAGGGGAAGTAGAGAATGGATATTGATGGAAATGAGAGAAGGAGTATTGCGGCGCATCTGTTAACATATTAGATCTAGGGTATGTTTAAGTTTTTATAATATATATTGTGTTGACAATCTTGGATTATTGGGCTTACTATAATATTTTTTTTATTGGGCTTATTTCTTAATTGTAAAAGTGGGCCAATTTTATCTTTCTTTTGAACTAATTATTTATTTGTTGTATATTTCTAATTAAGTTAATAATTATATTTATATTTAGTAATAATCCGGTTCAATAACGGTTTAATAGCGGTTGAACCAGTTAAACCGGTTGAACCTTGAACTGATAGGCTCAACGGTTTTGATCTCTGGTCCGGTTTTTAAAACATTGAACAAAACAATTTCAACAACAACACTTAAAATGAAACCTAAAAATTAGAATCTATATTGAGGTTTCTGCGAATTTCTACCAAAATCAAACATAAAAATTTCAGTTTTTATCCGGAACTTCTTCTTTTTTTCCGGTTCTTTTTTCAAGAATCTCCTTGTTATTTTCGAAAATCATTAACCCAGTCTCAGAAAAATTGCAGATCTAAAAAATAATCATTGATTGATCAGTACAGATCGAAAAATTGCAAATCAAAAAATTATAATTGAAGAGTCTCTTGGCTTGTTTTTCTTTGTTATTTATTTTTCAATTGCTCTTGATTGCTCAATACAGATATATGAGATCTTAATTTTTCAATAGTGAAATTACCAAAAGAAAAGAAAGGGGATTTTCATAGTGAGTAGGTCGAGCAATTATGTGTGTATAGGGTTTGATTTTTTTTATCATATAGGGTTTCATAGTGATTGTTTATTGTTGTTGCAGGAAAGGTTTGCAATGGTTTTTATTTAGTGTGTGGTTTATGATAATCATATATGGTCTTTTTTTATCAACGGTGGATGATGAAGATCACAAGGGACAAATTTGAAACGTTAGCCACGTGGCATTTTCAAACGGAGTTGACTTTAAATCTGACGGAAATGACTAACTAGTACTAACGATGAAAACGTAAGGGACTAAATTGATATGTTTTAAACGTAAGAGACCAAATTAAAACATAAAATAAACGTAAAAGACCAAATGTGTAGTTAAGCCTTCAAAATTTTAATCCTCTTTAGCGAAGCAATCCCCTCAGATAACAAGAAACTTAAGGTTACCTCTATTCATTATAATTATTTTGTCTTGCAATAAAAAACAGAGGCAAAGTTGGACAAAAGAGAAATTGAGGAAAAAGATAGAGAGTGACAAATGAGAAAGGAATAATAGAGAGATTTTGAGAGGGAGATAAATTTGTAGATAGATTTTGAATTGTGATATACGTGTAACTGTTAAGCTATAGTTTGACATTAAGTCGGTAATTTTCGTGTGAGTAATTTTAGGTCTATTTATTATTTTTATTTTTTTGGTCAAGTAACCTAGTGGCAAGACTCACACATTTAAATATGGAGAAACTTGGAATCCAGGGTTCGAACCTCAGCCACTCCAATAATATTTTAGGTAACTATCATTTGAGCTACACTTATTTTGTTTTCTGACAATTGAATGGGTCGTATATATGTTATGTAGGAAGTCATGTCAGGTGTAGCGCTTAGAGCTGTGGTGTTGTATTATGTCATGTCCACTATTGTCATACAACTCATGAGTGAGGAGATATTAAACAACAAAGCATGGGAGTACCTAACAAAGTCGTCCAAAGAAACTTCGACGAGAAAACCCCATCGACAATAACACTAACAACAAAGTTAGCACAATGTGAGCAAGATTGAAATAACAATTTATTGCAAATAGGAATTAACAACAAAATTGCAGACTAGCGTTAAATTTGGATGAAATGTGTAAAATAAATTTAGGAAAAAAAAAGAAGAATCAAAATAGGGGAAAATGGGAAATTAGGGTTCTTGGATTGACCCATGGAGAAAGAGTTTATTGTTTCTTTCATCTACCTGCGATTTGAAGAATTAATTTTGACACCCGTCATACTAGAAAGGAGAGGAATGAAGAAGAAAACATCGTTGAAGATGTTGGTTGAGCTCCATTTAATGTGTTTTAAATTCTAGTTATTTACCCCTATGACATTTGATACGCAATTAACGTACACATTAACATCATGGATAGAGAGTAAAAAAGATAGCGAATAACTTGTCGGTCGTCACACAAATTAAAGAGTTATTTACTATTTCAAAAATTTGATTAGAAAATTTTATAATTTTTGTACAATTTTTAAGTACTTGGAGCATCTTCAATAATGATGATAATGATCTGTACCTCAATTTTGTTTTATCATTGGAGTTCCATGACGTGACATAGATGATATCAAAATTGATGATACCATACTTTAATACAACATAGCATCGAGTTAACAGTGGAAGCTCAATCAGCAATTAGAGTTAAATTTCCTGGGCTTGGACGACTCTCCGACACAGAAAGCTTGATTGAGGTACTGTCTTCCATAAAAATGCAGGAGATGGGAATTGCCAAAGAAAAAGTAGCAGCTAAATAGTAACAACACAAACTGAGTAACTCAAGCCCAGCATCCTTAGGCCAATATAATTTATAGAAACTATTTAGACATTATAAAATTATGCGAACTTTCCAATTTCATTTACATATATGTTTCCCTCACGTCTCTCACGGCTTTCTACCAAATATCTTGTCCAGTTTCAAACATTCATAATTTCCATCTCACCGCTCTCACCCCCCTCAATTTCGAATTTCAAAGTATATGGACTCTTGTTATTTTTTAAACTTGCAGCTAGACTACATTCAATTGCTCTTGTTCAAAACCAACACAAGTGTTATTAGAATTTAAGTTCTGTACTATGCAAGGCAACATCAAATAGCCATGAGCCTAAACCAAGTCCGTTAAACATTTTTAGCAGCAAAACTGAGCATAATAATGGCACTGTGGTTCTCACAAAATGATGAAAATAAGCAGTAACATAAGTATTTCAGCATGAAATCAGCAGACATCATCTGGTTAAAGTAATCTTAGTGTTGCAAGACTATAAATCCTAGTAATTAGCTGTGATTTAACTGATAATAATTACATTCATTCCACAGTAAAAAAAGGTGCAACTAACTGATAACCATGTTCAGCCACATACTCAATGCCCTCTTGAAAGACCAAATTCAATGGCCTCTTGAAATACCAAATTTTAGTTACTTGCAAAATACTCCTTCACTTGAAAAAATCCAATTCAAAACTTTCATTTATCAGACAATGTTCAAAGCTTTCACTTATAGCACAATGCTTCATGACAGCATGTATTAAGGATAATATGAGTCTATATAAAACTAACTTTAAAGAAGATAGCAAAGCTCACAACACAAGATCACCAATTTTATTTAATAAGTAGCATCAGTGCATCACCATCCACCATAACCACCACACATCACCACCACCTCCAATCTTCAACCATCCTCACCAAGAAAAAAAAAGCAACGGAAAAAAAAAAAAAACAAATAAATAGAGCATAGAAATTAAGATCGAACCAGAGAAAGAAGGAGCAAGAAGTTGTAGTCCTGCTACCTTAGGTATATATCAATCACTACATCTTTAAAAAACCACCTCATAACACTATTCCCAGATTTATGAAATATCTGAGAACAAAAAGAATACAAAAGAGCAACCCTCATAACCGTAACTCAAGCAAAGAAAATTGGCAACTAAAAACCTAAGGTTTTTCCACAAACAGAAAGAATGCCTATGCTTTATTCAATTCTATATTTGATAACCCTAGTTTTGAGAGGTGAAAGGTGAAACAACAATCTATCAAAGCCAAATACTTATACCAAATTAAAAATCCAGAATATTCACAATTCACAATCACAAAGTCAATTATGAGTATTTAATTTATGCAATTGAAACCTATATTCTTACCGGCGGTGCGATCATAAATTCCGACTTGATTGCAACCTTAATGCCCAACCCTACTGCAAAAATCAACAAACAAAGTTAAAAAAAAAAGTAATTGAAATAGAGGAAGTAAAATCGAAGAATGATAAGAGAGAAAGAGACCACAAACCGCCACAAGAACTCTCTCGGCCGGAACTCCTCCTCCTCGCCGGAACTTCTCTCCCGCCGGCAAATATTTTCTCACTCGGCCACTCCCTCACTCTCACGAGTGGTTGATTTGTAGATGGTGGTGGAGGTTGTTGTGTGGATGTTATGGTGAAGGATGAGATGGAGAGTGCAGAGAGAAAGAGAGATGAAAGTGTGAGAGGAAGGTGAGAAAGAGCAGAGCGTACGAGAGAGAGAGAGAGAGAGAGAGAGAGAGAGAGAGAGAGAGAGAGAGAGAGAGAGAGAGGGGGAAGAGAGAGAAAAAAACTTCACAAATGAGAAAAATTGGGAAATCAATCATAAAACCACAGTTGTTTCCATAAACCACTTGTGCCAGTTGTTTGCATAAATCAGCAATACCAGTTGTTTGCATAAACCAGCAATACCTGTTGTTTGCATAAACCAGCAATTATAGGAGAGGTCCACATGAGACATCTGGCAAAAAATTATTTGAATGAATGCAAACCTAGAGGATGGAGATAGATGTCAAAGGCTAATTGGGTAAAGATTAGGGTTTCAAATAAGCAAAGATTTAGGGCTTCCAAGACAGCCTTGTAACCTAGATGTGTCAAAATTTTATTGGATGATAGAAAAATATGGCAAAGCACTATTGGGTGAAGATTAGGGTTTCAAATTTCCATTGATTTAGGGCTGACAAAACAGCCTTGCCTTTAGTATAATAAGATAAGATAAGATAAGATAATATAAGAGATACGTTAGACATGTCTTAAAGTTTAAGTTTGTCACAGGATAACATGAATATGTCTTAAACATGAATATTTAAAAATAACTATATGTTATAGACAAAAATCATTAGGAGTGCACCTGTTATAGTCATTTTTAATTGAAAATTGTATAGTAGAAGATTTTTGTTACTTTTATGAAGAATTTATGTCGTCTATATATATTTGGCTAATAATATGGACTTTCATATTTTATCAACAATATACAATATACGTCAGACTGACATACTTTAAAGTTTAAGTTTGTCACAGGAAGGGATATCTTGAACATGTCTTGAAAATGAATATTTAAAATAACTATTATAGACAAATTAAAACCATTATGAGTGCACCTGTTATAGTAATTTCTTAATTGGAAATAGTATAGTAGAAAATTTTCGTTAATTTTATGAAGAAAATATGTCTTCAATATATATATGATTAATAATATGAACTTTCATAATTTACTAAATAATATAAGAGATACGTTAGACATGTCTTAAAGTTTAAGTTTGTCACAGGATAACATGAATATGTCTTAAACATGAATATTTAAAAATAACTATATTATAGACAAAAATCATTAGGAGTGCACCTGTTATAATCATTTTTAATTGAAAATTGCATAGTAGAAGATTTTCGTTACTTTTATGAAGAATTTATGTCGTCTATATATTTGGCTATTAATATGGACTTTCACTTTTTATTAACAATATACGATATTTTAAAGTTTAAGTTTGTCATAGGATATCCTGAACATGTCTTAAAGATGAATATTTAAAAATAACTATTATAGACAAAAATCATCATGAATGCACCTATTATAGTAAAGTTTTAATTGAAAATAATATAGGTGAATATTTTCATTACTTTTATGAAGAATTTATGTCTTCTATATATATGACTAATAATACAGACTTTCATATTTTACTAACCAATATACCAGATACGTTATACATATCTTAAAGTTTAAGTTTGTCACGGGACTGGATATCCTGAACATGTCTGAAAAATGAATATTTAAAATAACTATATTATATACAAAAAGAACTATGAGTGCACCTGTTATAGTCATTTTTAATTGAAAAATGAATGAGTCTACTATATATACTACTAATAATATGGACTTTCATATTTTATCAACAATATACAATATATCTCTAAGTTTGTCACGGGATATTCTAAACATGTTTTAAATATGAATATTTAAAAATAACTATTATGGACAAAAATCATTATGAGTGCACGTATTATTGTAATTTTTAATTGAAAAATAATATTGTACAAGACTTTTGTTACTTCTATGTAGAATTTATGTCGTCTATATGTACGACTAATAATATGGACTTTCATATTTTATTTACAATATATGAGATACGTAAGACATGTCTTAAAGTTTTAGTTTGTCACGGGATAACCTTAACATGTGTTAAAGATGAATATTTAAAAATAACTATTGTAGACAAAAACCATTATGCTTGCACTTATTATAATTATTTTTTAATTGAAAAATAGTACGCCCTCCGTCCCAAAATATATATAAGGGAAAATTGTTCAAAAAAAATGATGTATTTAGTCCAAATTTTTAACGAAATACATCAACTTTATTTGACTAATTTTCCCTTATATTTTGGGACGGAGGGAGTATTGTAGAAGATTTTCAATACTTTTTTTTTTACACAAAGATTTTCAATACTTTATGAAGAATTTATGTCGTCAATATATAAGAATAATAGTATGGACTTTCATATTTTATCAACAATATACAATATATGTTTAAAGTTGTCGCGGAATATTTTGAACATATCTTAAATATAAATATTTATAAATTTATTTCAATTTCATATATGGTTTATAATTTTTCAAAGTTATCAAGTAATGTTAACCCGTGCATAACCAGTTTGTCAAAAAAAAAATTAACTAAACATCCACTAACACGTGTCCTAGGTCACTAATCAGTAATTACACAATAAATTTTTCTGCATCGCGAGAACCAGCTAGCTTCTGGTCACCATCTTCATTGCGGAAGAAGTTTTGTTTCGGTAAACAAAAAAAAAAAAAATGCAATCTGTATCACTCAAGCTGGCCAAGAGGCTCTCCAATTCTTCCAATCCTAATTGGAGAATTTCATCAAACCTCATCGCCCACACATCAACCACATCTTCCTCCCCTTCTCCACCGTCACCTCCGATCTCCGCCGCCACTAACGGCACCGCCTCCACTCTTAACAACCTCCTCACCGCTCCGTGGTCCGCTTCTCAAACCCGCGGATTGACTTTCTCTGGATCTGATGTAAGTATAAATCATTTCTCTGATTCCGATTTTTCCGTTTCCATTGCTTAGATCTTTTCGATTTTGTAATTGTTACACTGTGATTGCATGCTTCGATTGTAATTTGAGAATTGAGACTGTTCTATTTGTGTTGCAGGTTAGAGTTGGAAATCTCATTGAAAATCGAGGTAGTTTGCCTTTTTGATTATTCTGTTTTGCTGCAGTGACATGATTTGCTATAATTTTAGTTGCTGATAGTTTCAATTTGGATTTGTGTTGTTGTGGATGTTGATTCAATTTATATGATTGGTTCCAGGGCGCGCTTACGAGGTGATTACTAAGTGCTTGATAAATTGAATGTGTGAAATGATTTTTCAATTCAAGCTTATTGTCTTAATTCATCTAACTTTGTGTTTGGTTATCTAAATTGTATTAGGTTATTAAATTATACAACTCTCATGAAGGAACAGGAAAAGCTGCTATCAAGGTTTACTCTCTTTTCCCCCTATTCTTATATACCCGGTTGAATGGTAGTGCTTAGTAGATATCAAATATTATTACGGTTGCATCCTGTGTTTCTTCATCTATTAATTATAGTGATAGTGATGGGTTTTTATGTCTGATTAGTACTTCAAGTGGAAATGTTTCTGTTGTAGCCTTGTAGGTGCATGTGTATATCTTCAGCGGCCTTTATTAATAAGTAAAAGAGAATTAGTAGGGTAAAGAATATGTAGTGTGTATTTGGATGAGCTTTGTCGAGTGTGTATTTGGTTATGAAATTGATTTTAACTTTTAACTGAAGGAGAAGCTTTTTAGCAATATGTTTAGGCAAAAACATATTGGGAATTTTCTGGACCCTTCTTCAGTGCTGTCAAATATCTGCCATGGCGGATATCGCTGGCTGTTTTTTGGCTTTCCATCATGCCTAATTTTGTGAAGGATGGCGGCGCCACTGTGCCATACTCAGCTATGGCAGCACCACTGTGCCATACTCAGCTATGGCAGCACCACATGCCGGCCGGTGTGATGGAGTTTTGGCTCTCTGCCATGGTTTGCCATTGACAACACTACCCTTTTTAATATGCAACATGGTGCTTAACTCACAATATGGTGTCCGTGTACCTTGATATTGTACTTCATCTACCCCTCTTGCTTTTGCGGGGGAACTTTTTATAAGTAATTGTAGAGCTTCTTTTCTTCCCATTTATGAGAAACACGGTGAAGCAAATGAATAGAACATTTGAGTGCTTAATGTTGTATGGAAAGATTAATAACACTTTTCTTGGATAATACCAACAAGTTAACTCGGACGTTTTCATATTGATCTATTTGTAAGGTTACTGGCTCAACAATTTTATTGGGATGTATCTATTAAGCTGTTCACCCTACTTGGTTGGCATTGAGATAACACAAACAATATAAAACAAATTCTCACTGAAGCAGATTCATTGAGCGCCTCAAAACGTTATATTGTATGCTTTGGTTAAGTAATTATCCATTTTAATGACCTACACTATGTTTTGGAGCTGAATGTTATTCGTTCTATATTTGGTTCCGGTAATGATAAATGCTCAACTCTTGTTTATTTGTGTTAAACAATGACTCGCAGGTTCCACCTCACAACGTAGCTAGTTATGCCACAGTTGCTACTACCACAGGGGATGACATTAAAAGGTTAGTTTGTAAAACTGGTTGTGCTTTTTTGCTGCGTCACTATCGCATTGATGAGTTTGATTATTGTATTGATTCTGTTAGCATTCTTTAGGGACTATGTTAACTATAATTTTGAAAGTCTGATTTGTACATGCTCTCATTTCTGTCATTTTTATTATAGATAGAGAAATATGATTAGATAGGAAGGGGAAAATATAAGAGAGGATGTTAGAGATGCTGAAGTGGGCCTTGATGTGAATGATAATAAGCCCAAAGTGTGGAGGTTTTATAGGAGGAAGCATAAAAGATGCTGAGGTGGCAGCTATGTGATGGATACAATCAGAGTTAGTTACTATATAAGGGGAGTAGGGGAGTTAGTTACTATATAAGGGGATTAGGGTCAGGTCTTTACGGAGGAAAAAAGAATTAAGATCACACTTTGTGATAGGGAAGCCGTTAGAGCTTTTTAGGGTTGACAGCCGTCGCTATCAACACATTCTATTTTCCTTTGCTTGTATTCGTTCTTTTCACAGTAATACAAACCTCTTTATCGTTTATTATAATTTTATTCACACAAAACCCATCAATTGGTCCGACCTACCGGATTTGAAGTGAAATACAAACCGGGCTTAGAGAACAAGGCAGCTGATGCCTTATCCAGATGCCATGGTGATGAGGAATTGAATGCACTGGTGTCTTATCCCACGTGGTTAGATGGAGAAAAACTATTGCAAGAAGTCAGAACAGATCCTCAATTACAAAAAATTGCAGAAACTGTATTGGCAAATCCAGGAGAGAAGTCAGGCTATAGTGTTCAACAAGGAGTATTATTTTATCATGGGCGTTTGGTGTTATCTGCTAACTCTCCTTCCATTCCTTTGTTGCTGAAGGAATTTCATGAAACACCAATGGGAGGACATTCCGGGTTTTTAAGGACTTATAGGAGGCTGGCAACAAATATTTACTGGCCTGGTATGCAGAGAAGGATCAGAGATTTTGTTAGAGCATGTGACATTTGCCAAAGACAAAAATATGCAGCTACGTCACCAGGTGGTCTCCTTCAACCTTTGCCTATTCCTAATGCCATTTGGGAGGATCTCTCTTTGGATTTTATTACTGGTTTGCCCAAATCTAAAGGCTTTGAAGCTATATTGGTGGTAGTTGATAGACTATCCAAGTATAGTCATTTCTTGTTATTAAAACATCCTTATACTGCAAAATCTGTGGCTGAACTGTTTGTGAAAGAAATTGTCAGGTTGCATGGTGTTCCTTTGTCTATCATTAGTGATAGGGATCCTTTATTTGTCAGTCACTTTTGGATGGAGCTTTTCAAATTACAGGGAACCCAGTTGAAAATGAGTTCAGCTTATCACCCAGAGACAGATGGACAAACTGAGGTCACTAACAGAGGGTTGGAGAGTTATTTGCGCTGTTTTGCCTCTGAACAGCCCAAAACATGGTCGCACTGGATCTCGTGGGCAGAATTTTGGTACAATTCCTCTTACCATATTTCCATTGGCAAAACTCCTTTTGAAGTGGTGTATGGCAGGACACCACCTACTATCATGCGTTTTCTGAGTAATGAAACTAAGGTTGCAGCAGTAGCTTTAGAACTTAGTGAAAGGGATGAAGCTTTAAATCAATTGAAAGCTCATTTGTTGAGGGCACAACAACAGATGAAGAAGTATGCAGACAAGAAGAGAAGAGAGGTTAAGTTTAACATAGGAGATTGGGTTTTTTTGAAGCTAAGACCTCATAGACAAGTGTCTGTGGCAAGAAGAATTAATCCTAAGTTGGCTGCCAGGTTTTATGGGCCTTTTCAAATCATTGCTAAGATGGGAGAAGTTGCTTACAAGTTACAATTACCTGCACAATCTCGTATACATCCAGTTTTCCATGTCTCCCTACTTAAAAAGGCCATTGGAGATTATTCTGTGCAGGGAGAACTCCCACAGGAGTTAGAAATTGGTCCTGATGATGATAATTATCCTGAAAAGGTTATTGGTGCTAGGACTATCACACGTGGGGGAGTATCTGTGTCTCAGAGTCTTATTAAATGGAAACACAAATCCAATGATGATGTTACTTGGGAGGACGACGTGTTTCTCAAAGGACAGTTCCCTGATTTCAGTCTTGAGGACAAGACTTTTATTGAGGAGGAGGGAATTGTTAGAGATGCTGAAGTGGGCCTTGATGTGAATGATAATAAGCCCAAAGTGTGGAGGTTTTATAGGAGGAAGCATAAAAGATGCTGAGGTGGCAGCTATGTGATGGATACAATCAGAGTTAGTTACTATATAAGGGGAGTAGGGGAGTTAGTTACTATATAAGGGGATTAGGGTCAGGTCTTTACGGAGGAAAAAAGAATTAAGATCACACTTTGTGATAGGGAAGCCGTTAGAGCTTTTTAGGGTTGACAGCCGTCGCTATCAACACATTCTATTTTCCGTTGCTTGTATTCGTTCTTTTCACAGTAATACAAACCTCTTTATCGTTTATTATAATTTTATTCACACAAAACCCATCAGAGGATAAGTCATCCTCCAAAATAAACGTAAAACCTCTACAATAATAAGAGTAATGATGTAAAAACTCATTGTAAACCTCAACATAAAACAACCCAAGGAGAAAGCGCAAAATGGAGCCACCACAACTGTCAACTGCCCCAAAATTTTCCTAAGGAACCCCCTCCACAATGTACCTGCAATGAAAGTGATAGACTAATACTAAAATAAACACCACATAATACTCCCTTTCCTTGATGCCCGCCATTATTGACTATTGTTTTTAATCCTTGAAGTTCCTTTACCACCGTAAATAAACCACTTTCACCTCCTTACCCAACATATTAACCAACTTTATCCCCATTGAATTAAGAAGTGATTGTGGATCTGCAAATAGCTTGCATTGCCTAAAAGGCGTAATGTAAATATAAATAACTTCCTCCAATTTGATGCCTTTCACTTTATCCAAAATGTTTGGGCTATTCAACATTTAAGCACTCCCTTTCGAATCCAGCATTAATAGAATGACCACCTAGAAGACTAAATTTTCCTTATGGCTGGTATTTTCCACCTAGAGAGTATTGTTAGCCTCAAGACTTGTTGAGAAGAAGCTTCTTTGTACTTGCTAAGTTTCCATCACAATCATGAAACTATCCGTGATCTTTTTGCTGATTAAAAGTTCCAGATGATTTTCGTCACTTTGATCATTCCGTTGATAACCCACAACCTTCAACTCATCCAAAAGAAGACCTCCAACATCTTCATAAAATACAAGTCATCCTCATCACATGATAAATAGATAAATCCATTTATCTCAATGCTGCAAAAGTAAAATCTTCGATTCTTCGCTAACTAGTCCTTTACAACTCTGCAATAGCGTTTAAACTTGAATTAGGTGTCACTGTTAACAATATTATTTAACTGCACTCCTGTCTTTGAGTAGAGAAAAGTCTAGATATGGCCGCAAGAAGAAAATGCTTTTGATTGATCTCTTTGAGAATTGTAATAATTTTCAGCATTGTCCCTGTGATCAGAAGTTGTTGGAATTGTTGGAACACCAAAATATAACAATTTTACATATGCTGATGTACATATCCATAAGTTCACTTGCCAACTGAACTATGAAGCTGAAATTTTAATTGTTGTACTCATGCTGGCTAGATATTGTGGTAGTTTTTCTCTTAAGTGACAGGGGAGACATGATGGGTTGGCTTTTCTGAGTTAAATTGTGTTCTGGGTCAATTTAAAGTTTATAGCATAGAGGTTTGCTTACAGCATAGGGTATAGTGCTTTACTGAATTGCTTATTCATTATTTTTTTAATGTTATGTATTATAGAGGTTTATTTAAGGTGGTAACAGAAGGAGGATTTGATGCCATTATTTCAGTGAACTCTTGTGCCCATGTTGATGAATTCCTTGATTTTATGTACTACCATGGTTAATAATATGTAGCTTGGTGTTGCAATAGAAGTTGTATTACCTTCTTATTTCTGGGCCTAGGCAATAGCGTGTCTTCAGCCTAATTTTAGCATATAGACTGTCGTGAACTTGTGATACAACCATCCAATACAAGTCAATTATGTGTTTTAGATCAGATGTCCTACTAATTAAATTTGATAATAAACCTGTTTCAGTCCTTCCATAGCATATAAGATTTGACGTATGGAGGTATGCATAATTATAGATGCTTTACATTTTTGTGCTTATCTTAATATTTGGTTTTGTTTATACAACACTAAAAGGGGAACCAGGTTGGTCTTAATTCTTGAATTTGTTTGGCAATAAGGGAAACATTGAGACACTTGTGAAATTCCATGAGTTTCCTTTTTGATCAGATCTTGCATTTAGTAGATGTGGTTTGGATGTTTGGTTAGTTCCCATTTATCCTTAACATTTGTTGTCATTTATAGGATGGAGCGAAACAGCGGATTGAGGAATCAAGGCCCAAAGACAAAGAGAGAGCAACTCCTAAAAGTTACTGCAGCTGTTCCTCTTCTTTTAATATACCCGAACGCCTATTCATTGCTCGCGGCAAATTTCTTCGTATTCTGGCACATAAATGCAGGGATCGAAGAGATTGTGGCAGATTACGTTCACCATGAAATGACCAGGGAATTTGTCTTGATTTCTCTCAGGTTGTTCCTGATAATAGCAATTAAGGACGTTTTCTTAAATTTTGTCTTTGTGTGATTGGATAGAGCTTAGGTGGTGCTGACATTGCCTTACAATAAGAGCTCCTTGAGGAGCAAACTTGAGAAACCTGTTGAATAGTTTGTCCTTCTCAAACTTCGAGGCGGGGCAACATGATAACTTCATAATTTATCAAGTTAATGGATGCATTATATTTTGCATGACAGATGCTGTTGCTAATTATGATTTATACAATAATAATTGTTGTGGTTGATAATAAAGAGTTAAAGACATGCATTGTTTTTTTTTTTGGAAGCAAATATGGTGAAAAAAAGTAGTTTTTATATTTATTTATTTTGTGCTAGGGGTTTTTTTCTCTCCCTTTTTTCCTTTGGACAATCTGGTGTACACGGTTACAAATTTAAATTATTATTTGATAATTTTGTTTTACTCTATTATTGAATAATAATACTGTGTTGAACAACTTAGATTTTGGTTTTGATTTTTGGATGTGAGGTCTCCATGAAGTTTCATTTAGAATAGAGAAGGGTGGGAGGAAAGTGTGAGTGAGAGGAAAGTCGGGTCAACTTCTATGGAGTATTCTTTTTGAGTCCTTGATTTTGAGCTTATGAAGTTATTTTATTTTCTAATGTTTGCATTACAATACACGTTTAGAGATTTTATGGTTGAAGGTTTATATACTTTTTTTTTTAGGGAGAAAGTTTATATGCTTTTATATTTCGGTGATGTGAAAGCTTTTATTTTCAATAATTATGTAGTCTCATATTCTAATAATAGTTATATGAGCTATTTATCAATTATTATTACTAGACTTGGATTGTTAGGTGGTCAAACTAAGTGAGCTATTTATCATTACAGCACTAGACTGTAAAATGATTTCTTATTTCTTATGAGTATGGGTGGATGTCAAAGTTGGTTTAATAGGAGATAATGGAAATTTTAGTGGATTTAACACAAAATAAACAATTATGTGGTCTTCAGTACACTAGGGCAAAAAATGCTACACGTTCTTTTTCAAGAGGGAGCATCAATTTTCTAGGAATCAATTTTCTAAATTTTTCACCAATCGGAGCTTGCCAAACTGAAAAACAAGTTATTTCTCAAGCAACGTTTCATCAACTTAAAATATAAATGTGAGAAATTTTGCAAGACCAATTTTATGATATATGAAATGAATTATAGGATGAGATTTGAGTTCATGTGGAGTTTAATATTGAAGTAAAATTGAATGAGTTGTTTTAAAGTGACGTGAGACCCACCTAAATTACTTTGTGTTGAACTTACCAATTGTTGAAGAATTATGAATACTAGACAGCACGGGTTCGGCGGAGCACCATTTATATATCAATCATGGATGTTATGAGCTAAGGAAATTAGTCACAAGCATATATATAACAATCATGGATGCTTTGAGCCAATGAAGTTAGTCATAAGCATATGGAAATTAAGCAATTTAATTGCAAGATCATTACCAAAATGGTCTAGTGGAAAGAAAACATAAGTGATCTCACCTTGCCATCACAAGCCAACTAATCTATGAATTTGGAGAATAAATCATCCTACTATGTCCATCAAAATAAACAACCGGACTATAAGGCGCAAAATACAATCATTAAGATGAAGCATTTCAAAAAGCATAAAATCCAAATTTGGTATAGATATTACAACACAAGATCAAAAACAAACAAAAGCTAGTAAGTCCCAAAGTTAAATAGTAGGAATATAGGGTATCAAGATTAATAAGACTTTCGTAAAAAAAAAAATATTTAATGATGGTAAGAATTTAACCAATATAAAAACTTAAGAAAGCTAACACAATTTCATTAGATGGAACATGTGAATATAAGTTTTATATCCAAAGAAATTCGTCCATGTGTAATGAGTCTATTCATAGTTGTATCCAAATAAAAACAAAACACCAACTTATATTTAAATTTTACAGTTAATATTAAGGTTTGATACAACTCTCAAAAAACATAAACATTAAGAGGTACAAATTGCAAGTACAAATAAGACACGGAAATAGCAAGACACGACCAAGCACACTTATTAGGAACAAAGGAAAGATGCTCATGAACAGTTACTTAGCACCCTCAATCTTCACACATGGAAGTTTCTTGTAGTATGGAAGGAAAACGGCTAAAATTGAAACTGGTTAATAATATCCTCATCGTCGGTTACTTTTTTCACGGTATAACCACGTCAATTACGGTACAACTTGGCATAAGTAACTTCAACTTTAAGAAGCATCCGCTTGTCGACAAACACCTCGAGCTCCAGTGGGTAGGAATTCAGAGCCGGGTTCTTATAGGAATAAACAACCAAAAAGGGTATCATCATAAAAGAATACATATAACTGATTTGTAACATCTAAAAGAGACAAAGAAAAATAAAGTTATATTGTTCATAGCATCAAGCAAATCCTGGGCAGTCCTCCCCAAAAATTGAGAAACAACACGATCAAACATGATAAAAGTTATTGATCCTGTATATACAATAATTCAGAGACTCGAGAAAATTTTATATGTAATTATTTTACTATGCTGATAGTACACAAACCTCTATAAGAATTGAAGAATGGATTTCATGGGTAGCCAGACCCAACATAATCAAATCAGCATCCTGTAATAAAACAAAAATAATATGAACAAATTGATCAAGTCCATGATAAATACTGTGCAGAAGACATCGAATGAAAGTAAAAAAGAAGTTGCTTTTCAAGAATAACAAAATATTGGAAGATATATACCAAACCATACAGGCAATGTCGTGTATTCGGATCATATCCTTCAAGATTTCTTTGAAGGCGAATATAGGACATAATCTTATGCTCCCCTTCACCAGGAACATTTGCATCAGAAAGAATAACCTTCAGATATACATGAATCACCGTATTAAGAATCAACGCTCAAATGAGAAACACATATTGCAGCCATACAATTTATATAATAGTACAACTTACCTTGATATTTTTCCAACCAGGGTTATTGTTCAGCCTAAGATGCACATAGTACTGAAGTGCAATTGATAAAACAACCATGAATTCAGTTCCAGGCGTGATTACATTTGAATCAAAAGTCTGTGACTCTTCTTTAGGAGGAAGCTTTCTGCCCTCACTTCCAAATTCCTCCAGTAACCTTGATTATTCAGCAGCCTATCATACCAGAGAAAAAAAGTCAAAAAGGGTGAATCAAACTTACACTTCTTTCCAAATATTTCAACAGTTTCCCGGAGATTAAAGTTGAAAGCATATCAGTAACATACATAAATCAGAGCATATAATCATGGATTTCATAAAATAGTGATTTGTTCTAATTCCTCTACACTACAATGTTGTAGCACTACTATAGCTACTATTTAACAACACTTCGTACTAAATTGAGTACTGCCTAATAATAGCATATTGTTGAAACAACCTATCAATGTAACCAAACATCTATATAATTTAAAACCCAAAATTCAAAATTAAGCTGCGCAACCCTTTTTATAGTAACCTAAATTGACAATTAAAAAATGTTTCAGAAAAAATTTAAATCAGGTATGTATGTTATCACACTCACCTACATCCTGAGGCTGATAGGAGTAAAAACAGTAGAGCTACAAAACCACACTGATAGGAAATAAAAAAATAAAAATAGAACTGCAAAACTACATTATGCTGTGATTGAATTTGCAATCATTTTCATAAAATAGCTCGCGGCAGCATAATTAGGTTTATCAAATACACAAGTTACCTATTTACCAAATACTAACAAACAATAAAAAATACTCACATTATGAAAACTCATTGATGTTTGAACTCTTTGTGCAGCCATAAGAGCAAGCAATCCTCCATCATCATGACCGATTAACACCACTGACGAAAATCCAATCTCAGAACAGAATGATAAAAGCAGGTCAATCTGAAGAAGAAAAGAGCACAAAAATCTATCAAATATTTGATTTCAGATAAAATTTTGGTTGAATCATGAAAATAAGTTAGAAAAAACATTATATGAAAGTTAGAAGAGTGATAGCAATACACTCTTCCCATTAGACTCTATAATTAGATGAAGATCATGTGGATTATCAAAAAAGTGTGTCAAATAGTGTGTTGCTGTCATTTTTCTAATAAGATGTGGGCATTGAAAAGAACACAGAAATGACAAAGGAAAAACAAAAAAAGGGCTACGGGGCTGAAATTTGAAAGCCAGAAGTTGACTGTAGTAAAAACAACATTTTGATCATAACCCACATAGATAACTGAACTTGACCATTGCCTTCAAGACTTGTTAAATCAAGAGTTCAAAACTTTGAAGAAGGAAATAATGCAACTTCTTTACATACATCTTGCACAATGATAATTTATAATTACCTGACTATCAAGCTTATAAGGATTAGGCAATTCCTTTGCTTCTCGGTCCTCCCGACACGGCCTTGAACTTAGTCCCCAACCAGGTCGATCAAAGGCAGCAACTGCGCAATTAATATCCCAAGCTAGAGACCCCAACACATGCATCCAGGAGAAAACTCCTCCACCAAAGCATATAATAGTACCTCATCCTCAGTTTCTATCTGAATTCAAAAGATTCATCACATTAATAACCTCTCCTAAAATTACCTAAAAATCATATAGATTACACTTGGAACAAACAATTTAGCCACCCTTGTAAGTGAAACCCAAAAAAGATTGAACCTTGAATCACACTTGCACCTCCAATCAATGCATCAATCCTAAATTAAACAGATTCAAACAATGAGTATTGCTACTTTCAAGTATCATGCCACACTTACACCTTATCAAGAACTCAATAATATAAACTGCAAAAATTCCAAACACCACAAGAGAAAATAAAGCACCATTCAAATTGTGGAAAATCACTCAAATCATAAGGTTTATTAAAATTTGCATTTCACTTTCAACATTTCTAGATTCCTGTTGTGCCACTAACATGCACACCATAATAAAGTATTAAAAAAATTGTGCATTATGCAAATTCCAAAATGCTTCATCATAGACAATAATTCAACTATAGTTTGAGTTGAGTCTGAGAATAATACCCTTAACAACCAGTTGACAATACATGCTTATTCCGTTGAGCATCTTCCATAAGCTGCAAACCATTTAGCAATGGTGGATGTAAAGCATCAATTATAGAAAGAAGCTGATGAATTCCCTAAACAGTTACAAAGTTCAAATTAGAATCACGCTAATAGCAGAATAATCAAAACATAATATTGATCATATGGCTAACCCTAACCTGCTTCAGTTTCTGTGAAGTGGAGCGATTAGTTGCAGAAGTGAATAATGCGTCGATATCGTGAGGGAGGATGTTGGTGTTTTGATTGGCTACATTTTGCAAAAGCCAACCAGCCAGATGCTGGACTGAGGTGATGTAGCATCATCGTACAACATCCTGATGCTCTGTTTTCGTGCAGAATTTTTATTTCAAATCTTAGTCAAGATTTGCTTCAATTATATATTCAAGCACGTGCGCCTGGGCAAAACGAGTCTTGCTCAGCAAGTTTTATTGAAGTCGGCTGAAGAAATGTTATTAAAAACAAAAATATAATTATATTATATTTTTGAGTTTTTTTTGTTTAGTCACACATGAAACAAACAAATTATATTTTTGAAAATAATATAGGGTTGGGCCGCAATTCCTACAGCTGTATTTGTCTGAAGACCTAGCTTGCACATCAAGACAATTGAAGACTATAAATATGTGAAGCCTCAAGCTATTCTACTCGTGTGTTCTAAACCTTGTATTACAAAAAGTGTGCGTTTTTAGGGTTTAGAGATTGTGTGTTTTGTGAGCCTTTCTTGTGTCGATTGGATGCAAGTTTAGGACTAGGTTTTGGTTGTTTATTGTAAGCTACTCCTAAGCTTTGAAGCACGGAGTTAGTGTGTGTGATTCACTCATAAGCTTTTAAGCAAGAGTGTGGTCTAGTTTCTAGGAGAGTGTCTTCATCTTGATTGTTATTGTTGACAGCAACATAGTACGTGTTGTTAGAGGGGATTTGGGACAGGGTCTCATTATCTAAGAGGTTCTTAGGTAGGATTGCACGGGTAGTGTCTAGGTGATAAGTCAAGTACCGTGTGTTGGTCGAGGGCTTTGAACTAGAGCTATTATAGTGGATTCATTCCTGGATTGGTATCCCCCAGAGTAGGTGACGTTGCACTGAACTGGGTTAACAACTGTCCGTGTTATTTATTATTTTGCAATTTATTTATTTATTTACTGTGTTCTGCGACTGTCTTGCTGCAACATATGCTATAGCATCTTGTGCAGCATTATGTTCACTGCGTGCCAGATTTCAATTGGCATCAGAGCAGACACCCTTTCTGGTTATAGGGTGAGCTCCATGGAGAATGTCTGGCAACATGGACAAAGAAGGAGGGCTTGTAAGCAGACCACCGCTTCTCGTTGGTGTCTCCAACTATGATTATTGGAAATCACGCATGATTGCTTTCCTAAAATCTATGGATAGCAAAACTTGGAAAGCTGTTCTGAAAGGATGGGACCCCCCTGTGGTCATGGACAAAGATGGAAAGCCAACACTTGAACTAAAAGCTGAGGAGGACTGGTCTAAAGAAGAAGATGAGCTTGCTTTGGGAAACTCAAAAGCATTATATGCATTATACAATGGGGTAGACAAACACATCTTCAAACTGATCAAAAAATGCGTCTCAGCAAAGAAAGCTTGGAAGATTCTTGAAACTGTTCATGAAGGTACCCCTAAGGTAAAAATGTCTAAATTACAGATCCTTACTACTCAGTTTGAAAATTTACGTATGAAGGATGAGGAAACTATTCAAGATTTTCATATGACTATTCTAGATTATGATAATCAATTTGATTCTTTGGGGGAGAAAATTCCCGAAGAAAAGTCAGTAAGGAAAATGCTCAGATCTCTTCCAAAGAAGTTTGATATGAAAGTCACAGCTATGGAAGAAGCCAAAGACATATCTCAGATGAAGCTGGATGAACTGGTTGGATCACTCCAAACTTATGAAAGTACTGCAAATGAAAGAATTGAAAAGAAAAATAAGAGCATTGCCTTCTTATCTAAAAATAATGAAGAAGATCTAGAGGATGAAGAAGAATCTAATGAGAGTATCTCTGAGGCTATGGTGTTATTGGGAAAACAATTCAACAAAGTTTTGAAACGAATGGATAAAAGACCCAGATCAAATTTCAAAAATAATGCTCCAGGCACTATGCGCAGCAATGAAAATCAAGGAAAACAAAAGAGTGATGAAAAATCAAACTTAAACAGGAACATTCGATGCCATGAATGTGAAGGATATGGTCACATCAGACCTGAATGTCCAACATATCAGAAGAGAACAAAGAAAGGGCTAACTGTCAGTTGGTCTGAGGATGATGATTCAGAAGATGATACAACATCTGTAACTGCTAAACATATCTCAGTCTTAACAGGTATTGTTACATCTGATACAGAATCTTATGATGGAGAGGTAACCTATGAAGAACTTGCTGATTCCTACAAGGAACTTTGTCTTAAGAGTGAAGAAATATGCAGGGTCAGTGAGAAACAAAAGGTAACCATCAATGAGTTAAAAGCAGAAAAATTTGAAAATATATCAAAGATGGAGGAACTTCAAAAGAAAGTAAATTATCTATCCTCTGATCTTGAAGAAGCTAAGGAAGTCATTGAAAAATTAAATGCTGACATTTAGCGACTGAGAAAATTCTCTGACATGCTGTATAAAGATGATGATCATCTTGACAAACTTCATAAAGCTGATGGTCAACTGGAAGAAATCTTAGAGAAAAATGTTCGAAAGCCTAAAAATATTGGGCTTAGCTATGAGAATGTCAACAAATTCAAAAAATACAGTCCTGACCTCATGTACATGGATCCTAGAGAAACTCAGAAGCAAAGGATGCCTTACCAGAAGCCGCAGCATCATCAGCAGCATCTCCTGTCAAGAAACAGAAGAAAACACCATTCTTGGAGATGTCACTACTGTGGTAGAAAAGGGCATATAAGGCCTTTCTGCTACAAACTTTTTGGGTACCCTAACCGACGTCCTCAGCATAAACCAGTTTCCACAACTCCCTCCACTCAACAAGAATGGAAGCCTAAAGTTGAAAATGAGAAGACAAGTGATACAACTCAACCTGAGAAAGAGATTACTGCTCTGATTGCTCACACATCACTTAGAGCCTCATCAAGGGAAGACTGGTACTTCGATAGTGGCTGCTCAAGACACATGACCGGAATAAGTAAATTTCTTGTCGGTATAAAGTCTTATTCAACCAGCTTTGTAACTTTTGGTGATGGTGCTAAAGGAGAAATTGTTGGGATAGGGGAGCTCAAAAGTAATAGCTTGCCTAAACTAAACAATGTGCTGTTAGTAAGAGGATTGACTGCAAATTTGATAAGCATCAATCAACTATGCGACCAAGGAATGAAAGTAAACTTCACCAAGTCTGAATGTTTGGTTACAAGTAACGAAGGTGAGATTTTGATGAGGGGTGTCAGATCAAAAGACAACTGCTACCTATGGGTGCCCCAAGAAGAAGCAAATATGTCAACATGCTTAATCACGAAAGAAGATGAAGTAAAACTATGGCACCAAAAGCTTGGTCATCTTAATCTAAGAAGCATGAAGAAAGCAATATCTAAAAAAGCCATCAGAGGTCTACCAAATCTCAAAATTGAAGAAGGAAGCATATGTGGTGACTGTCAAATTGGAAAACAAACCAAGATGCCACATCCAAAGCTACAACATCTTACCACCACCAGAGTTCTTGAGCTTCTACACATGGATTTGATGGGTCCTATGCAAACTGAAAGCTTAGGAGGAAAAAGGTATGCTTATGTTGTTGTTGATGACTTCTCTAGATACACCTGGATAAATTTTATTAGGAAGAAATCAGAAACCTTTGATGTGTTCAAAGATCTGTGTATTCAACTTCAAAGGGAGAAAAATAATGTTGTATTAAGGATCAGAAGTGATCATGGTAAGGTGTTTGAAAACTCAAGATTTTCTGACTTCTGTGCCTCTGAAGGTATTATGCATGAATTCTCATCTCCCATTACACCACAACAAAATGGTGTAGGAGAAAGAAAGAATAGAACTCTACAAGAGTCTGCAAGAGTAATGTTACATGCAAAGAAACTTTCTCATGGTTTTTGGGCAGAAGCTATGAATACTGCTTGCTACATTCATAATCGTGTCACCTTGAGATCTGGAACTACATCTACTCTGTACGAATTATGGAAAGATAGAAAACCTACTGTTAAGCATTTTCATGTGTTTGGAAGTAAATGTTATATCTTGTCTGATAGAGAACCAAGAACCAAAATGGACCCTAAAAGTGATGAAGGCATATTCTTGGGATACTCAACAAATAGCAGAGCCTACAGAGTATACAACTGCAGAACCAAAACCATGATGGAATCTATAAATGTGGTAATAGATGATACTTCAAGTAAAACTGCTAAAGATGATACAAAAGAAGCTGCAGCATTTATCCCAGGTGGTGAAAATTCTGAAACTATTGAGGAATCCAAGAATGATACAGAGGTTACCACATCTGAACAAATCTCTGCTACTCCAAGGAAAGGGCCATCCACACGTACTCAAAAGAATCATCCTACAGATCAAATTATTGGTAACCCTAATCAAGGAATTACCACTAGAAGGGCACTTGACTTGGTTTCTAATGCTTGCTTTGTGTCTAAGTTTGAACCCAAAAATGTGAAGGAAGCCATAACTGATGAGTTTTGGATAAATGCTATGCAAGAAGAACTAAATCAGTTTAAAAGGAATGAAGTTTGGGACTTAGTTCCTAGACCAGAAAATGCAAATGTGATTGGTACCAAGTGGGTCTACAAGAATAAGTCTGATGAAAGTGGGACTGTGACCAGGAACAAAGCAAGGCTGGTGGCACAAGGATATTCACAGATTGAAGGGATAGATTTTGATGAGACCTTTGCTCCGGTTGCTCGTCTTGAATCCATTAGACTACTTCTAGGAGTGGCATGCATTCTAAAATTCAAGTTATTTCAAATGGATGTGAAAAGTGCCTTCCTTAATGGGTACTTAAATGAAGAAGTATATGTGGAACAACCAAAGGGGTTTGTTGATCCAAGCTTTCCTAATCATGTTTACAAATTGAAGAAAGCACTATATGGATTAAAACAAGCACCTCGAGCATGATATGAAAGATTAACTGAGTTTCTTATTAGTCAAGGCTACCAGAAGGGAGGAAATGACAAGACTCTATTTGTGAAAGAAGATCAAGGAAAATTTTTGATAGCACAAATCTATGTTGATGACATTGTCTTTGGAGGAATGTCTAGTAAGATGGTACAGCATTTCGTGCAGCAAATGCAGTCTGAGTTTGAGATGAGTCTTGTAGGTGAACTAACCTACTTCCTTGGACTCCAAGTAAAGCAGATGGAAGATACTATTTTTATCTCTCAAAGCAAGTATGCAAGAAATATAGTGAAAAAGTTTGGTATGGAAGGTGCTGCTCACAAAAGAACACCTGCAGCAACTCATTTAAAGCTTACCAAAGATGAAAAAGGAGTTGATGTTGATCAAAGTCTTTATAGAAGCATGATAGGAAGCTTATTGTATCTTACAGCCAGCAGGCCAGATATTACTTTTGCTGTAGGAGTATGTGCTAGGTACCAAGCTGAGCCAAAGATGAGTCATCTTGCTCAAGTGAAAAGAATTTTGAAGTATGTGAATGGTACATGTGACTATGGGATCTTGTATACTCATGGTGAGAATTCTATGCTAGTGGGGTATTGTGATGCTGATTGGGCAGGTTGTGCAGATGATAGAAAAAGTACCTCAGGAGCTTGTTTCTTTTTATGCAACAATCTTATATCTTGGTTCAGCAAGAAACAGAACTGTGTATCTTTATCTACAGCTGAAGCTGAGTACATAGCTGCTACTAGTAGCTGCTCCCAGCTATTATGGATGAAACAAATGTTGTTGGAGTACAATGTGGTACAAGATGATATGGCATTGTACTGTGACAATCTCAGTGCAATCAATATTTCAAAGAATCCAATCCAACATAGCAGGACGAAGCATATTGATATTAGGCACCACTTTATTAGAGATCTAGTTGAAGAAGGTATTGTGACTCTTGAGCATATTTCAACTGAAGAACAGTTGGCTGATATTTTTACTAAGGCTCTAGATGCAGTTCAATTTGAAAAATTGCGAGGCAAACTTGGTATTTGTCTGTTTGAAGATTTGTAGCAGTTACAGCACAAAAGGCGTGCAGTTGAAGTGTTTCTCCTCACTTCATTCATTGGTGCACGCAAATTAAGGGAAGTAATCCAAAACTTCCATAACTTCCCCTTTCACGCGCTACAACTTCATCATTTCCTCTATCACATTATCTCTCTCCATTCTCTCTCTTCAACAACCTCTCAACTTCTTCCATTAACCTCCATTATTGAGAACCTCCATCAAAGTCCAACAAACATCATGTCAAGCTCTCAAAATCCCTCTCATGCAAAGAACGACGATACCACACCCGCATATGATTCTCTTCCTCAACAAATCACCATCGCCTATCCAATTTCAACGGTCTTTCCTGAAGAAATAATGAAGACGAAGAAGACCACAACGAAGAAAAGCTCTAAAGGAAGTCAATCAACTTCTCGTGCGTCATCTGATCCGAAGAAAGCCGGTAAGAAATCTAAATCTAAATCTACACCTAAGGCTGTTCATACGATGCGTGAATTGTATCTTGATAGTCCGGTTGATTCGAATGTTGATCTTAATGCTGAAGCATCTGTATCTAGTAAGAAAAATTTAAGTTTGGAATTTGATTTAACTGAAACCCTAGGATTAGAAAACCCTAGGTCTGCTGAGAAATTGGGGAAAGCCTCTTTGGAAACCCCTGATGTTGCTATTGATGATATTGGCGCCACCTCTAACGCCAATCTTGAGTCTAAGATGACATTTGGTGAGAAAATAGTTTCTGAGCAAGATGCTGCATATGATGCTACAGCATCTGCAGGACATGTTGATGTTTGTGCTTCTATAGTACCTGATTCACCGGACAAGTCTGTGCTTCCTGATAATGAGAAATGTACTGAAACCAACATCCCTGGTGATGTCACTATTTAGGATAAGGGTAAAACAACTGAAGATGTGTCTGATACAAGAGGGACAAATATGATTGATGTTGAAAGTCTCAAATTCAAAGGTACTCCTGTGACTAGGGCTGGTATTACTAGAAGGCTGAGAAGTAGTACTGGAAAGGATGTAGCCACTCCCTCTGACACTACCAAAGCTACATTTGGGCCTAAGAAACAATGGAGCAAGGTCACTATAGCTTCTAAAAGTAAGAAGAAAATTTTGAAGAGGAAGACTATTTCCTCTAGTGATTCTGACTATGAGGAAGACCAGGATGCTGAAGCATCTCCTGCAGCATCCTCTTAAAAATCTGCTAAGAGAAGAAGGATGCCCCCTAATATACCATCTGTACCCATTGATAATATCTCTTTTCACTGTGTTGAAAATGCTGACAGATGGAAATTTGTGGTCAAAAGAAGATTGGCTGTAGAAAGAAACCTCAGTGAAGAATTCTTGAAATGCCAAGATATTATGAGTCTAATAGAGGAAGCAGGGCTGATAAAGACTGTGTCTGAGTTGGGAAAATGCTATGAGAAATTGACCAGAGAGTTCTTGGTGAACATCCCAACTGACTGTAATAATCCCCTCAGTCCTGAATACTTGAAGGTATTTGTAAGGGGAAAATGTGTTGAATTTTCACCAGCCATCATCAATCAACATCTGTGTAGATGTGTTGATCCTGCACCAGAGTTGGAGGTGTCAATTAATGATGTGTGGCCAAAAGCTGGGAAATTGTCTGCTGCAAAATTGACCACAAAGTATGCTCTGCTGAACAAAATTGTTGCAGCCAACTGGGTTCCCACTACACACTCCAATAGTGTAGCTACAGGTTTGGCTAAACTCATCTATGCCATAGGTACTAGTACTGTTTTTGATTATGGCACCTATATATTTAATGCAACAATTCTACATGGTTCCTCTACTGCTATAAAGATGCCAATAGCTTTTCCCACCTTGATCTGTGATATTATTTTTTCCCAACATCCTGATATCTGCACTAAGTCTGATGTGCCTGTCACTAGGCATGGCAACAGAACCCGTACCCGCGGGTACCCGCCCGAACCCACCCCGAGTTTGACGGGGAAAAACCGATTTGACTGGGTTTGGGTTCGGGTTTGGGTTTTCCCCGATTTCAAAACATGGGGATGGGGCGGGTAACGGAGATATTGGTACCCACCCCGAACCCGTCCCCGAACCCGCCCGTTTATATAAAATTACTATATTATCCCTATTTATTTATAATGTCACAAATCATATAACTCATCTTCTTGCTTCCCAATTCCCACTTCACGTCTTTGCCACTTCCCACTTCCACCTAATTCTCTTTCTCACTTCCAATAATTTCACTTCCCAACAAGCAGTAATGATTCCTTCTCTCTCAATTCCATTCCAAGCTTTTCAAGTTCTACACATCTTATATTGCTATGTTTCATTTTCTTATATATATTACCCCTTCAAGGCTTCGACTCCTTCATCTCCTTCAACGGAAAGTCCAGAACGAATTACAACCTTCAAGGCTTCAACTCCTCATCAGTATTCTTCTTATAGTAAGTTTTACTCTTCAATTTTTATTGTTTTTGCTTTAAAATCATAAATCCCTAAAGAAAAATTGAACTTTAATCTTTCTATTCATCGTCTGAACTCTAAAATTAACCATTGTAATATAGATTGATACATTTGATTTTGTTTAATTTAGACCAAGTTCAAATTATTGAAACAAAAAGCCTCAATTTTTGTGGTTGTTAGTTGATTTTCTATCTTTGTGCGTGAAACAAAATAGCCCCAATTTTTGTTGTTGTTAGTTTTTTTTTATAAGCTTTGTTTTTTTGTTTTTTTTTATTGACAATTTATATTAAATTTATTGACAATTTATATTATTTTTATAATTTTACCGTTTAGCATTTCCTAAAAAAAAGAAAAGAATTTTGGAATTGAAGAAAATAATAGATTAATAGTGCTCAAAAAACTAAATGGATCACGGATCACGTGGCTAAGCTAGCGTCATGGAAAAAAGGTGACAGCACGTTGGAGGGGTCCACAAAAGAAATCACCGTCACCTGGCTGGCTCTGTCTGTTGTCTAAAAATATAAAAAGTAAAATAAAATTGATTCTCCATGTACCATCCAAATCTAGGTAGTATTATTTTGGCGTAAAATGGTCCCTTAAAAATATTTTTGGTTTTAGATTGGTCCCTTAAAGAAAAAAATGATCCAAATAGGTCCCTTAAAAAAAAAGTTTGAATAGGTCCCTTAAAGACATCTCCGTTAATCAGTTTGGTCCCTAAAAAGAGGTCTAAATATGACTAAACTGATTAACGGAGATGTCTTTAAGGGACCTATTCGGACTTTTTTTTCTTTAAGGGAACTATTTGGACCTTTTTTTCTTTAAGGGACCAATCTGAAACCAAAAATATCTTTAAAGAACAATTTTACTAATTAAGCCTATTATTTTCCAATTTCCAAAACTTTCTATTTTTACTGTACGTTATATTTTTCAAATCTTTTTTATGTATTGTATTGTCACTGTGCTTTTACAATTGTACTAATAAACACCAACTACTATTCAGGTGTTGAGATGAGACCGACGATTGCTAACTTTTAATTGGACTACGACGCCCTGCAGCCTGCCGCCGGCCATGCCCCTTGCATTTATATATACTCCTCCGATCTTATATATAAGAAAAAATTGACTTTTTAAATTCATTTTAGAATTAATGTATTTATATAATAATATAGTCTAAATACATCAATTTATATATAAGACCGGAGAAAGTACTATCTATTTTGAAATTCGGTGTACAAAAAAAAAGTTAACTGAATAAAAAAAGTTATGTAAAAAAAAATATATTCTAAAGTTACTATGTTTGTTTAATTCTCAGTTTCACGGTAAATAATAATAATAAAAAGACATTCTATAAAATAAAATAATAAATTCAAATTCACAGTGAACTGTTCTGTTTGAATAAACAATGGTTTACCAATCTTTCCTGATTTCGGCCGATTCACATTGATTTCCATCGATTTGATAACATGGTTGGTCCGATAACCAGACCAGACTGATTAGTGATTACTCCTCTGATTCTCAGTTCGACCGGCCGATCTGATTTCTAAAACACTGGTTTTGGATATTGCTTTCAATCAAAAGAGATTTTATGTTGCTTCTGTTTATACTAGCACTTCATATCTGCAAATAAGATTGTTATTTGCTAATTTATCGAGTTTGCAAGGGCAGTATGTGGGTCCTTGAATGTTCATTTGGAGACTTTAATGATGTACTCGGTGCCCATGAAAAGTGAGGTAGAAGGTTATCATCTAACCATGTACAATGGTCTCAACACCAAAATATGGGAGCTTCTAGGGTGAAGTCACAAAACTGACTTCTTAAAAGAAGTCAGGTCAATTGTCCAATAGGAAGATAGCTGATTCCACATCAGCGTGTTATGAAGGTTCATGGTGAGTCTTTTTATTAAAAGTTTTGGTTATTGCAAATCAGTCCCCATTAAAGTTAATAATAATTTTCTAGTTTACAACTAAAAACAAGTTTTATTTATGAATTAAATTGAATAATAATTTACAAAAATAACAAAGTTTGAATATTTGACAAATTTATTTCTCCAATTGAAAACCCTAAATTCCCAAATTCATCGTGTTCTTCATTCTGAACCGTATTCTCCCTGCTCCTCCTTCTCCTCAATCGAACTCTTCGTTGTCCTCCATCTACCCCATCGTATTCATCTCCTCCATCTACCCCATCGTATTCATCTCCTCCATATACCCCATCGTATTCATCTCCTCCATCGTACTGTTCTTTATCCCTCATCTCCTCTGTCGTATTAATCTTTGTCGTCCATCTCATCCTTCGTGTTCTTCTTTGTTATGAATCGCTTATCTTCTACCTTATTGGTCCTCTTCCCCTCGATTTGTAGCAAATTATAGGTTGTTCGTGTTTCTCTGGTTCGAAACAAGAGTTCAACATCGTCGTTTTCTATCACAGGTAAATTAAATTGATTTTAATTTTAGTTCGACAATAATTACTGAATTGAGGTATTTATACTTAGCCAAAAAACGATAGATTTGGAAATAGTTTTTGGTTTTAAAATTGAAGTTGATTTGAATTGTTTGCCACAAAGATGATTTGGTATTAGGGTTGTATTTTTATTTAAATATGATTGTAGTTCTTACCCAGTAACTTATGAAATTGGGGATTAGGGATTGTATGTTCAAATTATCATCATTGAAGCTGATTTCAATCGTTACTCAGAAATATCAATTTTGGGTGAAGGGTTTTGTTGTTAAATTGAATATGATTGGAGTTCTTACCCAGCAAAATATGGAAATTGGGGATTAGGGATTGTATGTTCAAATTATTCAATTGTAGCTGATTTTAATTGTCAGCCACAAAGATCAATTTTTGGATTAGGGTTGGGTTTTAAATTGAATTTGACTGACCTGAAAATTATGTCATTGGTGATTAGGGTTTGTATGTTTCAAATTCTCTGCTTATTAATTTGAAACTAGGGAAATTAGATTCAATAGATTAATAAATTGAATGTGTGGTGTCTGATTTGAATTGGGAATTTCACTGTTTGACACTCTGTTAATATGCCTATCAATTTAAAACTGAAATTATAGTGTGATATTATTCAAGTTTAATTTGTGTGGCATTGTTAAATTTGCTGCAGTTAAGTTATGGATAGCAAGGATAGCAATGAGTCATCTGTGAGATTCTCAGTAGAGAAAGGAAACAGAGGAGCTAACAATTGATAATTTGAAGTACATGAATGACGTGACTTAGCATAGGAAATTCTTGACTGTAAATTCTTGGTTGTAAATTCTAAGATATGTTCATCTAATTAAACTTACATTGCATGATATATTATGTTATGCTCCACATTTGAGTTGAACAATGTAAAGTAGTTTTTACAATTCTAGGTTGTTCAATGTACCTTAAGGGATTACACAAACAAGTCAAAAATTATTATAATCTGAGTTATTCAACGATTTCGTATATAATGCTTTGTACTTAAGTTGAATTTGACATCAATTATGTTAATAAATGAATACATACAAAGTTTTGTTATCTAGAAATACCTAATTTGACGTTGAGTTAAACTTGCTTATATTAACCAAAGTTTTGTTTTTTTATTTTATTTTGAAGTAGTTTAGAGGGATTCGTAGCATGTTGATTTGAATTCAAAATGTGAAGGAGAGCATGTGAATGCTAAAGTTCGTTTTCAAAATAGTAGCAAAAGAGGTATGTAATAATAAAAGTTAAATAACGCATGTGTGGGTGTGTAACACAAATTTTTTAGTTTTAAATTACGTTGGAAACAAGTACATTATGTTTCCATATAATTTTGTATTAAATATGTTGGAAACTAGTAATGTACAAGTAAAGCACAACCAAAGTAAGTCAAACATATAAAGCACTACCAAAGTAACTCAAACATATAAAACAACCAAAATAATATCCAAAACACTTAAAGAAACTGAAACATCCAAGTGCCAAAACACATTACAATCCAAAATTAAAGCAACTGAATGAAGTTTGTAAAAGCTTCATGTTACAACCCAAAATTAAATTATAAATCAAAACAAGCATAATGCCCCAAAGTCTCACGCGTTACCCAACATAGAACACAAATTCAAACTTTAACCAACGCCCTTCTTTTCTTGTGCTGATCTTCCCAATACTTGGTAGCATTTGACACGAGTTCATTCTTCAACACATTATTAGATGAGA
This sequence comes from Trifolium pratense, assembly GCF_020283565.1. NCBI lineage: Eukaryota > Viridiplantae > Streptophyta > Magnoliopsida > Fabales > Fabaceae > Trifolium > Trifolium pratense. The sequence goes on from NC_060060.1 coordinate 73,490,492, forward strand.
GACAAATAAAAAGAGCTAGCTTCATCCTTGTGGCCGTAACAACCTGAATACAATTATTAAATAGTTAAATAAAAACATAAATATAAGTAGAGGGGACAAGTATAAGAAAAAACCAAAGTGTGTTTGCTAGACTTACAGCTACGTTTTCATAATCATTCATGTACCCACACTCAATCATCCATTTTGCAACCCACACTCCGCAGTCGTTGCTACAGTCAGTCATTTAAAAGCATTACATTAGTGTGAGAGTCATTGGTAAAGTTGAATAAATTTAAAATATAGTAAGGGTTGATGAGACGTACGATCCTTGTCGCTGGAATGGGAGTCCCTTAGTGTTAATAAGGGGGTAGTTTGTGATTAAACTGTCATGGTAAGTAGGATTGACCAGGCCAACAGTAGGATGTAGCAGAATTTTCTCGACAAATATGGCCTAGAGTGAAATCCAAATATTGAATTTAAGTTAATACTAAAAAAAACAATTTATTTCAAAGTAAAACGAAGTAGGTAGCACTAGAGTGAATGCATACCACTTGCATTATGGCATGACGTCTCTCATGAAATCTATCAGCATCAGGCAGAGAGTCCAACCAAACAAGTTGTCTATCCAACAGATCAACAACCAGTAGGTACCAGTGTGCTCCCCCGTCGTTCATAGGAATAAAAATCTATAAAAAAAAATCTAACATTTAGTGGTATGAAAAGAATTATCAAACCACAATTAACAAATTAAAAAATAGTGCAGTAACATTGTAACCTTGGTAACACCACTAGTTGGTTTCATGAAGGTAGTCTTATACATTTCCCTAATACGATCAGCTGTGTAGTTGGTATTCAGAGCATATTGCTTAAAAACAAATGCAGCTTAAGTCAACAATTAATAATTAATACTTAATGGATGTAACATAATTAGACAGGTTAGTGTTAATCACCGCAAAATGAGTAGGCAAATACCAAACCTTCCTAACTTTGCCTACTGTAGTGTTTAGCCAATTTGTTCTGTCAACTATGAGATTAATAATCTGCAGGGAAAAAAGTAAATGAAATTAGTTATAAATTTTATTTAAAAATAGATGAAATTAAGTATTTTTAAAAAAATACTTAATTTACCTCTTCGTCCACCGGGCATCTAGGCATGAGAGACTTAAGTGCCTTCCTATCTCCATATAAACCCGATTCAGTTCTAACCAAAACATCATCACTGTAAACAATAAATGGTATGCAGTGTTAGTATAAAATATGAAATTTCATACAAAATATTAACAATTTAAATACCAGCAGGTTTAAAATACGCACCCCAGCAGCTTCTCATCATCTCTCATAAAGACGTATGCAGCAGTATAAGTACATATGTCATTCAAGCACATCTTTCGAGCAGGTCGAAATGTCATCGGCATCCACTGTTATTCAATAGGAGTGAAACAAAAACTCATGTAAGTAACAAAAATTGACATGATGGTATAATTGGTTGTATTTAAAAATAGGATAAATATAGTTAGGGTTCCAACTAGTTAAAGCTTACTTCCGGAATAAATAAAGGAACGTCAGCACCCTCATAACCAAAAGAACTTATTGGATGATAGTTTAAGTAAAAATCATTGTCATCATCTTGTTCTGGCTGGCATAATAGTTTCCTGGTTATCCTATCATACTGAAAGGCATCTAGTGTACTAGGACCATCAAATTTGAGCTTAATTTTGGCTGGGGCTGATGCGTTGCCCTTGGTGAAATCAATATTTGGCTTTGTTGGCCTTGTTGTGGTTTCTGCCTTTTTTTTAACCGCACGTTTACGGTCCAACTTAGGGGTTGAAGCAGTGGACTCGTAATCTTTGTCGTCATCACTTTCATCCAATTTTCGGCTAGAATTGTATCTACTGCACACACATATTAATTTACCATTTATTAGTATTACATACAGAAAACAAATTATTGTGAACTAAATCTACTAACCACATGAACCCCTTCTAAACCCCAAAAACAGAGCACTTTAAAAAACCATTAAAAACCCTACCAAATTTAAAAAGTCAGTAAAACTGTTTTTACAATGTGTTCCTCTTAGTGTGTGGTGTGAAAGCTTTTTGGTCTAAGCATCAATATGAAGAAATATGCAGAAATATGAAGAAGTAGGGTTCTATATGTTATACAATTTCACTGTAAAGTTACAATAGTATGTGCTTAACAAAAAATTAGTTTGATTGGCAAAATACACACTCATTTGGATGACAACAAAACATTTTGAGTATTAGTATCATGCTTGCTTATAAATTAAAGGACAACAAACGTATTAAACAGATCTACATCTTAAATAAAAATGACTTAAAAGGTATAAATCAGATTTGTATGATTTGTTACCTAGAGGACAAGTCAATGAAGTTTTTTTTACCGTCTCTTCTCGCTTCTCATAGTAATGCTTGCCTTTTTGTACTGAGGTAGTGGTATTTTTAGATGTCATTTTAACTTTCTTAGTAGTTGCATGTTTTCCAGATGTGGTTTCTCTCAGCTGTTTTCGTGTTCTGGGAGGAGAAGGTCTTCCCATTTTGGTGGTTGATGAATGCAGATTAGGAATGCAAAAGGATGGCTTGTTGGTTTTGTTGCAAAAGACCAGCAATTGAAAGGTTGTATGCTTAGACTTAATAGATGCTAGGTTTTGCAAATGAAAAGTAACATGGGATGTATAAGGATTAAGACTCTATGTACACGTTTTAGGAGGCTTAGAAGTGGATTAGAAGTGGAAAAGTCATGTCAGAATTTTTGTGTGCTCAATGTTACTTTTTTGTTTAAACCAACATCCATTAATGTGGTGTAAGCTGTGTTATTAATGTTTAATTTGGAGTATTTCGAGTATTATTAGTGAATTGGTTGGTTTGTTATTCCTAATCAGTTAGTTTTTTTTCAATTACGTATTTAATATAAAAATATATATTACTTTCGTGTTGTTACGGGTACGGTCTATGGCTAACGGCGGAGCGTCCGTAATCCACATTTTTATATTTTTTTTTTCAAAAATTTCAATTTTAAATTGATTAGCTCTACTCTCGAATAAAGTTGAATTTCAAATTTCTTAAAGATTATCGGAGAGTGACTTTTGGCGTATCCGTCGTGTTGTTACGGGTACGGTCTATGGCTAACGGCGGAGCGTCCGTAATCTAAATTTTTATATTTTTTGTTTAAAAATTTCAATTTTAAATTGATTAGCTCTACTCTCGAATAAACTTGAATTTCAAATTTCATAAAGATTATCGGAGAGTGACTTTTGGCGTATCCGTCGTATTGTTACGGGTACGGTCTATGGCTAACGGCGGAGCGTCCGTAATCTAAATTGAAAATATTTTTTTTCAAAAAATTCAATTTTAAATTGATTAGCTCTACTCTCGAATAAACTTGAATTTCAAATTTCTTAAAGATTATCGGAGAGTGACTTTTGGCGTATCCGTCGTATTGTTACGGGTACGGTCTATGGCTAACGGCGGAGCGTCCGTAATATAAATTGAAAATATTTTTTTTCAAAAAATTCAATTTTAAATTGATTAGCTCTACTCTCGAATAAACTTGAATTTCAAATTTCTTAAAGATTATCGGAGAGTGACTTTTGACGTATCCAATTGTCATAAAAATACATTGTCAATTTAATCATAGATTCTTATCAAAATAAAAAAGACTAAAGTGTTTCAAAACAACACCAAATATCATTTTATAACATGATTTTCACAAAATAAGTACTTTGAAATATCAATTGTCATCAAAATACATTGTCAATTTACACATAGATTCTTATCAAAATAAAAAAGACTAAACTGTTTCAAAACAACACCAAATATCATTTCAAACTCCTAACATAAAAGGTGTGGTCATTATAGATGTTGCTTGTATTGAAGAGCAGCCGATCCCCAACCTTAAATCCATTGATTCCAACAACTTCCCTCCAACCGCTTGAGATCGTTACCGCAAACGGATCCCTTTGATACTCTAGCTCGCACCTGTGCTTTTCTCTAATGTCTCCAATAATGATTATTTGATCCAGCATTGTGTCGCACAAATACTCCCGTCGCTCTCGTCGATCTTGTTATTCTTCAACTTCGGAACGGATAGAAGTGTTTGTTGTTTTTTTGTGGACTTAATGGAGAAGGAGAAGAAGTATGGAGAAGGAGTGGAAGTGAAGAGGTTTTGTAAGTGTTTGTATTGGAAAGCGTGATACCTACAGTTACACGCATATATCCCTTCCAATATCACAATGAAACCATTTGGGTTCCACGCACGTTTGGCGTATCCTAACTTCTCCCTATTTATTTTATTTTTAATAACAAAATTTAACACAGATCTAAAAAAAAAAATTCAAAATTTTATTACAATTTTTTTTTATTATAACCACATTTAGAAAAGTCTTCCGACAATAACGCACGAGTCAAATTCGAGCGAGGTGGAATATTTAGTTTATTTCATTTTAATGTGCAAATATCTCATTTGATTGAGTATATGTCGTATTGACGAGATAATAGGTCGTAGAGTAGCTCGGGTGAATCGGATCATAACCACATTTAGAAAAGTCTTCCGACAATAACGCACGAGTCAAATTCGAGCGAGGTGGAATATTTAGTTTATTTCATTGTAATGTGCAAATCATCTCACTTGATTGAGTATATGTTGTATTGACGAGATAATAGGTCGTAGAGTAGCTCGGGTGAATCGGATCATAACCACATTTAGAAAAGTCTTCCGACAATAACGCACGAGTCAAATTCGAGCGAGGTGGAATATTTAGTTTATTTCATTGTAATGTGCAAATCATCTCACTTGATTGAGTATATGTCGTATTGACGAGATAATAGGTCGTAGAGTAGCTCGGGTGAATCGGATCATAACCACATTTAGAAAAGTCTTCCGACCATAACGTACGAGTCAAATTCGAGCCAGGTGGAATATTTAGTTTATTTCATTTTAATGTGCAAATCATCTCATTTGATTGAGTATATGTCGTATTGACGAGATAATAGGTCGTAGAATAGCTCGGGTGAATCAGATCATAACCACATTTAGAAAAGTCTTCCGACAATAACGCACGAGTCAAATTCGAGCGAGGTGGAATATTTAGTTTATTTCATTTTAACTTGCAAATCATCTCATTTGATTGAGTATATGTCGTATTGACGAGATAATAGGTCGTAGAGTAGCTCGGGTGAATCGGATCATAACCACATTTAGAAAAGTCTTCCGACAATAACGCACGAGTCAAATTCGAGCGAGGTGGAATATTTAGTTTATTTCATTGTAATGTGCAAATCATCTCACTTGATTGAGTATATGTCGTATTGACGAGATAATAAGAATTTAACCCTTGGCAAAAACCTATCGTTAATAATGCCTCGTTTAATTTGAGTAAGTTGGGATATTTATTATTATTTATTTTTTGTAATCCACTTATTTTAAAATGACTTTATGTTTGGTCCTTTTTATTTAATTTAATGTAATTTAAATGTGTTATAGAAACTAAATATAGATCTAATTTTTTTTGAAACATGATCTAAGTGTATAAATATATAATTACGGAGTGAAACATATACAAATGAAATTGTTTTTTTTTTTAAGAAGCCAAAATGATATATATTAACATAAACAGTCTCCCCAGCACAAGGCGTACCGAAGAAGACTAAAAAATTACAAAAGAGTCAAAGAAATACAATCGAAATAAAATCATACAAGGCCCAAACACATCAATGGACTAGACCACCAGCTATGGTAGTTTAAAGCTAACGTAAAGTTCGTCATCTTCAACCACCTGAAAGAGAAAAGCTTGATCTTATCCAATAAAATATGAGGTGTGCCCGTTGAGCCCTTGAACAACCGATGATTTCTCTCTGTCCATAACACCCAAACACAAGCGAGCCAAACAAGCTGCAAAAAGGACCTTCTCGCCCAAGATCCACCTAATAAACCCGTAAACTGAACAAAATGATCACGCAAAGAAGTGGAATCCACCAAGGAAGTGCCAATCCATGCGCGAACTAAATCCCACAGCGATCCAGCAATACTACAAGATAGAAATAAATGATGAGCTGTCTCAGCCGCTCCACATCCAAAAACACAAGTGGCAACCGTAGGAGACAAAACGCCACGAGTAACCAGGTTTGCTCTCGTAGGCAACCTGTCCCGCAATAAACGCCACGCAAAGATGGACACCTTCAAAGGAACCTGAGAGTGCCATATAAGATTATCCGCATCATCCAAGGTGACTGAATCCTGAGACGTCAAAAGCTGATAAACTCCCCCAACCGTATAACCTGTGTCAGGGTCAAGTCTCCATTGCCACCTATCAGTAGCCTGATCCTGCAAAGAAATGTCAAGAAGTAAAGACTGACACTCCCTCAACATCTCCTCCTCCCACGCCCGCAACCGTCTCCGCCACTCCCACGCCCTACCATCTTCCCCCCAACCTAAAGCAGACATCTCTGCGACCGAACAAGATTTGGTCACCGCCAACTCAAAAAGTCATCCAAACCGCTCCCTCAACGAAATCCCCTCCAACCATGGATCGGTCCAAAAAAGGGTATCTGACCCATCACCCACCCTCCTCGTAACATTCTCCCTAAACCAACTACCTCCTGGCTCACCAACACCCTCCCGAATACGCACTAGCTCCCTCCACCACACCGACCCTCTCTGGCCATCCGCCCGAAGACTACCTCCCTCAAGCCCATACCTAGCTACCAGCACTCTAAACCACAACCCCTCTCTGTCCACCAACATCCTCCAACACCACTTACCCAACAACGCTATGTTAAACTCACGCAACTGTCTAACCCCCAAACCTTCATACTCCTTACGTAAACAAACAGATTTCCAACTAACCCAAGAGATTTTCCTAGAATCCTCACAACCCCCCCAAATTTTTTTTAATGAAAATAGATTCAATAGAGGAAATTGTTACAGTCTAGCGGATATGTTATTTGTCCATCATGTTCAGGTCCCTGGTTCGAACCTCCTCCGTTCCATTTTTTTTTAAAATTTATTTCCACTGCAGTTAACAGTTAAAAACAAATTTAAAAATGTAGCAAACAAGATTCGAACCCACGTCCTGCTTGCAATATGAAACACCTTAAACCACTGCCACACTTCTAAACCATTTGCATTATTATGCATTATGAATCTTAAAATAATATCACATTCAACCTTCAGTTTTATAAAATTTGCATCAATGTCTACCTTCCAACCATCAATATAAGCTTGAATCAGTGTTCATATTCAGCAAACAATATGAACTTGCATCAATTTCTCAAACTTTAATAAAACTTGTATAAAATAAATTTAACAAACATCGAATCCCAAACTTTAATTTTGTTTCAATATCTCCAAAATAATTATCCACAAACATTACACCCAAAATCATCCATAAACATTACCTAACTATTACCAAAATACATTCAAATCTACTCAAAATAGTCAATCATTCTTAGCAGATTTCATAACATGTTGTAGCAGACCATAGCATGAACTTTGACCAACATTCATTCCATGTTGCATTCCTTGTTGCATTCCAGGTTGCAGTCCATACATTGGGTATATGGGTTGTAGGGGCATCGGCTGAATCATCGGATGTACCATAGGCATCATAGGATACAGTTGTTGATTCATATTTCTGCTTGTGCTCTGTAATTCCATATGTGCAGGTGTCGTAACGGTAGCAGCGCGGTATCTCGGCGGATACGAAGTTTTGTTTTGCACACTTCTTTGAACATTGCAAGCTTCTTTTCTTTTCCTTTTCTGAAAAATCAACATAATTGGTTATATAATTATGCAATATTTAAACCAAAACCAAATCAGCAATTTGGCTTTCATAATATAATAACCAAATAACAAAAAATACAAATATAATACCTCAGCAATTTGGCTTACAAAATCAGAAATCGACACCGAGCACAAATCGACATTTGGTTCTGCCACTTGTTCTGTCGTTTGTTGTGTACCCTGCAAATTTAACAATATCAATTACAATGCTCGATAACCAGTAAAACATTATATAAAACTAACAAACAAATAATGATTTATTAAAATTACCGAACATCTCTTCGAATTAGGAGTTGTATTTTTGGTATTTGAACGGCGCCTGGCATATTTTGCGACATTCTTCTTTTTCTTTGGAGCACCTTTACACTTAACCATAACTGGATCGCCTACTGCTGACTTTTGTGTACCGATTGCATCATCATCTTTACTGCAATACTTTTTTTTCAGCTGCATCAGGTCTTCCATTATTTGTGCATAAACACCATCTTTTTTTGAAGCTTCTTTGCAGAACTCTGTTAAAACAGTACAATATGAACCAAAACGAGCTTCGGCAATCGTATTCAAATCAACATTATCATTAAAATTGTTGCTGTTCAAAAACTGAATTTTTGCATCCTTGGTCCATCGCGTCAAAACCAAATTTCTATAATCTCTCAAAGCCTGATCAAAGTTGTTCATAAATTCAAAAATGCATCCTTGCTTCCTGACATAACTCTTAATTATTGCATTAACAGCTTCGCACTGCGACGTAGTTCTTATACGTCCAAAAAAATTATCTCGTAGATATGCAGTAGCCCACAGTGACCTATTCTCGTACGTTTTGACTACCCAAGGATGTCCTTGCACTCCATTTTCTTTAATCATTTGTGACCAATACTCTTCAAATTCATCTATTGTAAAATTTGAGTACATGGCCTTTGAAAAACCGTCCAAAAAATTATTTCCGTTCTTCACATTCTCACCTGCATTCTTATTCAAATGCCAAGCACATAACCTATGGTTAGCATCGGGAAATATCTGTTTTATGGCCTCTCTCATTGCCCCATCCCCATCTGTTACCACCACTTTTGGTTGTTTACCATCCATGCATTCTAGGAAACACCTCAACACCCACTTATACGTCTCCGTCGTTTCATCTGACACCAATGCAGCACCAAAAATTACTGTTTGAGAGTGGTGGTTACACCCTGAAAATACAACCAACGGATAGTTGTACTTGTTCTTCTTGTAAGTCGTGTCAAATGCAAGCACATCACCAAAACAAAAATAGTCGGTCCTACTAATCCCATCAGCCCAAAAAAGAGTCTTCATTCTTCCATTAACGTTGTCTACAGCATACTCAGCATAAAGCATGGGATCACTAGACGACTTCATATTCAGGTAGTTTAAAGTTGCGGCAACATCACCATCTTTAATAACAGCACGCATTTTTTTATCAAAATAGTTGTACAAATCTTTCTTTGTAAAACCAACATCAGCATATCCACCCTTCTGTGCAACCATGTACCCCATTATATGACATGTTCTAATGCCACGTTTCTGAAGACCATCCACCTGAGCCTTATCTACTTCAGAAATTTTACGATATACGGGGTGTAAGTGCACAAACCTAGCTGGGGTTAATTCATGGTTATGAGTCTCTTCAAAAGCTGAAACTACATATCTATCCTTTTCAGCATTGTATTTCACACGAAGCCTGGCTCCACATTTAGTGCGGGTCAAACGTCTATGTTCTAATTTCCTATCTATCCTAACTAAGTGTCTCTTCTCTCTTACACCGCGTTTGTTGCATACAAACAGCTTCATTTTTATTACTTTATTACCTTCACTACCTCTTACCCTACTATCACCTTTCCTAACAGCAAAACCATTATACTTACCATAACGGTAATAAAAGTCATAAGCTTCATTAAGAGTGGCAAATTCCATAGAACGAATTTCTTCAGCAGTTATGGTATCAAACCTTATCTTCCTATTGCCTCCATCTGCATGTCCATCATCATTGCCATCATCAGCTGAATGATCGCCACCCACTGAACTTTGATCCATATTAGATACTGAATAACTTTCTTCATCGTCCAACTCCTCGTCCCATGAATCACGTTCACTTGAATGAATGGAATCAACATCAACATCAGCAGACTCATCATAGTTTTCCATTGTTATCCTGAATTAAAACAAGATGTCACCTGAAATTCTGGTATCACTAGAATGATGTTACCGAAGATGTCCCAACAACCACTTTATGAATAATGTTGTTTCTATTGTTGGCACATCTTACATAACATATAAAATACTGACAGAAAATAAATAAAGTGCACAAGTAATTGTTAACCCAGTTCAGCCAACTGCCTACTCTGGGGGATACCAATCCAGGAAGGAAATCCACTAATAGCTCTAGTTACTAAGACCTCCAGCAAACCCTAGGATTTACGCCTTAAACTAAGACCTCCAGCAAACCCCTGGTTTACGCCTTATAACCTCGACACTACTCATGCAACTTCTGCCTAGGAACTCCTAGACATGAGATCCCATCTCACTTCCACTCACACAACACAACCTGTGTTGTTTAAACAATGTTGGGAATGATGTGGCGACAACTTGCCAAGACAACACTTCACTTTTGCTTAAAAGCTTCAAGTGAATCACACACGGTACACTCCGTACTTCAAAGCTTAGGAGTCACCTTAAAATAATAAACTACTTCTTAACTCGTGTTATAGAATCCACAAGCAAGAATTACAATCAAACAATAAAAGACTCAACAAAGACTCAATATATGTAACTAATATTTTTCAATAAGATACCTAGTCTTGAGCTTGGTCTTCGTATATATAATAATTAGGCACGCTCCTCTTTCTTCACAAATGCTCAGACGCTCCTTGAGAATCATAAAGGATGATCTGATACTTTTTCAATCTTCATTAAGGATATATCAAGACTTTCCAAAAGTGTTTAAAGGACTTTATAAGATAGGATAAGTCATCCAGCTATTCCATTAAGTTTGTCTTATCCTTAAAGCTCCTGATCAGATCAAATCTCCATTGAGCGTGCTCTTTAAGTGGATTTCCATATATAGCATATGCTCTCATAAATGCGCGAGATTTCCTTGAATAAATATGATGTTGTAACATGTTTTCCAACATCTTGTTAGTATATTTGTTTTAGCAAAATTAAGCCAATTCAAATATCCAACAATCTCCCCCTTTGGCAATTTTTGGCTAAAACAATTTCAGGCCATTACCTTTGAGAGATATAAAAAGCGCAATCCTTCAAATCACCATGATCACACAAAAGAAGGAATGTTAGAGCATCATTTAAACAAAATTTCACATAGGTGAAAAATATATGCATCAGAGGCAGCAGCAGCGGAGTTATCATCAAATAGCCTCGAGCAAAATAAAACGTGGTTTTAGAGCAAATGATTACTCATATATCATATGTCATATGTCATCAAAGATGTTGTGACATATGGGAGCACATCTTCTAGCACATGTTCGTCCAATCAGGGCGGCATCCATTCAGCAGCAAACTCCCCCTGAATTCATCAGCTTGTGCATCATCAGGGTAAAATTTTACTCCCCCTGAATACTTGCTTACTGCTACTTAAAAACATGTCATCACAAAAGACACAACAACATGTAGCAGAAACAAACCAATCAAACTACTACTCCCCCTTTTTAGCCACAAAATGTGCCAAAACAGGAAAGTAAAGTATCCAAAGTGCAGAATTTAAACAAAGTACAGACCATGCACTCAGAAGGTGCTAAAATCCAGGGCACAAAACACCCACAAACCAAATAACAAAGTACAGTAAAACATTAAAAAGATTACAAAATCATTCATCATCACTGCTATCAGAGTCTTCATCCTCATCTGTAGCAGTAGCATAACCTTCATCCTCATCTGCATTGTTTTGTTCACCTGTAGCAGCCACATTTGCACTAGCTTTCACAGGTACCTCATCAGCTTCCAATCCTTCAATCATCTGCAAGAACACTTTCTTCCTTTCCTCAAGCTCAGCCTGCTGTTTATCTATTTCCTGACATTGAACCTTTAAACCAGCAATAATCTCCTTTTTGGTCATAACACCAGCTCCAGCAGCAGATGTCCCAACATGATCAGTAACATTGTGATTACCAAAAAGCTTATGATGAAAAGTAAAACCAGATTCTCTCTTCTTTGGTGTGTCAGTCACAACCTTGATGTCTGGATATTGGGCCAAGATAATTCCACATAGCAAAGATGGAAATGCTATTGGCATCTTCACAGCAGTTGATCTAATATGCTTAATGGTTTGATCAAAAATAAAGGTCCCATAGTCATAGTCAAACTTGGTTCCTACAGCATATATAAATCTACCCAGGTTTGTAGCAACATTGGTTGCATGCTTGGTTGGCACCCAATTTGTTGACCCTATCCTATTGAGGATGGCATATTTGACATTCAATTTACTAGTGGGTATCAGCTTCTTTGTGGGCCAGACCTTAACCTTACCAGCAGTTATTTCAGCACTCACAACATCATTAGCAACCTCTAATTCAGCCTTAGGTTCTACAGATCTTCCTAAGTAATTATTGATCACTACAGGAGAAAAATTGATACATTTACCTCTGACAAAAACTTTGTGGTAGTCCTTGCTCAGTGGGTTATCACATTCTTCAGGGATGTTCACAAGAAACTCTTTCACCAGCAGCTCATAGCAGGGACTGAAGTCACAGACTGTCTTCATCAGACCAGCTTCCTTGATGTAGTCAAAGATGTCTTGACATTTTAGAGCATCTTTGGCCAATTCCCTTTCAACCGCCAGCCTCCTCTGGTAGATGTAATCCCATCTCAGTGCAAAGGCAGCACGGTGGAATGAAATGTTATCACATGGGGCTTCTTCAACACCTTGAGGAGCCTTCTTTGCAATAGACTTCTTAGGGTTGGGAGATGAGATTATGGTGACATCTTCAGCAGCATCATAATCTGAGTCACTGGATGACTCCTTCTTCCTCTTCAATGTATCCTTTTTCTTGCCAGGAGGGGAGAGAACCTTGCTCCAACCTTTGACTGGTCCAACACCTTTTGTTTTCACTCTTGGTGCAGGAGTTTTGCTTGCAGTGGCCACATCCTTCCCTGTACAGCTTCTCAACCTTTTTGTTATACCACCAGCAGTCTTGGTGGTGACATAATCATCAACATCTACTACATCTCTTTCTTTCTCTTTCTCAGCTTCTGCTTGCTTGTCAGCTTCAACCTCTTGCCTTTCTGTGGGTATTGACTGGTTGCTTTCTTCAGACTGAGTGTCCTTTTCATCATCAGAGGTACTCTCATCAGCAGTTCCAGTTTCTTCATCTGTGAACTCAGATGTTGTGACAGTTGTCTCAACATCTTTTTCAGCAGCAGTTTCCTTCACAGGTTTTTTCTCAGCAGTTGCAGTTTCAACTTCTTCATTCACATTCAAGGATGTTTCAACATCCTCCATGACAACTTCTTCAGTAACAACAGGGGTTGATTTTTCAGCCACCATCTCAGCAATTGTTGGTGATTTATTAGCAGTTTCTGTTTCAACCTCTGTAGGAGTATCTTCCATCTCAGTTTCAACAGGAATAGAATTAAGATCTCTCTTTTCAGCTTCAGATCCCAAATTTTCTTGACTAGGGTTACCAGCAATTGAAATAAGTGTTTCAACAACTTCAGACACAGATTTAGGGTTCTGAGATTCTACTTCAGTTGTTTTCTCGGATGTGTTAACATTCGATTCAAAAACCAAATCAGACATAGAAAGAGCAAACTTAGATTTATAATCCCTTCTATTCCTTTTAGAAGTTCCTTTCTCAGATTTATTATCAGATGGAGAGATAGCATCACTTACTTTTGAAGTTTTCTTCTTTTCAACCGATTTTCCCTTCCCTTTCTTCTCAGCAACACTTGATTGAACTTTGGGTTTGGAAGCACGAACAGTTGTAACCGGTACAGCATCCTTGATGATTTTTGAGGGTTCGATCTTTGCTTTTGATCGAGTAGAACGACCGGACTTTGTAGTTTGGGAAGATTCAGACATGTTTGGATGATGATTTTTGAGTTTTAGGAAGTTGAATGGATGAAAGTTGAAGTTGGAAGTGGAAGAATAGGGTTCACGATAAAAAATTAGGATTTGAGTGGAAGTGTATTGATAGCGTGTACAGACACATTTAAGGGAAGTTTGTAATGATTTCCCTAAATTAGCGTGCATTGATTGATGGGAGAGAAAACAGTTTCCTTTTGCACGCCTCAACTGCTGTAACTGCTATGCTTCTTCATGCAGGAAAATTCCCAATTTGCCCCTTAAAAATTCAAATTGATTAGCATCAAGCGCCTTTGTAAAAATGTCAGCTAGCTGTTCACTTGTACCAATGTGCTTAAGTTCCACACAATTTTCTTCAACAAGGTCTCTAATGAAATGATGCCTGATGTCTATATGTTTGGTTCTTGAGTGTTGAACTGGATTTTTTGATATATTAATTGCACTCAAGTTGTCACAATATAATGTCATAACATCTTGGTCAACATTATATTCTTTCAGCATCTGTTTCATCCACATCAACTGTGAACAACTGCTACTTGCAGCTATGTATTCAACCTCTGCAGTGGATAGAGACACACAATTCTGCTTCTTGCTGAACCATGAGATCAAGTTGTCACCCAAAAAGAAGCATCCTCCTGAGGTACTCTTTCTATCATCAGCACTTCCAGCCCAATCTGCATCACAATACCCTACCAAAGTAGAATTCTTTGTCTGGGAGTACAGAATCCCATAATCACTGGTGCCCTTTATATACTTCATAATCCTTTTGACTTGTACAAGATGGCTCATCTTTGGCTTGGCTTGATATCTTGCACAAACACCCACAGCAAAGGTGATGTCTGGTCTACTAGCTGTAAGATACAAGAGACTGCCAATCATGCTCCTGTATAGGCTTTGGTCAACATCAATGCCATTCTCATCTTTGGTTAGCTTCAGATGTGTAGCAGCTGGAGTTCTCTTGTGTGCTGCAGTGTCCATTCCAAACTTCTTGATCATATTCTTCGCATACTTGCTTTGAGAAACAAATATGGTGTCTTCCATTTGTTTGACTTGCAGACCAAGGAAATATGTCAGCTCACCTACCAAACTCATTTCAAACTCTGATTGCATTTGTTGTACAAAATGTTGCACCATCTTTTCAGACATTCCACCAAATACTATGTCATCAACATAAATCTGGGCAATCATCAGCTTCTCTTCTTGTTCTTTAACAAACAAGGTTTTGTCATGGCCTCCTTTTCTGTATCCTTGACTAACAAGAAAATTTGTCAGCCTTTTGTACCAGGCCCTTGGAGCCTGTTTCAGTCCATAAAGAGCCTTCTTTAACTTGTACACATGATCAGGATTGGTAGGATCTACAAAACCTTTTGGCTGCTCCACATAGACTTCTTCATGTAAGTACCCATTTAGAAAGGCACTCTTGACATCCATTTGGTACAGCTTAAATTTAAAGATACATGCTATACCAAGAAGTAGCCTAATAGATTCCAGTCTTGCAACTGGCGCAAATGTTTCATCAAAGTCAAGTCCTTCAACCTGAGTGTACCCTTGAGCCACTAACCTTGCCTTGTTTCTTGTTACAACACCATTTTCATCTGACTTGTTCTTGAACACCCATTTTGTGCCTATGACATTAACACCATTGGGTCTAGGAACAAGATCCCACACATCACTTCTTCTAAACTGAGTTAATTCATCTTGCATGGCTTCTATCCAAAACTCATCAGTGAGAGCCTCTTTTACATTTTTAGGCTCAACTTTTGAAACAAAACATGAATTAGTAACCACTTCATTAGTCCTTCTTGTAGCAATTCCCTGGTTAGGATTCCCTATGATGAGATCCTTGGGATGGTTCTTCTGTATTCTTATTGAAGGAACTTTACTCACAGAACGAGGTGTAGGAATGGTTGATTCATCATCTGAATCTGATTCCTTTTCTGCTACAGCTTCTTCAGATGTTGGCAAAGTTGTTGCAACATCATCTTCAGTGTCAGATGTTTTAGTAGATGTCAAATCATCTATCACAACATTGATAGATTCTACTATTACC
Organism: Trifolium pratense; assembly: GCF_020283565.1. NCBI lineage: Eukaryota > Viridiplantae > Streptophyta > Magnoliopsida > Fabales > Fabaceae > Trifolium > Trifolium pratense. Next base: position 73,506,370 of record NC_060060.1, read on the forward strand.
TTGGTTCTCTGGTTGTAAACTCTATAGGCCCTGCTGTTTGTTGAATATCCAAGAAACAACCCTTCTTCACTTTTAGGATCCATTTTTCTTCTGTGCTCTCTATCAGATAGGATATAGCACTTACTTCCAAACACATGAAAGTGTTTGACAGTTGGTTTTCTGCCTTTCCACAGTTCATATAGTGTAGTAGAAGTTCCAGTTCTGAGTGTGACACGATTGTGAATATAACAAGAAGTATGCATAGCCTCAGCCCAGAATTGATATGGAAGATGTTTTGCATGCAACATCACTCTGGCTGACTCTTGTATTGTCCTGTTCTTCCTCTCAACAACACCATTTTGTTGAGGTGTGATTGGAGCTGAGAATTCATGCTTGATTCCTTCAGAGATGCAGAATTCAAGAAAGCTTGCATTCTCAAACTCTTTACCATGATCACTTCGTATCCTAACAATAGCAGAGTTCTTTTCTCTTTGGAGTTGAAGACAACGTTCTTTGAATGCATCAAAACTTTCAGATTTGTCTTTTAGAAATTCAATCCATGTGAACCTTGAAAAGTCATCTACCATGACAAACGCGTACCTTTTTCCTCCAAGGCTCTCCACTTGCATTGGCCCCATCAGGTCTATGTGCAGTAATTCTAGAACCCTTGTTGTGGTAAGATGTTGCAACTTTGGATGCGACATCTTTGTCTGCTTCCCTATTTGACATTCTCCACATATACTTCCTTCCTCTATTTTGAGCTTTGGAAGTCCTCTGATAGCCTATTTAGCTATTGCCTTCTTCATGCCTTTGAGGTGCAAGTGGCCAAGTTTTTGGTGCCACAACTTTACCTCATCTTCTTTGCTAATAAGACATGTTGATACATCTTCTTCTTTAGGGATCCAGAGATAGCAGTTGTCTCTTGACCTTACTCCTTTCATCAACAGCTCTCCTTGCTCACTTGTAACTAGACATTCTGCTTTTGTGAAGTTAACTTTCATGCCTTGATCACAAAGTTGGCTTATGCTGATAAGATTTGCTTTAAGCCCTTTTACAAGCAGCACATTATCTAGCTTTGGTAAGCCATGGTTTGCAAGTTTACCAACTCCCTTGATCTCTCCTTTGGCTCCATCTCCAAAGGTCACAAAGCTGGTAGCTGATGCACCTAAAAATATGCTATTTATTTAGTTAATTTACTATTATATTTTAATTATTTTTATTTTGATTCCGAAGTTTTATATTATGAATTGTTACTTATTTCTCGTATTTTAAATAAACAGATAAAAATTGCACGAGTTGAAGAAAGGAGCGAAAACGGACCAAAAAGAAGCAAAACCGGACAAAAAGGCCACACACGTGCAACCAATTGGGCCACACGTGTGCAGCCCACTCAAAAGCAATTCAAGCCTGCCAGCACAAACAAAGTGGCGCCTGCCACAAGGAACCAAAGTGGCGCCTGCCACTTTTCCATCATGACCGTCCCTCAAAATTCAATCGGACGGTGACGCGTGTTGTGAAATTAGTCCCACATCGGGCAGATTTCAACAGTAGTGCTTTGTATTTTAGTATAAATAGGTCCCTTTTCTCCACTTTCTAGACACACAACTTTGTAAGAATTAACTTGTAAAACGAGAATATAACTCGTATAGTTAGTTGGAAAGAATTCTTAAGCCTTTGCGGGAATTCTTTCTAAAGTTGAATATTATTTTCTTTTGTGCTGACGTTATTCCTTGCAGCTTTTATCCAGGTTTCTATTTTATTTTCTTTCTTTTATTTTTCTTTATTGTTTTTATTTATTTATGCTTTATTTATTTATTTGCTTTATGTTTTTATTTCCCGCTTATTTATTTATTTCGTCTTTAGTTTTAGTTTTAGTTATGTCTAGCTAATTTAATATTGCTAGGATGTGTGATTAGTAGCTAGTAGGGTTTCGATAGTTAGTTCGCGCGCTAGTTTCTTTTAAGTTTTCTTTAAGCAGTTTTTATTTTTTAATTGACTATAATTTGTCACGAGAGTGAGAATTAATTAAAGTAGGATCAACATAGAACGCCACTTAGGATTAGAGTCGATAATTATTTCTAATTCGGAAGAACGCCCACTTAGGATTAGAAGTAATTTAATTATATTTGGTTTTCAAAAAGTACTTTATTAGCGGATGTGAGACGAGAGTTTAGCATCACCTTTATAATCTACAACATTAGTCAAGATTCGCGATAGCTGAGATTAGTGTTTTTAAACCAATATAATTCGAAAACTTAATTGTTTACACCACTAAATATCTAGAAGTAATGCAACTACTTTGTAAAGTATTTTATTAATTTCATGATGAGAGTTGTGAGAGCTGGAAGTGAGAACGGCTTTCGCCTGGAGCATCGACTTTATTAAAATACGACAACTAGGTGGTGTAGTAATTTTACTTAGCACGAAAACTACTTTGATAAGTATTTTATAATTTCATGATGAGAGTTGTGAGAGCTGGAAGTGAGAACGGCTTTCGCCTGGAGCATCGCTTTTATTAAAATACGACAATTAGATGCGGTAGTAATTTTACTTAGCGCGAATTAAATATCGAACCCTGTGAAGCAACTAAGAGCTCATCCTAGCAATACGCTTTATTATTCTAAAAACCCAAAAAAATATTTTCTTTTGTTTTATTTAAAAATTCTACTACTATTTACTATTTAGCCTTAGATTTACAACGTAACATTAGATAACGGTAGGTCGACTATTGGTCTCTGTGGGATCGATAATCTTTTAAAACTACACGCGGCAAGGCTGTATACTTGCAGCGCATCAAGTTTTTGGCGCCGTTGCCGGGGACCAATTTAGTCGATATCGTAACTCCAATGTTGCACCGTAGAGACTAAGGCACTTTTATTTTAAAATTTTTAAAATGGATTACTCATATTTCCTCTACGACCACCACCCCCATTATTATGAGGAACCACAAAATCAATATAAATTCAATCTCGAAATATTAATGGAGGATTTCATTGAGACTCAAACACTCTCTAGGCTAGAATCTATGATGGAAAGGTTTGTGGAAACACAAACTCGCATAAATAAAGAAGTAAATGAAGCTTTCATGAAGATAAACACCAAGGTCGAGTCCCTCGAGGCCGATAGCAAGGCAATAGAGACTCAAATCTCTTTGCTTGCACAAGCATCTCTAGGATCGTTCACTAAGAGTCATATAGACGTCATAACAATTAATGAAAGTCAAAATAAAAATCCTAAAGAGAGTGATAATGAAATCAATGAGAAATCTAATGAGAAAAGAATAGAGATTGCGAAAATTCCACCGACACCGCCTCAAGAGGAGGTTGTCAAAGAGGTAGAGAAGGAATCAACTTACATTCTCCCTCCCCCTTACAATCCACCGACCCCTTTCACCCAAAGGCTTGTGGAAGCCAAGGTAGAATTCCAATCTAAAAGGGATGTAGAAGAGTTGAAAAACATAAACACTAATGCCCCTTTGTATGAAATCCCGTATAAAAAGAGAAATTTAGAGGACAATAGGAAAATTATTAGTGTTAAAAAGGGGAGAGTAGACTTTGAGGTGGCGAATGAAGAAACTAAACTCAGACCCGAAAAACTAATAATAAAAATTGATCCAGAACCACCACCACACGTTCAGACCTCTGAATCTCCCTATAGGAAAAAGAAAATAAAGAGTGAAGGGTATGGGAGATGGGTTGACAAATGGCGATGGAAACCAAAATTAATTAGGAGTTTAATCGGAGATTCAAGAAAACACCCTTAGTGCTTACATTTCTGAACAGTCGAGCCAACGACGTTAAACAAAAGCGCTACGTGGGAGGCAACCCATGACTTTTAATCACTTTCTTTTATTTTTGCTTTCTTTTTCTTTTAGTTATTTCCCTATTTTTCCGTGTGATTTTATTTCTGCATATTTTAGTATTTTCATTCAGACGTTTTCTTTTCCATTTCAATACGTTCTTAAATATTTTCATTAGTATTTATTTTAGTCATTATTGCGAAATTATTTTCAAAGATTTTTAATTATTTTCGTAACCGTCTATTAGTCGATTAGTATATGCACTTATAAATGTTTATTTATTTGGTCAAATGTGCATTCAATCAAAAGAGTAGTCTTTGGTCAAAAAGCCTTTCATGAGCAAACAAAAACACAACTCCCCACACTCTTACAAGAGCATGGTTCACGCCACGCATATGATTCCCTAGGGAAGATGTTTTTGTTTTCATTCATTTTGGAAGAACATGGCATGCAAATTTGATTCACTTACCAATTTTCTTTTACCTTACATGCAATCAATGAAATTAAATTGGTAGGACCTTATGTTTTTCAAAGAGATTCTTTCTTTTTGACTATAAATACATGCCTTGCAAACACAAACTATCTCACCATTTTCATTACTTTCTTTCATAAGCTTTACATCTCTATTTTTTTCAAAAATAAAAAAAAAAAAAAAAAAAAATCACAAAATGGATTATGAGTTAGTTTTTAGAAGAAACTCCAATCAAGCTCAAACTTATGAAATCTTGAGAAGAAGGGAAATTCAAGCCACAAGATACGCCGACGAATCTATTTTAAGAAAATTAGGATTGTTAGAAAGTGTGAATTATTTGCTTGACAATTTAAATCTTAGACACTTCTTATCTCAACATAATCCCGTCTATCCTAAATTAACTCTCGAATTCCTTAGCTCTTTAATTGTTAATCCCGTTCCCGAAACTAGGAGTTCTCTTGGCACTATTTACTTTAGAATGTTTAATGTTGAGTATGAATTTTCTTTTAATGATATGGCTGACCTTTTACGTTTCCCCCATGGCAATGGAGTTAAATGTGAGGTCCGTGATGATGAACAATGGAAAAAAACATTTAGCTTATTTTGGAGAGCTATCGCCGATCAACAAATTGATAGTCATGAAGGGAACGCGGCCTCATCTATCCATAATCCGGCGTTACGTTATTTTCGCCACCTTTTGGCAAACACTATTTTTGGCCGTGCTAATTTTAGCAAAGTCAACTCTAAAGAATTGTTTTATATGTTTGCCGTCTTTAAAGAATTAAGAATTAACACCGCCCCCTTTTTCTTTTCACATATGCTTTCACAAGTTAATTCGAGGCGAAATGGTGTTATAATTTTTGGAGGCTTAATCACGACCATAGCTAAAGCCATAGGACTAGGACCTCGATTAGAAAATTTAGACCATACTCCACCCCGTTTTATCAATGAAGATATGATGAAGAGTATGAATTTAGTGAGGCTAAGGGAAGATGGTAGATATGATTTAATGATTAACAACCGTGTTTTCTCTAATATCACCCTTCCTAACACATGGCTTACGGATGTACGTAATGAAAGGAATCTTCGCTATACTAATAATTCTGTGCCTAATAGAGCTCCCACGCACATTTCTCCAAATGTTGCCGCTGGTGGGGGCGCAAGCATTGTTCCACCTGCACACACTACACATTTTTCTAACACTTTTGCAGGTAGTTCCTCCTCATCAAGACAAAGCTCCATCGATGATGTACTCCATGAGATACGCGCCCAAAATGCATTAAATCAAGAGCGCGATGGATTATTCTATGCCATGCATCAACAACAAGAGGAGATGATGGAACGAATGACATTCATGCAAGCCCAGCAAGACGAAATTCTTCAAAACCAACATGAGATGCAGGGCTATTATCATAGGTGGGAGAGCTCCGAAGAGCACCGTCAACAACAGCTCGACAATGTCATACAAGAGCTAGGCGGTTTGAGGTTTCAGTTCAACAATTTCCAAAATTATCAACATCCTCCCTCATGATCTCTCCACCAGGTTTTGTGCTCCAAAGCTACACTTGAGTCTCAACAGTGAGGACACAGTTGGATTTAAGTTTAGGGGAGTATTCTACCATCCTTACTTTATTTCTCAGTTATTTTATTTTTTAGTACAATTTCCCTTTTCGCAAATAAAATAATAGCACTATTTTTGGGTAAATTTTAAATTTTTCCTTTCCTTGAATCAATAAAAAAAATTTTCCAAAGACTTAGGACAATAGCTCACTTAGAAAGTATATAGGTTAAGTAAAGACGAGAGGCTAAGTTAAGGAAATTAGGGAATTTCACAACAAAATCGGTATTTTTCCAACACCCAGAAGTCTCCCTAGTATAGATATCAATTTGAATAACCATTGTGCCAAAATCTCCTGATTTAAATTTGTGGAATCCTTTAGTAGTTTATCTATCCAGTCGGACACCATCTATAAAGTCACACATTAAGTAGGTTTGTCGATGAATATAAGCGAATCATCTAAGCAAATTCTTAAGGTCATACTGTGGTAATACGGTTAAACCTTAAAGAAAAAAATATATAAGGTCATACTGTGGTAATACGGTTAAACCTTCGAAAAAAATATATTTATATGATTGCTAATACAAAAATTTGTATCATCAAAATTTGTATCATCAAGCTATTTGCGAGTTGAAAAAGATGAACAAAGACGCTAACCGGCTTCCTTACCATGTGTGTGACATAGATAAAGGGTCTTAATGTGACTGTCTAGAATGAAAAAGGATGAAACAAAGGAGAAGACTTAGATTTTAGTACAACGGCATGATCCAAATTCGATATGTATAAGAGGGAGAACTTTGTGTGTCGTTGAAATACCCTTCTTGATTGTGTAAAGAACCTAACTAATTAATCTTAGCCGATCTAAATTTCTGACCACGTATGAGTACTTGTGATGTTATTTTTCTCTGAGTCTGTGTGTGTGAGTTGCTTCGCATTTCAAATGTTTTCTATATGCAAGCTAAATTGCTTGAGGACAAGCAATGGTTCAAGTTTAGGGGAGTTTGATGCACCTAAAAATATGCTATTTATTTAGTTAATTTACTATTATATTTTAATTATTTTTATTTTGATTCCGAAGTTTTATATTATGAATTGTTACTTATTTCTCGTATTTTAAATAAACAAATAAAAATTGCACGAGTTGAAGAAAGGAGCGAAAACGGACCAAAAAGAAGCAAAACCGGACAAAAAGGCCACACACGTGCAACCAATTGGGCCACACGTGTGCAGCCCACTCAAAAGCAATTCAAGCCTGCCAGCACAAACAAAGTGGCGCCTGCCACAAGGAACCAAAGTGGCGCCTGCCACTTTTCCATCATGACCGTCCCTCAAAATTCAATCGGACGGTGACGCGTGTTGTGAAATTAGTCCCACATCGGGCAGATTTCAACAGTAGTGCTTTGTATTTTAGTATAAATAGGTCCCTTTTCTCCACTTTCTAGACACACAACTTTGTAAGAATTAACTTGTAAAACGAGAATATAACTCGTATAGTTAGTTGGAAAGAATTCTTAAGCCTTTGCGGGAATTCTTTCTAAAGTTGAATATTATTTTCTTTTGTGCTGACGTTATTCCTTGCAGCTTTTATCCAGGTTTCTATTTTATTTTCTTTCTTTTATTTTTCTTTATTGTTTTTATTTATTTATGCTTTATTTATTTATTTGCTTTATGTTTTTATTTCCCGCGCCACTTGAGATTTCTACTAGATAGTAAAAACTGAACATTGATTCTAATTCGGAAGAACGCCCACTTAGGATTAGAGTCGATAATTATTTCTAATTCGGAAGAACGCCCACTTAGGATTAGAAGTAATTTAATTATATTTGGTTTTCAAAAAGTACTTTATTAGCGGATGTGAGACGAGAGTTTAGCATCACCTTTATAATCTACAACATTAGTCAAGATTCGCGATAGCTGAGATTAGTGTTTTTAAACCAATATAATTCGAAAACTTAATTGTTTACACCACTAAATATCTAGAAGTAATGCAACTACTTTGTAAAGTATTTTATTAATTTCATGATGAGAGTTGTGAGAGCTGGAAGTGAGAACGGCTTTCGCCTGGAGCATCGACTTTATTAAAATACGACAACTAGGTGGTGTAGTAATTTTACTTAGCACGAAAACTACTTTGATAAGTATTTTATAATTTCATGATGAGAGTTGTGAGAGCTGGAAGTGAGAACGGCTTTCGCCTGGAGCATCGCTTTTATTAAAATACGACAATTAGATGCGGTAGTAATTTTAGTTAGCGCGAATTAAATATCGAAACCTGTGAAGCAACTAAGAGCTCATCCTAGCAATACGCTTTATTATTCTAAAAACCCAATAAAATATTTTCTTTTGTTTTATTTAAAAATTCTACTACTATTTACTATTTAGCCTTAGATTTACAACGTAACATTAGATAACGGTAGGTCGACTATTGGTCTCTGTGGGATCGATAATCTTTTAAAACTACACGCGGCAAGGCTGTATACTTGCAGCGCATCAGTAGCATATGACTTCAAGTCTTCAAGATAGTGTTCAACACCTGTCATGTGTCTAGAACAGCCACTATCAAAGTACCATGTTTCTCTTGAAGAAGCTCTCAAGGATGTATGAGCTATTAGACCTGTGATCTTCTTCTTTTCTCTCCATTCCTGTCTTGTTGTAACATTAGGAAAGACAGGAGTATAGAATTCTTGATGAACTCTCCTTGGATATCCGTGCAGCCTATAGCAGAAAGGCCTAATATGTCCTTTCCTTCCACAATGATGACATGTCCAGTTATAGAATCTGGGCACAGGTTGTTCCATAAGATGTTGCAACAATCCTCCTGACACAAACGTGTTGTTGATTGGAGTATGTATAGTGGCATTGTTGAACTTCATCTGTTGCTTTACTCTTTCATGTTCAAAACCAATGGGCTTAGGTTTCCCGTAGTTTTGTCTTTGTAACATCTCTTCAAAGGCATCAGTACCTTTGGTCATCATTTTAGCCACTTTTGTGACTTGATCCAAGTCAGCATTTAACTTGGTCACTTCTTCACCTTGTTTAGCAACTTTACACAGGAGGTTAGACTTCTCCATTTCCAACTGTCGAATTTGACTACTCTGATCTTCAACCTTAATGTTGAGATTATTAATGTTCATGAGTAAATCATTTCTCTCAGCTTGTAGTTTGCCATTGATCTTCTTTTGTTTCTCCAATGCTTTGCAGACTTCTATACTTCTATTATGAAGATCTTTGTAAGTAGCAGCTAGTTCCTCATAAGTTACCTCCTCATCACATGATTCTGAGTCAGATACACAAACTCCTGTTAAAGCATTAACAAATTTGGCAGATTCTTCCTCCTCTGAATCTGTATCAGACCATGAAACCACAAGACTTTTCTTTTTCCTTTTTAGAAAGGTTGGACATTCAGGTCTGATATGGCCAAAACCTTCACATTCATGACATCTAACTCCTCTTTCATCTTCATTTGCCTTTTTCTGAGAACTGGACTGTTTGTTGTTGTTGAATCGACCATTTGGCTTGGACCTTTGATCTACTTTCTTCATCAACTTGTTGAATTGTCTCCCTAGCATAGCCATAGACTCAGCTAAGCTTTCTTCTCCTTCAGATTCAACTTGTAAGTCATTAGCAGTGCTTTTTGAGGAAAAAGCTAGATTCTTATCTTTCTTTTCATTTCTCCTGTTCAAGCCAATTTCATAGGTCTGAAGTGATCCTATGAGTTCATCTAAGTTTAGGCTGGAGAGATCATGAGTCTCCTCAATGGCTGTCACCTTCATATCAAATCTTTTAGGCAAAGATCTGAGTATTTTTCCAACTAACTCCTCATCTGAGATAGGTTTTCCAAGCGCATCAAATGAATTTGCGAAATCAAGCACATTCATTTGAAAGTCATGAATGGTTTCTTCCTCCTTCATTCTGAGATTCTCAAAATTAATTTTGAGCATCTGAAGCTTAGATAGCTTCACTTTTGATGTTCCTTCATGAGCCTTTCTCAGAATTTCCCAGGCATGCTTAGCAGTAATACATCTCTTTACAAGCCTGAACATGTTAGCATCCACACCATTGAAAATTGCATACAAGGCTTTGGAGTTGCCAAGTGCCAGATCATCCTCATCTTTTGTCCATTCATCATGTGGCTTCTTAACATCAGTTTTATTGCCATCTTTGTCAAGAACCATTGGTGGTTCCCATCCACGTAACACAGCCTTCCATGTCCTGCTGTCAATTGATTTTATGAAAGCCTCCATACGAGATTTCCAATAATCATAGTTCTCAGGACCTGTCAGTAAAGGGGGTTTAGACACTGACCCTCCTTCTTTATTCATTGTACCAGAAAGTACTCTCCCTGGAGCTCACCCAAAATAACAGAACAGGGTGCCTGCTCTGATGCCAATTGAAATTCTGGTATCACTAGAATGATGTTACCGAAGATGTCTCAACAACCACTTTATGAATAATGTTGTTTCTATTGTTGGCACATCTTACATAACATATAAAATACTGACAGAAAATAAATAAAGTGCACAAGTAATTGTTAACCCAGTTCAGCCAACTGCCTACTCTGGGGGATACCAATCCAGGAAGGAAATCCACTAATAGCTCTAGTTACTAAGACCTCCAGCAAACCCTAGGATTTACGCCTTAAACTAAGACCTCCAGCAAACCCCTGGTTTACGCCTTATAACCTCGACACTACTCATGCAACTTCTGCCTAGGAACTCCTAGACATGAGATCCCATCTCACTTCCACTCACACAACACAACCTGTGTTGTTTAAACAATGTTGGGAATGATGTGGCGACAACTTGCCAAGACAACACTTCACTTTTGCTTAAAAGCTTCAAGTGAATCACACACGGTACACTCCGTACTTCAAAGCTTAGGAGTCACCTTAAAATAATAAACTACTTCTTAACTCGTGTTATAGAATCCACAAGCAAGAATTACAATCAAACAATAAAAGACTCAACAAAGACTCAATATGTGTAACTAATATTTTTCAATGAGATACCTAGTCTTGAGCTTGGTCTTCGTATATATAATAATTAGGCACGCTCCTCTTTCTTCACAAATGCTCAGACGCTCCTTGAGAATCATAAAGGATGATCTGATACTTTTTCAATCTTCATTAAGGATATATCAAGACTTTCCAAAAGTGTTTAAAGGACTTTATAAGATAGGATAAGTCATCCAGCTATTCCATTAAGTTTGTCTTATCCTTAAAGCTCCTGATCAGATCAAATCTCCATTGAGCGTGCTCTTTAAGTGGATTTCCATATATAGCAGATGCTCTCATAAATGCGCGAGATTTCCTTGAATAAATATGATGTTGTAACATGTTTTCCAACATCTTGTTAGTATATTTGTTTTAGCAAAATTAAGCCAATTCAAATATCCAACATCACCAAACAAAACTCAGCTCAGCATCAATTACAAAACCACCATATTACCTAAACACTAAAATCAAAAGGTATCTAACCTAATTCCCAAATTAATTTACGAGTTCCACTAGAAAACCCTAATTCACAAATTGAAATCAAATTTAACAAACCCAAATTAAAATTTGATATCATTATATCTTAATACCTAATTACAAATAAAGTTGTAAATCGTTTACCTTAATACGAGACGAGCATCTGATTTTTGAATGTCGAACTCGAACTTCGTTCAACAATGGTGGAGGAGCATCTGGTGAACGATAGAGTCTAAGATAAATGAGGTTGGGTGGTGAGAAAAAAAGATGTTGATGAACGATGAAACGACGAAGTTGAAGAAATCACTTCGTTCAACAATGGTGGACGAAGAACAAACAGGTTGGCTGGTGAATGGGGAAATACGAACAATGAAACAACAGATATTGTGATTTGATTATTTGATTTGATTATTTGGGAATTATGATTAATAAAACAATATTAAGTTTGGGGTAATTTTGTAAGTTTTAATTTGGTAGGGACTTATTTGCAACATGAAGATGTATGGTAAGCCTTTCTACACCATATAATCCTATGTGGCAATTGACTAATTCAACTGTTTCATTAATTGGCCACAGTGGCGACTTCTTTCAATAAGTCAGTTTTTTGACTTCTTCCTAGAATTCTCCCCAAAATATATTCAACACTCACTTTTTCACTCCATATCATTTTCTCTTTCTTCCACCTAATCATTCAACACACATTCAACTTTTACCCTCTCCAATGGTTTTTCTATTCAACACCCTACCCCACCACTTTCTCTACCCCACCACTTTCTATTTCATATATATTCTTATTTAAATTTAAATTTTTGTTTTTATGATTAAATAAAATTATAATTATCGATTAAAATTAAATTAAAATAATTAACACTTAACGATTTATTTTTTAGTTTTTGTAATAAAAACAAAATTTATTTAATGAAATTATACGATACAAATCATCTTAACTTAATTTAAAATACAACACACAAGTAACGTAATTAGTACGATACAAATATTTTGAAATGCAATACAACACACAAGCAACATAATTAGTACGATACAAATAATTTAAAATGCGATAAACACACGAGCAGCAACGTAATAATTAGTACAATACAATAATCTTCAATCACGTCCCATTCCAAACTTTGTCCATATGTGCTTTACTAAATCTGCTTGCAAATCTTGATGACCTTTTGGATCACGGAACTCGGATCTAGCACGCACATGATTTGCAAAAGCGGGTAACACCTCGGTCGAGTATGGTTGCGGTGCACTAGATCCACTTTCCTCAGATTGCTCAAAATCGGTCCAACGTTGAGCATATGAGTCTCGTTCATCCTCAACAATCATATTATGTAATATGATGCATGATCTCATTATGATACCCAAATCGGCTATGTCCCACAAGCGAGCTGGTTCAAGGATGATTTTAAATCGAGCTTGAAGAACTCCAAATGCACGTTCGATGTCCTTCCGATATCCCTCCTGATATTTTGCAAATAACTTATCGGGTTCACTTTGAGGAAGTCTAATCGATTTGACGAAAGTTGGATAAGAAGGGTAGATACCATCAGCTAGATAGTATGTCATATTATAGGGACGCTGATTCACAAAGAAATTAACAGTAGGAGCATTTCACAAAGAAATTAACAGTAGGAGCAATTTGACCCCAATATGTTTCACCTTTCTGGTTTCTCCCGACAACACTGCTTGTTCCAAATTTGATCCACCCACTAATTAGCACCAAATTTTGTTCAGTGTTCCATGATGGTTGCTGGTTTTTCTTGCTCTTGGGTGTTGAATCTTCATTAGCAATAGTTATTTGTGTTGAAAATTCGGGAAAGTTAGGTGTACCGCCACTCGGAAAATTTTCATTAACCATCTGCATGTAACTATTAAACGGGGGTGTTTGAGATGGATTTCTCAGCATAAATCCATAATATGGATGAAAGTTTGTAACAAAGGATGATTGGTTGAAATTTGGTGTTAAACCAAAATTAGGTATGTTTTGAGGATGTTGGTTGAAAAATTGATTTGAATTTTGATAATTGTTGGGATTTTGATAATTGTTGGGGTTTTGATAATTGTTGGAATTTTGAGAATTGTTGGGATAATTAGAAGAATTGTTGGGATCCATTTCACTAAAAAAAAAAAATTAAAACTTCAAAAGAAAGACTAATTAGAAAGATAATAATAGATTAAGATAGTGAAAAACTTGGTTTTTTTTTCTGAGTCCAAATGAAATAAACCAAGTCTCTATTTGTTGCCTCATTATTATATTTGCATCATTGTAATTAATGGCTTAATTAATCTTTTGGTCCCTTAAAGACATTTTAGGTTTCACAATGGTCCCTTAAAGAAAAAAAGGTCCGGATTGGTCCCTTAAAGACACATCAGTTTCTCAATTGGTCCTTTCCGTCAATTTTTTACAAAAAAACGTTAGTTTTAGTTGACTGGATTATGGATGCCATTAAGTGTAAGTGGTCTACCAAAAACCTTATTAATTTTTAAAATTTTAACCATTGGAATTTTTTGTTATATTTGGAGTTAAAATTTAACGGAAATGACCAATATGGCAAACATATATGTCTTTAAGGGACCAATCCGGGCCTTTTTTTCTTTAAAGGACCAATCCGAGCCTTTTTTTTCTTTAAGGGACCATTATGAAACCTAAAATGTCTTTAAGGGACCAATAGACTAATTAAGTCGTAATTAATCAATTATAGAACTTAATCATGTAAATTTTTTCAATTTAATTACTATTGAATGAGATTAGCTGTATAGGAAAGGAAGGGACAAAAATTCCTTCCTAAAAAGCAAAAGGGAGAAGAATGAAGGGCAGGCATCATGAGTTGGGAAATTGGAATTTGGTAAACGAATAGATTTCACAATGATCGCATCGCACCACAGTGAATAAGAAGAGTAATCAACTTAAAAATTATTTTTAATCAAAGTTTTTTTTATGAAATTTCACATATTTAATTTTTGTTGAAAAAACCGTGAACACACAAAGTAAATTCTTTTTGACTTTTTTACTTCATCCATTTAAGGGCTGAAATCTGCCGGATCAATTCAATTTAATTAATAATTTATTTATCAGTCTTAATTCTTAAAGATGAAGGTTGACATTATTCAGAAAATCAATCAAATTTATAATACAAAATTTTACTATAAAAAATTCGAAAAGCCAAACCGTGTTGTTCTCAAGTCTCAACCAATACAACTTTTCATAACCAGCCAACAGCTTAACCAAAAGCCATTCTCGAAGGAAGAAGTAAAAGAAAAGGTGCGATCTCTGTGTGAAAGTCAAAACTGGCATTCTTTTTCTTTTTCTTTCTCACTCAATATCTCAACAACAGCACAAAAATGGACCCCACATAAGATACGCTTTGGTCCTGTCTCATTATCAACACTGTTGTTAACGTTATTAAACAAAAACAGTGACATAGGAAGCGACAATTGGAGGTGGGATAATCCTCTGTGTTCGATTTTTTGCTTAAAAAAACAAACAAAATCACTCACATTTTGATTCTCCGTATCTCTCTCTTTCCCTTTTTCTCATTCTCCTTTATTTATATACTTTACCATTTTCTTCATATCTTTCACCATACCAACCATTTCTCTTTTCAACTTCATCTCTTCTTCTTTTTTTTACTTCCTTTTCTTCTTCTCATGGCTACCACCGGTGATGTTGGTGTTGTTGGTGAGTTACACGTCCTTGCTGTGGATGATAGTTTTGTTGATCGTAAAGTTATTGAAAGGTTGCTCAAATTCACTTCTTGCAAAGGTAATACAATAAAGATCACAAATTTTACAACCCTTTTGATTTTTTGTATGGATTTTGGGTTCACTTGGATTCGATTCTGAGTTTCTGGTGGTTATTGGAAATTGGGTTTTTTTTTTTTTTTTTGCAGTGACTGTGGTAGAGAGTGGAACTAGAGCTTTACAGTATCTGGGATTGGATGGTGATACGAGTTCCATTGGTTTTGATGTAAGCAGGTTTTATAATTTTGTTTTAATTTTTTTGAGGTATTTTTCAGTTTTGGTGTATGGTGCTTATGTTGTTGTTTTGATTGATATGGTTATAGGGTGTGAAGGTTAATATGATAATGACAGATTATTCCATGCCTGGGATGACAGGATATGAATTACTTAAGAAGATTAAGGTATCAATGAATTCTTCTTGTTATGTTTTGTGTTTCTTTTTAGAGATTAAGATGAATTTTCCTGATTAAATTGTAGTTGATGAAATTTGATTTTGTTATTGATCTTTACTTATTTCTGTTGATTTCAGCAGGAATCATCTGTTTTTAGAGAGATTCCAGTGGTGGTTATGTCCTCTGAGAATATCTTAACCCGAATCGATAGGTAAGATCTTGATCAGATTAACAATCTCTTTCCATTTAGTATTGCTTTTTAGCTGAGATTTTGAGCTTGATCTGTTGGTTATATTTGCATATTGGATGATATGTTTGTTGATTAGGTTAGTCTATGTAGTTCTTTTATTTTAAGCCTTTGGTTTTTCTGTTGAACACGTGTATTTTTTTGGGCATGAATTCCATCTAGACTTGAAATTCACTTGTGAAATATGTGTGGGATTTGTGTGATTAGATTATAATTAGATCCCTCATGTTTTTGCCTATTCTAGGTTGGTTCTGGCAATTTTCTAGATGTACATACTCAACCACCAAATTCAAAAATAGCCATGGTGAGTGGATCATAGATTCATAATCATAATACTCAAATTATATTAGGGAATCACTTATTATTATGTCAAAGATCTCGAGATCTCAATAGTTAATTAGGTCTAGGCTGGCAATGAATGGAGATTATAACTGCAAATATTGCATTAAACCTTTCTTAATGATTTGCAATATGAAGTTAAGAGTTTTGTAGATCTAAATGGAATCAATCAATCTTACCAATTTAATTAACCTAGATATTGACCTCAAGTGGTTAACGAGCTCCCCCTAGGGTGAATTGTTCGGGAGAACCCAAGTTTGATTCCTGGTGGGAACAATTCTTTGTCAGACTTTACTTATATATCGCAGTCGAACTATGGATTACTAGGGCCCTTAGTCATTAAACATCCTAATCTCTTCACTTCTCTCACCAACACATGACCAAAATCTTTTCACTAAAATTATAGGCTATCAACAATCTTGCAAAATCTTTCTATTTATGGACAGAATCAACCCATCAAATCAATAATATCATCATATTAGACACATGGGAAGAACATGTTACTTTTATCTTGCAATTGTGGCTACAATAATAATTGAAGCGTGATGAAATCCAATTTCCTTTAAAGACCTTGTTGGCATGACAGCATTATTGTAAATATTATAATTGCCACACAATTATTCACTTTATCAACAACTTCTATAGTGCTTCCATTTATGCCTGAAATTATTGGCAAACACCATTGTTAAAATCTAGCATAGTCTTCACCTTGCAAATTTGATGATCCATGAATGGAAGTTTCTTACTTATTTCCTTGCTTGTTCATTTTTATTGATCGTCGACTTTTGATGATTGGCAGTTGTTTGGAGGAAGGAGCAGAGGAGTTTCTATTGAAACCTGTCAAGTTATCAGACGTGAAACGCTTAACAGATTTCATCATGAGTGGTGAAGGGAAGAAAGTTGGAGGAAAAAGATCTCAAAAAAGAAACCGGTCAGATGATTGCATTTCATCTCTATCAACGACATGCTCAACCGTTTCTCATCCATGCGATCTATCATCACTATCACCGTCTGCTATGTCATCAAAGAAATCTAGACTATGACTATTGATTCATTAAGAAGTGCCCTTTATGTCTCCATTTTTGCTGAACTATATTGTTCATATCACGATGTAATTTGTGTTTTTATACTAAATATTGCTGACAATGAGTATAGGATTAGGACTAAGGAAGAGGATCTCAGAAATCACTTGCTTTTGTTTGTAAAGAAGAAATTTATTATTAGAAAAATTAACAAAATCATCCATTTTGCCGGGTCTACTTTTGTGTTTACTCTGGATCTGATTAATTATTTTCAGTAACATTTAAAATGATGTTAAAGTTTTGAATCCCTACTTATTAGATTATTGCTTCTTATTTTGTTTTTTTGTCTTTTTTGTGCATATGAATGAATTATGGTTGTTGCCATTGATCAATGATCATCCTAACTAGCATTCCAATCTCTTAAATCAATGTTTGGATAAGTTGTGGCAAACGGCTTAACTGATGAGGCTGCGTCTATGTTTGGTATTACGGTGGATACGCCAGAGTTATGATGAGTAACTGTGATTTCACAGAAGCTATAACTTTTGAAAAATTACGGTAGATCGTCGTGATTATGACGTACTTACCAAAGATAGGCCGCAACTAAGTCCAATGATTTTTGGTTACAATTTGAGTCAAACTTGTTCATAGTACAACAAAGTGTATAGTCAAAGCAGGTTTCATTTGAAAAGGTCAGAGACACGTTCAAATAATTTTGATCAAAGAATGCTTGTCCATCATGTTTACAGCGTAAGGCTCTATTTTGTAAAAATAAGCTATAAAATTAAAGTGTTTGACAAATTTAGTTGTTGTAGGTACAAAATGACAAAAATACATGATTAGTGGGTAATGTTTTTTTTTTTTTTTGTAAGTGTTAGTGGGTAGTTATTATAATTTTTAAAAAATAAATAAATAAAATTAAATATGGAATAAAATGAAAAATCTATAAGCTATAAGCTCATACGCTACTTGAAATAGCATCTCAAAAAACGCTATAAGCTAGTTAGAGAAGCTTGTTACCAAACACTTCACATTTTTTTCAAACAAACTTATAAGCTAGTTTAATAAGCTATAAGCTAGTTTATTGGACATACCAAATAGTGCCTAAATCATGCAACAATGATTAAGTCAAATAACAAATTGTTTAAAGTCAAACTAAGTTGATAAAGTTTACTCCATTTCTTAATACTATCATAATTCACACGAGTAACCAATTAGATAACTTGCCATCAACGAATATTATTATTTTCATATTTTTTGATTGCTTGCATTGGATATATTGATTTATTAGTTATGAATAATAACTAAAAAACCATGTGTCAATTAATTGACTGTTACTTAAAGCAGCAAGTTGGTTACAAAAATCTAAGGGCTGAACTTTTCTCCACCGGGTGCATGTGCATTTTAGATGACATATTTTGCTAATCCAACGTGTACGACCGCTGTAAATAATTTTTCGAGTCTTGTGAGACTCAAATGAGCGGCTTACGAGTTTTAATTCTAGTGTATATCCAAGCTCAGGTTCAAACCAACTTTGATTAAGCTAGTAGAGACTCATATTGTCTCATTCAAACACTCTTCTACCATTTTCGTTGATTATGTTATCCGATGTAAATAATAAAACAGTTTAGTTGGTAGAGAGACATTGCATTCATATGTAGGGAAGTTTGAACCCTAATACATCCACTTTTTTTTTGACAATAACACCCTAGTACATCCACTTATTTACTTTAAAAGGTGAAATTCTAGTGACTAGGACTCTGTTTGGCAAGATTTAGCTATAAGCTAGCTTATAGCTGATAGCTGAAAAGCTACGTGATTGAAATTAAAGTGTTTGGTAAAAATTACTCCCTCCGTTTCAAATCACTTGACTTTTTAGAATTTTTTTTTAAAATTACTTGTCTTTTTGATAATTTATGTTATATTTTGTCAATTATACCCTCCTTATTTTAAATCTTTTTGTATTTTTTTTACTAAACTTCTTTGTATAATTTGTTTAAAAAAAATTGATACATAACGTATTAAATTTATTGGAAAGAGAAAGTGCGTGCAAAAAAAAAAAAAATTGGTGAATTAAAATAAGGATATAATAGGAAAATAAGGTGCGAAAATACACTTTCTTAATTTCTTGTTTTTTTCTTTCTAAAAAGTCAAGTAATTTGAAACGGATGGAGATGGAGTAGCTTTTTAAATGATTGATAAATATAAAAAAAAAATATGACATAAAATATAGTGAGTAGTTTTCTTCTTTAGTGGGTAGTTTTTTAGTTTTTTTTTTTTTTGGTAAGAGAGTTTTTTAGTTTTTTATTTATAAAAAATAATAAAATTAGAAGTTAGAATGGAAAAAACCGTAATAAGCTATAAGCTATAAGTTCAAATGCTACTTGAAATAACATCTCAGAGAAAACTATAAACTAATGGGAAAAACTTTTTACCAAACACATTTATTTTTTTGGACAAACTTATAAGCTACTCCAATAAGCTATAAGCTAGCTTATTAGACTTACCAAACAACCCTAAGCTATTAAAAAAAAAAAAAAAAAACAGTTTAGCTAACAAAGTTATAGAATGCTCTTTAATCATGCCAAACGGCAGCTTGCAAAGCAAGTCCAAAAAAAGAAACAGTTTAGCACTTTAGCTAACAAAATTATAGAATGCTCTTTAGAATGGACCAATTCATGAATTGGTGCATAATGGACAAATGATGACAAACCGTTGGATTAGGTGAACACAAGAATCTTGTGATGTACTGTCTATATAAAATAATATTCTCTTATTTTTATCTCTCCCATGTTCACTGTCTCATATTTTCCTGTTTCAACAACATCAATTTACGGCCATGGAAACTCAAACACCGTTCAACAAAACAACATAAGAAATCCCAAAACAAAAATCTTTAGCCTAAAAAGAGAAGAAACTTATCTTCCATCATGGTAACATGCATGAAAAAATAGACAGAAAAATCATAAAAAAAAAAAAAAAAAAAAAACTTAAGATCTACCATTTCATAGATATTGGAGGATGGCAAAGAAGATAAACATCAAATATACCCAGAATAGTGAAAGAAAAAAAATGCATTTTTAGGACTTATAATGAAAGGATTTGAGAATTTGTGAAGTGGGTCATCAACTCAACAAGTACAATTTCTTAACATGTTATTACACAAAAATTGAAGATTTTTTTTTAATAAAATTAAAGGTTTGAGGTGAAGTTGAAGCAACCCAAGAAATGGAGGGTTGAGGAAGATTTTTTTATTTATATATTCAAAGGGTTGAAGAAGATGATTGTTTGTGTGGGAAAGAAGTATCTGAGGAAGAAAAGCTAATAATCAAGTGCAGAGGGAGTATTGTAGTAGTGTGTAGATCAGATTAATCCAATAGTAAAAATAAATTTGTCCATGATGGACCAATAGTTATATGAGTCTACTAGACACTTACTCGTGCGATGCACGGATCTTATGCGCTAATTTATACCATAACGTCAAAACATTATTTGTATAAGTAGTAAATTTAAAATTGAAACAACGGGTATTATCAAAATAATAGTAACAATAGAAGTTATCTAAATGTGATATAGATGTTAAATATGTGTTTATACATTTAAAAAACTTATTTATACATCACATTTGAAGTTACTTTGGTATCTTCTTCGTTAACATTGGTTAGCAATATCTTTAACTCAATCTTTAAAATAACTCTGGAAATGACAACATATAACTGAAAACAATTGATATTGAAACATAAGTTTTTTATTTTTATATTATAAATAAATCTCATTGAAAGATTCTGCATTGGATAAACTACTTCATTATCGAATTTGACATTTGTATTAATTTGAAACTTATTGGAGTCTTCATTATCCCTTACGAAAAAACTACATCATTATCAAATTTGAAATTTAAATTAATTTGAAACTTATTGGAGCAAAGGTAAACCAACTTAACTGATCATACTCAAATATCGAATATGATAAAAATCATAAAGGGAATAACAACCATTAGTAAATTTTATTTTACTAACATTAGGAAGTAGTCCTGACAATCGACCAACTTCTTATATGGGAATGGATTCTCTCAAGTGTAATTTACACTTGAGAGAATAAAGTGTGGTTTGTTACCATTGATCAAGAGAGAGAAACATATAAAAATTTAGAGAAAATGAATTTAAATGGTGTTAGATTACACTTTATTCTCTCAAGTGTAAATCACATTTGAGAGAATCCATTCCCTTCTTGTATACACAAAGATTGGACAAAAAATTATTAACAAAAATATTAATTATTTTGAAAAAAAAAACAAAATACACAAAATAATAAAATGAACAAAAAAAAACCCAAAACAACAACAACAACAATAAAAATAATAATAATAATAATAATAATAATAATTACAATTAGTACCTATTCTGGGCCGAGCATAGATGCTCGAGCACCAAAGGATGTCGAACAAATATAACCCGAGCTAACCTATCACGAAGAGTTCGCGAGCCTTGCTCGATTCACCAACGGTCTGATACTCCCGCGTATCGTAACGGCCGTAAACAGGAATGATGAGCATTTACTGCACATCAAGGCCTCCAAGCCGTTTTTCGGCAGCCACTTGATGGTCATTAATGCCATCAAGGGCCTTGGCCCTGCGCTGGGGGCTATATATATGTGATGCCACTCCATTCACAAGGTACGTATTATTTTAGCACAAGAAAACCTTCACTTCACCTCACTGACTTGAGCGTCGGAGTGTCTGTAGGTACACAACCCCTCTCCGTTTCAACAGGGGCTTTATCAACATCAACGCCGACGCGGTCGCATTTCTGATCCGGTAAGATCAGTACCCCACATTAAATATATATAAGTGGATGATGTGGCTAAATAAAAGGTTTTCATTGGTTTGTGGATTAGGGTTTAGATAGGCAATTCCACAACTATCTAGGATTTATATATATAGATATTATACGGAACCCTTCATTGATAATTTAAGTGTCCTATGTGAACCTTTGTAAACAATAACATTAATATATTGCATCAAGGGGTGTGCATGGTTTAAAAACCATACCAAATCATATTTATGGTTTTGGTTTAGATCTAAAACCATTTTAATGAAAAATTGGTTATTTTTTGCAAAACTACTTTGGATGTGGTTCATAACCAGTTCAGAACTAATTTATAATCGGTTTATAATAAAAATTAGGTTACTCATTTATAACCGGTTTATCTTAAAATTTATTTTTTTAAAAAATGCATTATTATAACTTTTAATTCATATATATTTAAACTTTTTTTTTACAATAATTAAGCCAATTTTTTTTAATTGATTAAAAGAACATATTTAATAATTATTGTTTATTAAAAAAATATAATTTTTCTTTAATTTATGAATTATTGGTTTATAATCAACCGATAAAAGTTTTTTTTTCTAAGCCCAAATATATTTCAAACTAAGCCCAGAAAATCATATTTTTTTAAACCCAAAATAATTAAAATGCAGATTTTTTTTTTAAGAATAAAACCATCAAAAATCTTATTTTTATAATTATTTTAAAAATAAAAAATTTTTGTTAAATAAAAAAATAATTAAATATTAATCAGAAGTCCGCTGTCGATCGCCGGAAAATCATCGTTCGCCGTGTACCCACCAGAGCTCCGCCGCTCCGGCCGCCGGTGGTCCGGCGTTGACCAATTCCCTCCACCACCTTATTAATTATTTATTTATTAAATTATATAATTAATTGAATTTGGAAAATTGGTTTTTTTTAAACAAAAAAACTATTCGGCTTTTTCCTTATTGGGCCTCAATTTAGAAACCAATTTTAAACCAATTATAAAAAAATGGATATGGTTTATAATTGGTTTTTTTGTATTGGATTGGTGTGGATTTTTTTTAAAATGGATTTAGTTATTAATTTTAGATATGGTTTGGTTAATGATGTGGTTAAGGATACTTGGATTTTTTTCACACTCCTAATTGCATCTACCAAAAGAGAAAAGGACAATAACAACATGAAACCAAGATCTGCATTTCCAAACCATTTTTAGTCTGTTGTAGTACACAATAAATAAACGGTTTAACATTACTAGTAAAAGACATATATGCTAACTAATGTTTTTTTTTTATTACAATGAGTTGAGAATCGAACACAGAACTTATAGCGTACTATCCAAACCCCTCATCACTAAACCAAACTTAGTGGCTTGCTAACCGATGGTTTTAAGACTCAAATTTCTATTATAATAATTTCTTATAATATAAAAGTACTATGTGACATTTTTAATAAAAACTTATCAACTCTTCAATACTACTAGTACTCTTGATGTTACAAATTGATGTTAACCATATATTATCCATTAATAAAATCAGTATTTGATCACTTAAAAAGCTTAAGAAGCCAACAACCTTTCCTCAATGCAACAGCTGGAGCAACATTGTCACCTCATAAGTTACCATAAAGACGGCATATAAGAGATACTATACTTAGTATTGTAGAGAAAACCAACATTGATAAGACCATCATTTTTTATTTTTAAGCTAAACATCAATTATTGGCTTCTTAATTAACAATTGCATTAAAAATTGAGACGGACGGCTCAACCATTATATCCACCATCAACAAATCAAAACATTTGTCACTCACCATTTCTTGTTTCATAAGTTATTAAAATTGTTAAAACATTGATTCATCTGTTTTTTAGTCAAGTTAAGTCCTTTTTTGGCAAAGATTATTAATTTAATATTGGAAATAATAACTCATACCTCACCCCAAACTGATAAACTTTGATACATATTAAATCGAGTTTAACCCATCATTATAAAACTGACTTGTAAATTCTCATTCTTTATAAACTAATTTTATTCATTATCTCTTTTCGATGTGCGACTTAAGTTTTTTTCGATAAAATATGATTATTTCATTTATTTCCATTGTTTATTACTTCTTGGCTCTTTTCAATTTATGGTCTGAACATAACTTACAAGGCAACATTTCAAATTAGACCAATATTTGGTTAAGTTTTTAATATAAGCTCACCATCCAAAATTCTATGACCCCTTGCATAATTTCTTTGGGCATCAATTTGGAATTGCCATTTAATTCCAATTAATTTGTGTTTCTACTCACATCACATGGCACCAATAGACAACTACCTTATTGAATTTGTCATCAACCATTGTCACTACATTCAAAAACCATACACTAAATAAGTTATACACTTTGGAGTGCAATATTATTCTTGTCACATTTATATTCTTAAAAAAAAAAATCTCCATTACCCTTTTGTGAATTATTTTCAATGTCAGCTATTATTGCAATGGCTGTGTTTGCCACAGCTCTAGCTATGTTACTCATTGCAGGAATTTTCCTTTACTTCTACCACAAATTTGTTCTTGCTAGATTCAAAAGTAGAAGAAACAAAGTTACTACTAGAGGTTTTGTTCATGAGATGAACCATTATGAAGATATAAAAAGATTTGGTGGTAATGTGAAAGGACTAATTGTTGAAGAAAATGGTGTTGATGTTATTTATATGATGGATAAAGAAAGTAGACAAATGATATCTAGATTTCCAAATTGTATGTTCAATCCTAGTTTTGAAGAAGATGAAGAAGAAAAAGAAAAGATAATAGATGTTTTGGTTCATAGGTCTAAAGTATCTAATCCTCATGAGATTCCATTTGCATGTGAATCTCCACTTCCACTTCCACCACTACAAAAATCTTCATCAATGAATCTTGAAAAGAAGATTCACATGAGTTATTATAATCAGCCACTACTTTCTCTTCCTCTTTCTCCTCCTCCACCACCACCTCCACCACCGGCTCCTGCAAAGAAAGAAATTCCGAAGGCACCACTTCGTCTACCGCTACCACCTGGTCCACCTCCACTTCCAAAGTCTAAAGGTTTTATTTCAACCATGAAACCACCAGCAAGACCTAAAGGAAAAGCAAATATGAAAGAGGGTATTGTAGGAGAGAGTTCAAGAGATAAAAGTGGTGGCCAAACAAGGCTCAAGCCTTTACATTGGGATAAGGTTGCAGCTGATGTTGATCATTCAACTGTGTGGGATCAGATCAATGATGGATCTTTTAGGTAATATATCTTCTTCCTTCATGTTAATTTTGACTAGTGTCTGTTTTTTCATCACTCTATATATATATTGTCAACTTCATTGAAATTTGCATTTGAGTCTCAAGCAGCAAATGTTTCTAAGTTGTGTAATGTTTTGTGTGTGCTTGAACATCTTCATTCTTTGAGCTAGCTTTCGAGAATGAGATTCGAGCATATTTAACATGGCATCGGTAGGTCTAAAGTCTGTCCAAAAAAACAAAAAATTGAACCGAACTGTGATGAGAAGTTCACCAAACTAAATCCAGTTCGTTAACTTTCTGTAACTGTTCAATTCTTTTCGTTGCAGTTCAGTTTTTGTTTCTTTTTAAGAGTCCTAATATCAGTTATAATAATAATTTGATACAGCTTTGGTACTTAAATATACAATTCAGTTTTCCGTAAAGGTAATTCTAGTTCGGTTTAGAAAACACAGACTCGGTGCACCAAACCTTTATACCAGTTCGGTTCAGCTTTCTCTCTTGAATCGAACTATGAACAGTCCTAGATATCATACCTAGATTTGAAAACCTAGTCAAACAGTATTGGGGTTACATTTGAGTCTCACATTGTCAATGTTCTTAAGCTGTTAAATGATTATAAGTGTGCTTAGACACACTCATATTTCGGAGTAAGATCTAAGGAAGGACAATTTACAAACTTTACAATTTCCAATTTCTTTTTACAGGTTTGATGATGAACTCATGGAATCGCTCTTTGGATATTCAAACACCTATCATAGAACCCAAGAAAGAAACAGGTCTCTTTCCAGTTTGTCCAAGTCCAATTCCAACACACAAACTCAAATATTCATCCTTGAGCCAAGAAAATCTCAAAACACTGCAATTGTGCTGAGATCACTAGCAGTTTCTCGGTGCGAAATATTGGATGCAGTACTTGATGGTCAAGGACTCAGTGTTGAGACACTTGAAAAACTCACTAAAATAGCTCCCTCTCAAGAAGAAGCATCCAAAATTGTCCAATTCATTGGCAACCCAAATAACCTTGCAGAAGCCGAGTCTTTCCTATACTACATCCTTAAAGCAGTTCCAACATCATTCAACCATTTGAAAGCAATGCTTTTCAGATCGAATTACGATAGCGAAATTCTTCGGCTTAAAGAACACTTACACACACTTGACTTGGGTTGCAAGGAACTGAAAACTAGTAGTCTATTCTTGAAACTCCTTGAAGCAATTCTCAAAACTGGTAACAGAATGAATGCTGGAACTTCAAGAGGTAATGCACAAGGTTTCAACTTGAGTGCTCTTACAAAACTTTCTGATGTAAAAAGCACAAATGGAAAAACTAGTTTACTTCACTTCATAGTTGAACAAGTAGTTCATTCAGAGGGGAAAAGAAAAGCTATCTATGAAAAATACAATGATGAAAGTGAAAAAGAATATATAATCCTTGGTTTACAAGTGCTAAGTGGTCTAAGTAATGAATTATCAGAAGCAAAAAAAGCAGCTAGCATGCACTATAATAGTTTCATCACAATGTGTTCAACTCTTAGTTCTCATGTTAATGAAATTAGACACATTATAACATGTTGTGGAAACACTAAAGGTGGATTTATCAATGAGATGAAAGGGTTTCTAGAGTTATGTGAGGAAGAACTTAAGGTGGTGAAAGAGGATCAAACAAGGATCATGGAACTTGTGAAGAAAACAAATGAGTACTATCTAGCAGGAACATCTAAAGACAATATGTCTAATCCTTTTCATTTGTTTGTTATTGTAAAAGATTTTGTTGACAAGGTAGGTCAAACTTGTATTGAACTAAAAAAGAAGGTAGAAAAGAAGAATGTAGGAATGGATTCTGTATCAACAACACCACCTTTGTCTCCATCAAAGAAGGTGCCACTGAGATTTCGTAGCATTGATTTCAATTTTCTGTCAAATAAGTTAGAGTTAGAGTCTACATTTTCCAGCCAGTCAGAAGATGACTTCTGAAGCTTGATTTTGCATTTGTATCTCTTTGATTTATGCAAAAAGTTGGCTATTTTAGTTCCTTCTTTAATAATATACTTGTTATGTAAAATATGTAACTTGGACAAACTTTAAGGTGCACATAAATTATTAGTGTATATCCGTTGTGTTATTGGAACATCAAAATATTGACACAGTATGTAACACTGTATTTGTTTTATCTTTAATTTTTGCCATTTAAATTGTGTGTCATAAACGCCACCTAAATTTTTGTCTTAACCCTTTTATATCTTGAACTAATTTGAGGATCAGTCTATGCAGGTAATATAGACTTACTCTATGTATCAGAAACTAAAATGTAGAGTTGCTCTATAACCTTATTTTAGTTTTTTTTTTTTTTCTTATACAAAGTCATCACATAAACAACAAAATAATATTCCTAGAAGATAGTTGCTCTCACTAAAAAACACACTACCGAAAGATATCTTATGGTAAGATTTGTACTATCGGGAGATATCTCCCTATCTCCCATGGAGGAGATATGGGGGGATTCTGATCAATTTAGGGGGTGACGAACAACCATCTTTCTAGAAATATCTTCCATGGGCCCAGGCCCAATCAGAAAGTGTGAAGGTATGGGTTTGAACCTCACAGCCCACATTCCACAAACCCAATAGCACTTGCAGACACTTCCATCATTTTCTTATTCATTTTTTATTATTGTACGGTCTCCATTTAATAAAACAAGTGGCCAATCAGGTTATAGTTTTGAGTCAACTGCTCAAAGTCTTCATAAACAATAATCTCAACAATATTATAAAAAAGGCACTGTATTCACCTTGGTTAGCACCTAAACATTGTCATTAACCATACTTTCCAAAGACCAAAGAAACAAAGGAGTTGAGAAGCAAGAAGAAGAAGAAGAAGAAGAAGAACTGAGACACACACACACATGGCTGCATCAAAAGGTGGAAGTGAAATCATGAAGTTGAGTGCAGACCGAATTGAGAAGTCACTTGCTGCATCCTTGAAGGTTCATAAGACACCAGAGAAGCCTTACCTTCTTGAAAAGAACAGTAGAAGCAACCCAAAAGAAGTTATCATCAGTTTTCCAGCATCAGGTGCTTTCAAAGATTGGTTTTCCAAAACTACCTTTGGTGAAACCGAAATAGATCTTAAACTATTTCCATCACTTAGAAGCATTGGTAACAATATACCTGCTTTGGTTAATAAATTCTTTCTCCAAAGATTCCAAGAGCTTTTGGAAAAGTCATCACTTAAAACTGAGGTATTTATTACACACACCTCTATCTTACCATGTACTATGATGATCTAGTTATGCATAATTCACTTTTCTGTTTTCTTTCCATTTACTGCATACTTACTGTTCAATTTGTGGGATTTTAGATGAAAGGATGAGAGAAAATAATGAGAATATAATTTAAATCATATACATATCTTAACATATATTACAAGATATTTTCTATATTCTAACACATACTACCTAACTTTTGTAACCAAAAAAAACATACTACCTAACTTTCCTATTTGTTATTGCTAAAAATAACCAAAATAACTGTTATTGTATCCAAATAGTTTGCGACTCAATTAGGCAATGTTTTTGTTCTAACATCGTTCATGAATCAAATGAGTCTGAAAATTAAATTGGTTAAATAAATAATTGGCTTGAACTGTATATAGTTAAATTTGTTTGATTCATAAATTGGTTCGATTTATTACACCACCATAGTCAAAGATCACATGGATTTCTTAAAAAGGTAATAAATGTTTTTATTCAGAGTTCGAATGAATATGCAAAGTGAACAAGTAGTCATATTTTGCGTACCAAAATATCATTAAGCTCATGCTATTATTCTAAACGTATCTGTTGGATAATAGTCTATAGGATTTATGTTATTGGACTCATAACAGGAGTTCCACATAGAATGAGAGATGCCTTAGAAGTATGATTATAAGCGGGGGCAATCCTCCAAGCCGGTTTTGTAAGGTCGAGTTAAACCCAACCCAAAATCCGTTGGGCCACCTACTATCATATTTTTACTACTGGGTCACTCACCATTTATATCAACACACCAAACCCAATAGTGTAGCCGTGTGGGTGTGCGGGGTGTTTTAAGAGAGTCCCACATTTGATGAGAGATGACCTGAAAATATGTTTATCAGCGGGGCAATTATCACCTTACAAACCGGTTTAAGGTTGAATTAGACACAACCCAAAATTCTAAGAATATCATTCAATGACACAAGTTCTCAAACAGAATAAAATGACAAGTAATGGAAATAATTTACAAAATACAAATTAAATGAGGCTAACAGAAATGCGGCTAACAGCTTTTTTTAATATGTGTGTAATTTGTTATACTTGCTTATAAATGAGTCTGAAAGGACTAGTTTATTTATTTAAGGAAAGAATATATATTTCAATGAATATGCAGGTGGATGATGCAATGAATAAGAAGAAGCAAATAGTGTTTGCAGGACACTCATCTGGTGGACCAGAGGCAATTCTGGCAACCCTTTGGACCATGGAACACTACCTAACTCCAAAATCTCGTGGTGGTATCCATCCCCTATGTATTACTTTTGGTTCTCCTTTAGTTGGAAATCACATATTTTCCCATGCTACAAGGAGAGAAAATTGGTCTGAATACTTCTTCCAATTTGTGTTGAGATATGACATAGTGCCAAGAATCCTCCTCGCTCCTCTATCTTCTCTTGACCAAGGCTTTGAAGCAGTTTCAGAGATCATAGATCCCAAAAACAGATCATTCATGAGCGAATCGAGTCTCAAAAGAATCGCTTCACCTTCAGTTTTCTACTTTGAAGTGATGTCAAATGCTGCAACTGTCACTAGACATGCTGCTTGCAAGCTAATGGGAACAACAGAAGCAACACTTGAAACACTTGCAAATTTTGTTCCTTTGAGTCCTTACAGACCCTTTGGAACTTACATTTTCAGCACTACAAGTGGAAATGAAGGAAAGCAAATTGTCATGAAAAACCCTGATGCAATTCTGCAGGTCATGTTTTTCTCTGCTCAATTAAGCTCTGAAGAAGAAACTGCTCAAGTTTCCTTTGAAAGTCTGCGACAACATTTAACTTATGGCATTGAACTGCAAAAAAACTTAGGATTACAGAATTTTGTGTTATTGGACCAACTAGAGAAGATTCCTTTGTCTGAGCATACTACTCCCGGCAGCGACATTGCAACCATTAACATAGCCTTAAATGATCTTGGACTGGTGTGTAACATTTTTATCCTTCCCTATTTTTCTCAAGTTTAAAGATTAAAAAAACTTAAGCATGCATTCAATCATATTTGTGATTCCTTTTATATTAATTACTCATAAATGGTTAACCAGTCTCTGATAGCATATTAGTACATAATCAGATATAATCGAACGGATGCATAAGATTAGTTTATACTATCTGTAATAACCATTAAACTCATTTTTCTCCTACCATACATAATACATGAGAAAGCGGACATAGACAAATATGTTATTATACCATGTTATCTGCATAACATTATTATGTATTGGTTGGACCTAAAATTTTGAAAAAATGGAATTAATCTACTATACTATACTTATGAGGCCAAATGATAAAACTCTAGTAATTAACATTAGTAGCAGCAAAGAATATGGAGAGTATATGATATGATATTTATGTGATAATGAATTGTTGTAAATAATTTTAGAGTACAAGAGCAAGACTATGCATTCAAGCAGCTGCAGCATTAGAGGAACGAAAAAGGATCAACGAGAAAAGTATAGAAGGGAAGAAAAAGTTTATGGATGAAAAGATGAATGCACTGGCGAGTTACAGAGAAACACGGGGGCATCAGAAAAAGGGTTACTATGATGCGTTTAAGGATCAACTAGACGCCCAAGATTTCCATGCAAATGTGTGGAGGCTAGAACTTGCAGGAGTATGGGATGAGATAATCGAAAAGCTATTAAATGATGAACTACCAGATGAATTTGAAGTGAATGAAGAATGGATTGATATAGGAACAAAGTTTAGAAGACTAGTTGAGCCTTTGGACATTGCTAATTACTATCGACATTCGAGGAACAGCAATGGACGTGCTTATATGGATAAAGGAGGAAGGCCAAAAAGGTATAGGTATACACAGAGATGGTTGGAACATGCTAAGCCTGAGAGGAGGGGAAGAGAAAATGTTTATTCGGAATCTTGTTTTTGGGCTGAGGTGGAGGATCTTTGTTATAAGTCTTCTAAAGATGATAAGGAAAATTTTGAAGATGTTAAAGAAAAAGTTTTGGAGTTGGAGAAACAGATGAAAAAGTGGAATGAGGATGATGAAATTGGTAAGGATGTGTTTTTGGAGGATTCTACATTTGTTAAGTGGTGGAAAAAACTGCCAATACAGCATAGGCAAGAATCATGCATTAAGAATCTTGTTGAAGTGTGATACTATATCATTGCAGTGGACCTATTTCTTTAGCAGAGTCACATATTTGTCTTGTTTTGTAATAAACATATTACTTGGATTTAGGTGTAAGGTAGTCAACTTGAATCTTGCACTTTGTTTGGTTTTGTAATAAGGATGATTTTCTTTTCTATATTTTGGTCCAAAGAACAAACGGTGTTATAGACCTGCATATATATATATATATATATATATATATATATATATATATATATATACAACTATAATTTCTTTTCATTTGGCTCAAATTTTATTTTACTATTCAAGTCTTCTTTTCCTTTAACAAATTTGCAAATCCTTCTGAAAGTTTGTGAGGAAAAAACAGAGTAAATTTATCTCTATCTATACTATCTCTGTGTGTTTTTGGTAACTATACTATCTAAGTTTCATATTAAAATCTGTTTACCTAATAACGCTTAGATGAAATACTACAGGTCTCTTCTAACTTAACTAAGGCCGTGAGTTCGATCCCTGGCTTGGCCATGCAGCAGCCTTAAAACTCTTAAAAAGAGTCTACGGCTCATTTAAATCCCACAAGAATCGAAATATCAGTCACTCCAATTGCATGCACAGAATAGCCGGTTTACAACACAACACAAAGATATTAAATCTGTTTCTTTTTTATACTGTCTCAGTAAATTCTATACAATACTAGTATCTAAGTTTCATATAAAAACAGAGTAAGTGTTGTTGGTTACTTTTGACAAGTGACAAAGTTATGCCATTGCAATTATATTGAAACCATAGCCACTCTTTTGTCTTTGTTAGGAGTAAAAGACATGACAGGAGCGGGATTCAGTGATTTTGGTGCGGAAAAGGCAGATGACTTTGAGTGAATACAATGTAGTACCAAATTCTACCACTTGTGTTGTGTTGTTCCTTTTTTGTAAATTAAAATGAAAGCGCAGAAACAAAAAACGCAGAAACCTTTGGAAAATTAAAACGTGGCACACCCAGTGGCGGAGATGCCACCCGGCATGCCCTGGCACGTGCCCGGGCTGCCCCACCCCAATTTTTTTTTTTTTAAAAAAAATTAATAAAAGAAACAAGAGAAAAAGAAGTAACCAGTTTGCGTTTCTCCTTCTCTCCGTTTCATTCATTCCTTTCGCCATCGACCACCGCAGCACCGCTCTCAAATCCGCTCTCAAATCTCTCTATTTCTCATTCTCTCAGTCTCAGGCCGCTCTCCGCCGCCGCTCTCAGCCTCTCTCTCTCGCAGTCGCAGCGCAGACAGGTAAAGTAAGCAACCCTAAAATTGAGAAATTGCATAAAATACTTAGAAATTGGTATTCCAATTATTATTCTATGTCTAACTTGATGATATTAATCATTATCCTTTGATGTTGGGTTGTAGTATGAGAAAAAATATGATTCCTGTTTTAGGTTATTTAGAAAAAATTGGGATTTCAATCAAGGTCTAAACTTGGTGGATTTGTTAAGAATTATCCACAAGTTTTGCATGCTAGTGTTATTGTTGAGCTTGCTCCTGTTATTAAGTTTCTTAGAGGGCTTGATGTGGAGAAGATGATATTGGGTTTGTGTTGCAAAAATCTCCTGAACTTTAGGCTATGCGCTATGCTCCTGTTATTAATTAAGTCAATATATTTGCAAAAATATTCTTAGCTTGAAGGTACTATGAGTACTTCAGTAGCTTATCTTGTTAGTATTGGTGTTAGTCCTAGAGATATTGGTCCAATGGTTACACAGTATCTGTGATAATGTTGTTTCTTTTTCTGCATTTTCTCAGCAGTATCCTAACTAAAATTGTTTTAAAATTGTTATTTTGTGCATTATCAGTTTGGCTAAATTTTGTATCATTTAATTTCAGAGATGAGGAGGTTTTTGGTTCATTCTTCAATTCAATATATTTAGCCATTTTAAAAAAAAAAAATTCATCTCTCTTATTTGATTATGTTTTGCTGGTTTTTTCTTATTTGACGCGCCAAAAAAATATTGCGGTTAAAATTGTGCCCAGGCTCCAATATAATCCTGGCTCCGCCACTGGGCACACCTTAGGATTGATCAGACGGTCTATAAAATTTTAAGGCAGGGGGAGACTTTCGCGGATTAAACTCGGACAATCTGTATTCTTTCTTTTGTTCGACCCATTCTAACTTCTCACCGTTCCGCCGCCTTGTGCTGCCGTTGTCCTCTCGGCGCTAGTATTCAGTTCACCACGGCTATTGTCCCCTTCGCCGTCATCTTTTACAATGGTAGAACTTGATTGCTATTTCCCTTAATGCTCAGTTGAAATGCATAGGTTTGTTTGTTGAGTTTTGCTGCTGTTACTGGTTTTGTTTTATTTTCTGTTTTGATGTTCCTGTCATGTTTAGCCTTGAAGAATTGTGATTCTCAGATCTGGTCTAGAATTAAAGAAGAATTGAAATAGGAAGACAGTGGTAACAGTGGTGATCGGAACAACGACAAACGACGGCGGCGAGTAAAAAGCATACATATTTTTCTCTTACATGTGGCATGATCACGAGCGTTCAATCGATCGGACGGACTTGATTGGGCCAAAGGCAGCTGCCTTTCCCGCCCAAAAATCACACAATCCCTGTCCCAACCCCTAACGTGTCAATCTACCAGCTTCTCTTTTTAACTCTTTCCTGGTAAACCCAAAACATCTTCATCTTCATCTTCATCTTCTCATCCCTCTCAAAATCCCAAAAACTATGAATCGTGTATTATCATCATCATTTTACAAACACTGTAACAGAGCAATTCACCAAACCATACCAAAGCACCGAAACGAAACCCAACTCCAAACCGCCGGTCCGGTAGCTTCTCTCATAAAATCCCGCTCCGTCATACGATTCCGAGGACCCGACACCGTCAAATTCCTTCAGGGACTATTAACCAACGATATACGCAAATTTGGTGAACCTATTGGCGATAAAACTGCCAATTTTCCTACACCCAATGTTCCCACTACTTCTGTTACTCCTATCTATGCTGCCTTGTTAACACCTCAAGGTAGATTCCTCTACGACCTCTTTCTCTATAAACCGCCAAACTCTGATACTAAACTTGATACTACCGGTACTGGACCTGCTTCTGATCCGAATCAACCCTTTGAATTGTTTGCTGATGTTGATGCTTCTGTTTTGGATGAATTGTTGGCAACGTTTACCAAGTGAGTTAGTGTCACTGCTTTTTTCATTCACTTCTGTTTATTTATTTCTTCTGTATCATTTCATCATGATTTTAGTGTTTATTTATTTGCATTTCTATTTGATTTGGGTAATTTTTAATTAGGTGGTGGATAGATAGATAGAGATCATTAGTATTATATACCCGAACTTATAATTCTTGCATTTACTTTCATTTAGCTTAAGCTAGTCTAGTAGCATTCATAAATCCTAGGTAACAATACTGATATTGTTATTTGGACAGCTTCATCTCGGTTCAAACCCGAGACCTTAGTGATATTTGCCACTTTGTCTACCGACAAAAAAATCAGTCTAGTTGTAGTAACTCGTGTTGAACAACATCACTCTTTAGAGAGTGCGTTGCATGTTAATTTACTAAGTTGTTATGTATCATTTCATGATCATTTTAATTTGCATTTCTATTTGATTTAGGTCATTTTTTATTAGGTGGTGGATAGATAGAGATCATTGGCATTATATACCTTAACTTAGAATACTTGCATTTGCCTTCGGGCCCGATTGGTTCGAGGTAGAGGGGAGGGGAGGGGAGGGGAGGTGACAAAAAAATATTTCTTTTTATTAAATCATTTTTTCAAAAAAAAAAAAAAAAACGTTTTTTATTCTTGAAAAAAAGAAACAAAATTTAAAAACAAATTTTTTAAAAATGTTCCCTCACAATTTAAAATGTTCTATGAATTTAAAATATTCCTTTTGCCAATTTAAAACGTTTTTTTAACCAATCAAATCTCTCTAATGATTGAGATTTTTTGTTTTTAATTTTTTTTTTCAAGAATAAAAAACTTTTTTTTTAAAAAAAAAGATTTAATAAAAATAAATATTTTTTTTGTCAAGATTACCCCCCTCACCTCCCCCTCCATCTACCTCGAACCAATCGAGCCCATTTACCTTAAGCTAGTCTAGTAGTGTAGCTAAACTGGCAATACCAATACCAACATTGTTAAGTTAGACACTCACGGTGTTAGTTTTGGTGGTATTTGTCACTTTGTCTACAGACCGTAAAAACCAGTCTAGTAGTAGTAACTTGTTGAATAACATCATTCTTTAGAGAGTGTGTTGCATGTTAATTTAGTAAGTAGATAAGTTCCAACCTAGAACCTTTTTTAATGTCCCTAACTCACCATCTGTTTGGATATATATCACATGTTATTTAAATTAAGGCGGTGATAACAAGATGCAGAGCAATAACACAATTTTCTTGTTAGGAATTAGTAATAGAAAATAGATTGGTAAATAGAGTTATTAGTAACAATGATAGATTAATAAGTAGATTGGTTGATATATTGTTGACTATTTCCTCAGCTTTGTAGGCAGCACCTTCCCTTACTCTTACTCTTTTTGTTTCTCTTATTTATGAGATTTGCTTGTGGAGACTTTAAAGTTATTAGTGCTGCAGGTACCGGTTGAGGTCGAAGGTTGAAATTGATAATGTTGCTAGCGAATTCTCATGTTGGCAGCGTTATGGTTCTGGCCCTTCTGCCAATTCCTCGGATGTAGAAGAACCAGAAGCAGCGTCTGTTGGGTGGGGAGCTGGTGAGGATGGTGCTGCAATGTCGTCCTCTAGTGAGGGTAATCTTGGATGGCAATGGTTTAAGGATCCCAGATTGGCCTGTCTTGGTTTCAGAGGGATCTTTCCATCAAATATCATTCGTTAGTATCAGCCCCTTTGCTGGCTAATTAGATATTTTGGCTGTAATTTTTTATAAATAATTTGGTCTTACTAACTCGTTTGTGTTTCAGCACCTCTAATTGAGGCTGACAAAGAGACTGATGAACAGAATTACCTTATGTGGAGAATAGAGAAGGGAGTAGCAGAAGGATCAATTGAGATTCCAAAAGGTTCATAATTCCCTTACTTTTAACAAACTTATTCTAAGAAGAGTGAGTACTTCTGAGGATGAAAATCTTGATTTATTTATCGTGTTCAGGTGAAGCAATGCCACTTGAGTATAATCTAGTTGGCCTTAATGCAATCAGCTTTGACAAAGGTTGCTATGTCGGGCAGGAACTCATAGCACGTACACACCACAGAGGGGTGATTCGGAAGCGATTAGTTCCTCTAAGGTTTCAAGATAATGATGGGAAAGGTAATTAGTAGTAGTTGTCTTCTTTAGTATTATGATATCTATTGCCCAACTTTATATAATGATGAATGAACTCTGAGCCTTTCGTTTCTGCTATTCTAGAAGTCATAGACAAAGTCATTCCTGGCTCCGAAGTAGTAAACAGAGAATCTGGGAAAAAAGCTGGTTTAGTGACTACTGCTCTGGGATGTCGTGGGTTGGGGCTCTTGCGGCTGGAGGAAGCTTTAAAAGGTTCCACTGCTTTGTCCATTCAAGGACAAGAGGATGTGAAGGTTGTCGCTAGTAAACCAGATTGGTGGCCTTCTGATTGGCTTCAAGATCTTCAACAGCACACTGCTTTTGCATAGGATGCTCAATCTCATTCAAAAGACAAGTATCTTTTAACAAGTAAGTGGATAAGGAAACTGTGACGGCGACGGTAGTGGATTTTCTTGCTGAGTGAGTTATGGAAACGACAGTTAAGTCATATTTCCTCCTTAGAAACCTTAATGTAGAACAATTTTGTTTTCGTTAGAAAAGAATCATTATGTATTTTATTATAAATTTGTACAAAGCCCTGCCGTCAAATTCATTTTGCTTGATGAGTAGTATAAGCTGGAAAAATATAACCAGTGTAAACTTAATGGCACAGAGAGACCATTTGTACCAGATGAATAATGAAAGGCTAGAAAGTTTGGATATCTATGTTCCTAATATCAATGTAGTAGACAGACTTGTTACTTTATCAAAAAAATAAAAAGCAGTAGATTTTTTATTTTAAGCTGCTATATTTATAGGAGGAGTGCTAGCAACACACTCCAATAACAAACACACTCTAACACACTCTCTTTTATTGGTTAAAATTTATATGGGTCCCATAAAAGTTATATGGGTCCACATTTTTTTATGGGACTCATGTGAATTTCAACCAATAAAAGAGAGTATGTTGGAGTGTGTTTGTTAAAGAGTGTGTTGCTAGCATTATTCATATTTATAGTTGTTAGGGAAATATCATTGATCCTTAGTGACTTTAAGAACAAAATGTAAAATCAACTGCATTGTCTGCCATCTATGATGGAAATATCGTGTATGATAATACTATCATTGGAGTAGCTCAGTTAATTACAAGGCATCACTTTTGTTGTAATTAACTTAACCGTCTGAATAGTTATAGTTTTGTTCCATCAGTTCCATCAAAAGAGGCATCTTGTTGTATCATTATAATAATTCATAATTCATTCTGACTCTATATATGAATATGAAAGAGAGTTTCTTTCTCTTGATGTATTTTTCACATATCAAACATGGGGGATTCTAGTGTGGGTAAGTGGATGATGTCTCCCACCGGTGAAGAACTAATTTTCCACCACTAGATGTGTTGGAAATACAATGAATGGTGTGGATGATTTACAGGGAAATTGTTGCTACGGTGTATTAGTAGGTTTTTTTAAAATTTATCTTTTCTTTTATACTTTTATGAATGATTTGATTGAAGTTAATAATTATTTTTTGGAATTTGATATTACTTTCCCTGTGAATTATTTTAAGAGTGTGTTTGGATGAGGGAATTTTTTGGGGTAAAGTAATGTTTT
The DNA here is from genome assembly GCF_020283565.1 of Trifolium pratense. Classification (NCBI taxonomy): domain Eukaryota; kingdom Viridiplantae; phylum Streptophyta; class Magnoliopsida; order Fabales; family Fabaceae; genus Trifolium; species Trifolium pratense. The sequence goes on from NC_060060.1 coordinate 73,544,721, forward strand.
GAGGGAATTCAAATGATTTGAGATGAATTTCATTGTTTGGATGAAAATTTGAAGAATTTTCAAAATGATTGAAATTTATGAAGTATTTTGTTCAAGTTTAATTTAGAGAATTTCAAAATTACATCTAAAACCAAATAATTTGAAATTCTTTCTTCTTCATAAACTTTTAAAAATTACTAATTGATCGTAAAACCTAAAATTAGCCGAAAAACTTAAAATCTACGATAAACGCTAAATCGGCCGAAAATCCAAAAATCGGCAGAAAAAACCTAAAATCGGCCAAAAGCCCCAAAAATCGACTATAAACACTAAAAACGGCCGAAAACTCAAAAAATTGGCAGAAAAACCTAAAATCGGCCAAAATTTAAAAAATCGTCAATAAACCCTAAAATCGGCTGAAAATCCAAAAAATAGGCCGAAAAACCAAAAATCGACCGAAAACCCAAAAAATCGGCCGAAAACCTAAAATCGGCCAAAATCGAAAAAATTGACTATAAACCCTAAAATCGGCCGGAAACCCGAAAAATCGGCAAAAAAAACCTAAAATCGGCCAAAATTAAAAAATCGACTATAAACCCTAAAATCGGCCGAAAATCCAAAAAATCGGCCGAAAAACCAAAAATTGACCGAAAACCCAAAAAATCGGCTGAAACCCTAAAATCGGCCAAAATCCAAAAAATCGACTATAAACCCTAAAATCGGCCGGAAACCCGAAAAATCGGCAAAAAAACCTAAAATCGACTATAAATCCTAAAATCGGCCGAAAACCAAAAAAATCGGCCGAAAAAACCAAAAATCGACCGAAAACCCAAAATCGGCCAACATCCAAAAAATCGGCCGAAGAATCTAAAATCGTCCCTAAACCCAAAAAACTCAATTTTTTCGGATTATCGGCCGATTTTATGGTTTTCGGCCGATTTTAGGTTTTTCGGCCGATTTTATGGTTTATAGTCGATTTTAGGTTTTCAGCCGATTTATGGTTTTTGACCGATTTTTTCGGTTTTTCGGCCAATTTTTGGGTTTAGGATCGATTTTATTAAAATAAATAAAATTAAATGAAGGAAATTCAATTACATTACCCAAACAAAGAAGTTTACAATTGATGGAATTTCAACACTTTATCCAAACACTGGAATTTGAAAATCAAGGGAATTCAATTGAATCAATTGAATTGCTTAGTATTTAAAATCCCTTGAATTTCTAGAATCCCTCATCCAAACACACTCTAAGTTTTTAAAATCAAAATATATATAAAGAAACTGTATTAATTTCAAAACTTGATGCACCTTTATTATTGTAATTGTAAGGGTTAAAAAAAAACCAATTTTATTTTTACGACAATGTAATGATAATAATAACAAGCAACATATTCTTCAAAAAAAAAAAAAAACAAGCAGCATAAATTTGAAAACCGTCGTCACTGAAACTATGTTTCGTCACTATTAGAAGCACTTAGTGCGTCTGTTGGTTATACGTCGGGAAACTCGAAACGCGAGTTTACCACACCCAAAACGCGATTTCCGCGTCTGATTATTTTGGCGGTGGAGAACGGCAAACGCGAGTTCCGCCCCTTTATGACAGTTTGCACTATAATTTTGGCTTTATTTTATTTTAGAGTTGTTATGGCATGAATCATTTTTGACATTTTTGGGCAAAGGAAAGCAGGATGTGCCATGGCTGCTGCTCCTGCATTTTTTGGTATGTGCTACAGTAACATCTCCAAGGTTAGAGCTGATACTAGGATGGGCTCTATATTGTGGGTTAAAACAGATTAAGAGATGGGCTCCAAAACCAAAGTCCAAAGGCCCATTGTATCTTTTTTATGTTTTTTTGCATAAGAAATTACAAGTATAATTGATTATGCATTTTAATCTAAAAGAACATAAATAATTAAACTTAACAATACACTATAACTATCGTAAAAAAAAACACTAATTTTTTGGGTTTAATATGTTTTTAGTCCCTACATTTTGTCATATAGTCAAGAATAGTCCCTACATTTTTCTTATACAATGCAAAAAAAATTCTACACTTTTTTTTTGGGGTCCTTAACTACTTGTGTGTTTGACTACAATGCAACTTGGCGCCTATTATGCTTATGTAATTTTATTTTTTTTACATTTGCTGGGCTTCTTGCTGTTTGTTGGTCTTTTCTGGGCTTTTTGCTGTTTAATGGCCTTTGCTGACCTTTTCTGGGCTTTTTTGTTGTTTGTTGGGTTTAAGGTACAATGAAATGTTTATTGTAATTTTGGTTGCATCGCATGTTTAACCCACAATGGCTAAGCAATATATATTAGTATTGGTAATATAATATCATTGGACCTTTGTTAATCACATAATTTGCTTCAAACTGTCAACGACCACAAATACATACATTGATCGAACTGGAATAATAAGCCAATTGGAACATCCAATGGATTCGTACGTAGCTTATCTCTGATTTTCGCTTCTTTGTAATACACTTACTTAACTTTTTTTTTTTTTTACAACAATACACTTACTTAACTTTTTTTTTTAAAGACAAAGAACGATCATTATATCTTCTATTGTAACAATGGTAACAAAAAAATGGATTTGTGTTGAACCTGAACCATGAAATTCTATCTCAGCGTAAATATATCAAATTCTTCTTATTCAAAAATAACTCGGCAGAATTTGCTATTTTATTTTCTGCTTTTACACAAATAACTTGCTACCATGAAATGCTGCTTGTACACCATTTCCAACATAAGAGAAACATGGTAACAAAGAAATAGATTTGTGTTGAACTTGAACCTGAATATGAATATTATTTTTTCCGTTCGGGGCGCCAAGATAGGCCTCGTGCTTCCATAACATTTCCGGCCCTTGAAAGTCCCACAATCATTGTGGTATAGGTGTAAGTATTGGGTTTTAACCCTTTTTCCTGCATTTCTTGCCAAAATACGAAGGCTTTATTAAACTTTCTAATCACACAAAGACCATTTATCATAATGCTGCAAGTCATTCCATTAACTTAATCATTTATATAAATAAATAAATACAACCTCAGTGAATAACAACAATCAACAGGCTAATCACAGTTTCAAAATAGATAAATAAATTCACCAAATAACCACAAGCAACAAGCTTGGTTTGTTACAAAACATAGTACCTTACACAACATAGATAACCATTAATACTTTAGTTCACTAACGATCATGAAGTAACACAAAATGAAACCAAAGTCAACAACGTAAATTTTACAACACATTAACTAAGTCAGATTGAGGCAAATAAATTGCATGAAAACATGTCCAGCACCTGAAATAAAATCAAACGCAGTAATATAAGCTACAACACGACAAAAACATTGCACAAAAAAAAGTTTAATGTAATGTACTAAAAGTTAAGGGCGCCAAACTTACTAGTATCATATTCAAAACCATCATATGAAGCACCCCATACACTTTCAATTCTGTCTTCCCATTACCTACAAAAAATTATTCCCATTTGTCAAATATTGAATGAATAACTAACTAGACATACTGAAAAAGAATTAAAAAATACGTGTCAACTTACAGTTTGATTAAGTAAGTCAGACATGCCTTGTGTACCAACAGTAGTGGTCAATGGTGATTGGATATGTATGAGTTTTAATATCTAATAATAATTACAATATTATATTCTCAATTAATAATTACCAAAGAGAAAAAACCGGAACAACCTCTAATAGCAGGTAAAAATCACTCTTCACGGGTGTGAGATATGTTTCACTCTGTCACCCTAGAATCTGCCCAACACCAAATGCTAAAGTAAAAAGAGTGACTATACAAATAGGCAACCAGTGCATCAAATACTAGTGCAGACCATGCAGCATAACGGCATAATCATGCATAAAAAACCTACTCTATCAGCAGAGTTAAAAACACAGCATAACAGAAGGCTATATAAACAGTATAACGCTCTGGAAATATTAGCTTTCGACCCACACAAAACTAATCAGCTACATACATTATTACTCGAAGGCACTGGAAGCGGAATGAGCTTCAGAATTTTAAGTTTTAGTGCTTCTATACTGTAAGGTACACAAGGGTAGTCAAAGGTTAGACAAAATGTACAGCATAGGTACTGAAGACGTGCCTCGAAAGAGCTATCATGGGCACGGCAAGTGACATGGCAGCTAACAAGGCTCAGTCTAGCGTGGGAGAGTGAAGTAGGTCTCCCACCATGGGTGACTTTGTTTTAACCATAGATTCAATTATGTCATACCATAATATTCTACACCACTCACACTATATCACATATTCTCTACTTTCACAATTGTTTCTCTCTCCACCGTCTCTATCACACTCACAAAATCCATCACAACACACTCATTGGCACCTTCACCACATCACAACAATATTTGACAGCAGCAAGCAAGAATAAACTTACTAAATCTTTAAATATATTTTCAATAAGAACACCATTCAAAACTCAAAAGTCAAGAACATCACCATCTCCAACAAAGATCCAACAAAGAACACACTACTTCCTGGAATTTTTTATATTTTTCAAACAATGAAGAAGGGGAACAACATGATAGTTAATTGAAATTAAAGATTTAATCTTACTATAATTTGTGTGATAAAGATTCAAGCTTCAATAATTTAAGAAAGAAAAAATCACTACTTCCTGGAATTTTTTATTTTTTCAAACAATGATAGTTCAATCTTGACAAGTAAGAATTGAAATTAAAGATTTAATCTTACTATAATTTATGTTATAAAGATTCAAGCTTCAATAATTTAAGAAAGAAAAAATGAAGGTATGTGTTCAAATTTTCATTTTGTGTATCAACCACTCCAATGTTTGAAACCACATAATAAGTGTAACAATTCCCTGCGAAACCATCAATATGTGATCTCCATCGGGAGGCTCGGGGGGTGGTGTAGGAACGGAAGATGCCCGTGTCCCTTGGAACTCCCCGTGTTTCAATTGAAAATTGTGATCCGGTGGTTTTGGCGGTGGCGACATTAAGTTGTTCTAAACAGCTGCATTATTAGGTGGTTCAGGTGGTAGCAGAGGGTTCGATGCTGCAGCAACTGGTGTGGTGGTTTAGGTAGTGGTGTCTCATACCATTCTGTGAAAGTTGTAAGGCTTGTAAGGTCTGACTGAACCTGCTTCCCATTCCAGCCATTAACTCTAGCCACAGAGCCTAGAATTAAGCTAGTCCAAGAGGGCGGAGGCTAGGGTGAGGGAGCCTCTCATATAGCTCACGGGTGAACTACCAAAAGATTGAATCTGGACCATTCGTTGGTGAAAATGCATGATACATACGCCACACTGTATCAATGTCCCTCTCTTCTCTCTCTACCTTTACCTTGACATTTTTCTCAATATTCATTAATGTTCTTTCCTAATACACCTAATACAATGTTTCAGAATTCAGATGCTTCCCCTAATGTTCTTTCCTTCATTTCTCTATTAATCTCACTATCACTTTTTTTTCTTCATTCAAATTCTAACACTTTCTACATCCTCTCAAGATCAATTTTTTAAAAATTTATTTTAAAGTTTTTTAATTGAATTGAAGGCTTTTGAAGCTGAAGTTTCTAAAAATTCATGATAATCAATGGAGTTTCAAGTCTTAAATCTATGTTCCATCACCTTGGAAATTTCAAGAATGGTCAATCACCACTTCAGAGGAATCAATAGAAGTTATGGAAAAGGTTGAAATTGACGAAAAAGTAGAGTCATAACAAATCAAAAAAATACAAAGAATAAAAAGAAATCATGAACAATAATCAGGAAATGGAAAAAATACGAAGTAAAATAAAATCCAGGTTAACAAGAGCATGGAGAAGAAAGGGAAAAATATGGTATAAAAACTTACACTAAAATATATAGACCTCTAAATCTAACAGCCATTAAGAGTTGCCACTGGTGAGAGATATGATAGGCTCTCTCACCCTAGCATGAGCCGTCCAAGAGAGAACACATTGCTCACACATTTCAGCAAACACTTGGTGGGCAAAATTGAGTAAACCAGATTGTGCATAAAATTGTATTTGAGAATTCCAACAATGTAAGTTTTAAAGGGTCATTGCATATAAATTTTAGAGTGAAGACTCATTTTGATCCTCACAAATTTTTTACCGGACAATTTAGTCGTTAACAAAAATAAAATCCAAATTTTTTATAGGGTCATGCTAACTAGTGCCCCCGGGGCACTAGTTAAGGATACAAAAAAAGCAATTTTTGCATTGGAAATTACACTTTTTATACTTTACAAACATTGACTACACAAGTTTCAATGTAATTTTACTATAATTAGTATCCTTAACTAGTGCCCCGGGGGCACTAGTTAGCATTTTCCTTTTTTATATAAACAATTCTCCAAATAATATGTAGTTATATGACAAGAAAATTTTAAAATTTTGATTGAATGTTACTATTTAAAATACTATCAAAATTAAAACATAATAGCAACATTCACTTACTTCCCCTGAAGCTACGTTCACAAACAATGGATTTTGACTGTTTGGTCTACCCTCCATGACTCAAAGCCTACATATTTAACAGACATAGCAAATGTTTAACCATCCCTCTATGAAAATCTTTATGAATTTGAGGCGGATTCTAGCGTGAATAGTCGACAAAAAATGAAGGATTTAAGGGAAATAATTAAGCCGGATAAACTTACCTCAAAGAACCTTCCGTTGTCTTCACTTTGCTCTGCTTCTCGATCGATCCAAACCAGTTGTCTTTGCTCGTTTGATTTGCTACAATGAAAGTATGAATGTTGATTTGCTACAATGGAAGGATTTGAAAATTTGAGGTAAAGAAGGGTTTGTCAACTTGTTTAGCCAATTCAATGTCCTCGTCCACACCAACTTGTTAGATCTTAAATATGTTAATTTTATTTAGTTCAATGGTTATGGACTGGAGGAAGGAGCAATGCGGTGGATCCTGCGGTGGGGGGAAGGAAGAAGATGGAAGGATTTGTTAGGTGAGAAAGTATTTGTTTTTGTTAACAATAATAATTAAAATATTATATTCTCAATTCTCAATTAATAATTAATAATTACTTAAAAAAAAAAAAAAAAAAAACAGGAGCAACCTTTGATAGCCGGTAAAAATACTCTCTCACCAGTGAGAGATATGTTACTCACACCCACGCTAGCATCCGCCATCAAACATGGCATCTAGTGCTGAAACTTCTTGGGACTTTTATCATCTTCCATTCTGTTTTGGCTCTGCAAACTCTGCATCAATGGCAGGTTCCTTCACTACACCAGAAGAATATCAACAAGTTTCAGGCAAATCTGCAATGCTACAGTACAGGCATATCTATAGGAGGTAGCAATCAAATTTCACTACCACATTTATGTCTTAGTAACATTCGCCTTTATTAAAATGTCACCAAATTACCAATGAGTTTTAAATTGAATCTATTGTTTATAGTTGAAGCTAGGGTGACAGGTACTATTACTTATGGGCAAAAGTTATTATCCATAAGCCAAATCTTTATGGATGGTACATAAGTTAATCCCAGCCATCAGATTCATCTTCATCATCGCACTGTTCATAACACTATTCATCGCACTGTTCATCATCATCATCATCGCGCTGTTCATCTTCTTCTTCTTGATCACTGTTCATCTTCTTCACGAAAACGAAACAGTGAAACGCGATCTTCTTCTTCTTTTTCCAATTTCGAACGCGATCTGGAAAATCGAAATCGAAAAATCAAATCTATTTCGATTTCGATTTGATTTGATTCATCTTCGCGAAAAATCAACTCCGATTTCGAACGCGATCTGATTCATCTTCGTTAAAAAATCAATTCTGATTTCGATTTGATTTTCCCTTTCGATTTCGATTTTCCCTTTCGATTTGATTTTCCCTATTTTTCGAAGAAGAAGATGAACAGTGATTTGAGTTCCAGATGCCAAAACCATTAAGTACATCTAATGGTTTTACAGTATGACGCTCTGAAACCATTTTTTCTGTGGAATGGTTTCACATTAAATGTACTAATCGTCAAAACCATTAATTGGTTTCAAGATGTTATACACTGAAACCATTTGTCTAGTTAAATGGTTTCATACTGTTATACACTGAAACCATTATTCTAGTTAAATGGTTTCATAGCGTTATACACTGAAACCATTAGTCTAGTTAAATGGTTTCATAGCGTTATACACTGAAACTATTATTTTAGTTAAATGGTTTCATATGGGCATTAGTGCTAAGATGTTATACACTGAAACCATTGTTATTAAGTAAAACATCACATAACCATTTTACAAAACCATGCTACATAAAGCAAAAAATCATATAAAGCAATTAGGGTTAGTTTAGTTGAAAAAAATTTAGATAGTATGCATGAGATATTGGATTCGATCATTTTTTTATTGTAAAGAAAAATCGATATATATATATATATATATATATAATTAATGTATGAAATTTTATTTATATTGTGATTATGATTGATAAAACTTAAAATTAAATTGTATGTTTGACAAGTATGCTTTATATATACATGAACCATTCGTTATTATGTTGGGCTTCGAGGGGGTGTATGACGAAAATTAATTAAAAATGGATTTTTATAATATATACTTCAAAGGAACAAAAGTTATTATTTAATTGGAAACGGGAGGCGCGCTAGAAATTTGAGGGGGTGCGCTAGAAGTTTGGAGGAGGGAAAAAAATTGGGGGCGCGCTAGAAATCTAGGGGAGGAAAAAAAAATTGGGGGCTCACAAGAAATCTAGGAGAAAAAGGAAAAAAAAACTGGGGGTGCGCTAAACAAAAGAGGGGCGCAAGTAATGAGGTAGAATATGGGGGGCGTGCGAGTAATGGATTGCCTAATTTTGGGCTTGGGCTGACCTTTGGTTGACTTTTGGTGTATGAAGCAAATATGATGGGTGTAGGAAGCAAGTTTATGCATGGTGCATAAGTTTGGGCTTATGCACCATAACCACACCCAGCTATGTTGTTGGCTTGTTGCATAAATGTGAAAATGATTATATTCTCAATAAAAATCACAACAAATGTAGATCAGTGCGTCGTCTGGCTCACAATTTAATTATTTGAATTCCTAATAATTTACGGGAATCTTATTAGCACGAAGGCTAATAGTATCAAGAGTGGAGCAACCTCATCTACTAATAATTCATAATGATCATATGATATTCTTAATATTAACTAATTAAGGGTTCTTCCATTAATATTGGATTCTATTAGCACAAGGCTAAAAACACTTGAGTGATTATATTATTCTCAAAATTGTAATTCATGTTATTTATTGTTAATTAACAAGAATAAACCAGTATTATCCTACATGGTTTTCCTTACCAGAGCTTTATAGGGGATTCTAGAGTTAATGAGTTAGGTCTAAGTTATTTATACCTAACCTTGTGTAGAAAAAAGATTCAGATTGTGTAGAAATTTTCAATACTAAAACATTTCCAAAACAAAAACATTCAGACGTACTAATAGTGGTTCTAATTTTTTAGATTGCCTACTAAAGACCGGTGTTTTAAAAAACCGGACCGGACCGGCCGATCGAACCGTGAACCGGAGGTGGTTCGGTCTGGTTTAAACGTTGGATCGGATAAGCTGTTAGGCCGGTGGGAACCGCTCAAAACCGGAAAAACCGGTGAACCGGCCGGTTCCCCAAACCGCCGGTTCGATTGCACGCGTTGATAAAACCATTCCTTTTTCGCTAAAAAACAACAAAAGGAGATTTTTTCTAACAATTACTGATTTTTTCTCGCTAAAAAAACTTTTCAATTGAGCCAAATCGATGATGAAACAGATCAGAGGGGTGAGAAAGAGGAGAAGAGGATGATGTAGATCGGAGGAGGAGAAAACAATAATTGAATTCAGATCTTAAAAGAGGAACTTAATATCAAAAGATGAAAAAATGATGAATAGATCTAAATCTTGAAATTATAAATGGTTTAATGATCATATCCTACCTTGTTTTCTTAGAGATGTGGGGAGTATTTTTTAAACAAAAAAAAGAAAAAGAAAGAAATGTTTGAAGCTGCATGTGAGGCACCGGGAGTAACATAGGTGCGGCCAACCCTAGTAGCAGTAATAACTACAAAAGATGCTATTTTTTTCATAGTATACGGTTATTCATTTTTATTTTGGACTAGAAATATTGATTGGGCTATATTAATTTTGGTAAGTTTATTATTAGGCCCAATGAAGAAACACCATTCCTTTTTTTTTTTTGTCAATCGACCGAGTTAATAATGGTATAATTTTATTATAGAGACCGGTTCATTTCATCGGTTTAATTCGATTTATCGTGCGGTTCAACCAGTGACTCAGTGGTTTGACCAATGGACCAATGAACCAGTGTCGTGCTGGTTCGATGTCCGATCCGGTTTTTAAAATACTGCTAAAGACAACTTGGTCAGTCATGGTTCCCCAAATTAGCTTTTATGCACATTCAACATTTTAAATCTCTCATCCGACTTTGTAAAGACTTTTAAAGGTGTTCTTCAGGCTATTTGATTATCTTGTGCTTGGGTGATTTGTAATGAAGGAAATAATAGAATTTTCAATCAACAATTTTCCACTCTTGCTCAGGTGGTTGATCGGATAAAGATTCTCGTTTGGCGGTGGTTGAAATTTGAATTTTTTGTCACTGGCACGAAAGTTAAATAAACTGAACTGCTGAAACCTCAACCTAGAAATTGAATTTTTCCAAATTTCTTTTGTAGAATCTTCTATTTCAATATATAGAATAAATATGTTGATCCACTATCCACTATGTGGATATTGAATTTTTTTGTCTCTGGTATAAAATTGCGAAAGTTCAATAAACCAAAACTACTGAAACCTCAGCTTGAAATTGATTTTTTTTTTTATAGGTGGGCATGTCACTTTGTTTGAGTGCATATTTTGTCTAATCTTTTGTATCAAATTAGTTGTTTCTTGGCAATTTTTGACACATCTTTTATCAGAATAGCTTTCTTTTCTTTTCTAGTTTAAAGACTTGTGCATTCGCACGGGTCCATTGACTTGTATTCGATATTTAAGTTTGTCATTATATTAAGATAAGATAGAAAAATTATTATATAATAGTATTTTTTTTATAAGTGTTACTATATAATATTGTTAAAATATAAGTGAAACAATTGTGTTATTTCTTGTAAAACTTACTAAATGAATAAATTTGATTATAATTATCAATGACAAATATTTATCCAATTTTTTATGTGTTAATGACAAATAATGGTCCCGTGTATATTTTTTAGGGTAAATGCCTGTTTCCCCCCTGCAAAATTAGGGATTTTTCGTATACTCCCTGCGCGGATTTTTTTTCCTGTTTACTCCCTGCAATTTTTTTTTTTTTCATTTTGCCCCCTAGATGGACAAGTGGACATCTGACTGTGCATCTTTGCTGACGTGACATGCATACGTGGAAATGCATTAAATTTATATTTATTTTTAAAAATCCACGTCAGTTAATTTTTTTTTTGTTAAAAAAGTAAATTATTTTTTTGAAAAAAAATTCTTAAAACTTTAATTTTTTTTACTGCCAAAAAAAATTCAAAAAATAATAATTTTTAAAAAAGCAAAATTCTTAAAACATTATTATTCTTTTTTTAAGATTTTTATAAAATAATAAAAAATAAATATAACAAATAAATTTTAAAAATAATAAACTTATTTTTAAAAATTTACTTTCTATTCTTTTTACAAATTCATAAAAATTTAGTATTAATTTTTTTCTAGTCAAAAAATATTATTAAAGAAAACATAATAATAAAGTTTTAAGAGTTTTTTTTATAAAAGAAATTTTTTTTAGAGTAAAAAAAGTTATTAAAAAAAACATAATAATAAAGTTTTAAGAGTTTTTTTATAAAAAAAATTATTACTCTTTTTGACGGTAAAAAAATATTATTAAAAATAATAATAATAAATTTTAAGAATTTTTTTAAAAATTATTATTATTATTTTAATTATTTTTTTTTGAAAAAATATTAACTGACGTGGATTTTTAAAAATAAATATAAAATTAGTGTATTTTCACGTGTACATGTCACGTCAGCAAAGATGCACAGTCAGATGCCCGCTTGTCCATCTATGGGGCAAAATGAAAAAATCTTGACATTGCAAGGGGTAAACAAAAAAAAAATCGGGCAGAGGGTAAACGAAAAATCCCTAATTTTGCAGGGGGTAAGTAAGCATTTATCCTATTTTTTAATCAAAAATTAAAGTTTAGAGTAATTTAGTAAATTTGATAGTAATAATAAGAAGATAAGGTAAATTTGATTAACTATTTTAAAAGTCTCTTAAAAAGGAACAGATGGAGTACTGTGTCAGGCTTTTCATGGGATTTTAAAAGACTTTTTTATGACAAAAAAATCTTGAGGTATTCAATCAAGACTTTTAAAAAAGTTAAATAAATCTTGTGGTATTCAATCAAGACAAATAAGATTTTTTTTTCAGGACAACAAAATCTGTTGGTATTCAATTGAGATTTGTTCCTACTTTTAAAATGTCCATTGATATTCAAAAGTCTACCGATTTTGATGGATTCTTGTTTGGAATGGATTTTGAGAGACTTTTTAGTTGAAAATACACTTGACAGACTTTTTCAACAATCTCACCAAAAGCCTTGAGACATTTTTGAACTCTCCAAGACTTTTTACTTTCATCTGTATAAAATTTCTTCTTCTTCTTCTTCTTTATTACTTTCACAGTTCATCATCACTGCACCCGATTTTTTCTTCTTTTCTTTGTTCACTTTTTCAACAATCTCCCCAAAAGCCTTGAGAATTTTTCAAACTCTTCAAGACTTTTTACTTTCATTATCATTATACTGGTTTTCTTCTTCTTTACCTATCAAATATGTTTTTTTGCAAAAAAATATTTTAACAAATTCTACATCTTTTTTACAAAGTTTTGATTAATTACAACAGCAAACAAATTTTTTTCGTCACCCATTCATCTGCTTCTATTTTCCATCAATGGTGGTGGTGATAACCTTTTTATCGGTGATTAGAAACATATACGTAAAAATGTACCAAAAAATAAAGAAACATATACGTAAAAAAAATGTAAGGTTTTTTTTTAAATCTTTGGATTCCCAAAAAAAAAAATTTTATTAAAATTTATTGATTCTTTTAAAATTTTCCTAATATACAAAAGTTTCCTAATATATAAAGTGTTATGAAATCTTGATTGTAAAAAAGTCTTTTGAAAAAATCTCTCAAAATCCATTCAAATCATGTGTTAAAAATCTTGATTGTAAAAAAGTCTTTAAAATCTCACAAAATCAATATAGTCCAACAAAATCTCATAAAATCATCAAGACTTTTTTTGCCAAAATTGTCTCACAAAATCTCAATCCAATACACCCTCCTTATTAAATAACATAAAACCTAATCTTTTACAAGTAAAAGGAATGTATTTTGATGATGTGGCACTCTACAAGAAAAATTTACAATCTCTATTAAAAAACCTTTTCATCATCTCCTTTAATTAAATCATTTTAATTTTAATTATCAATATATCAAATTATCAAGTTTACAATCTCTATTAAAAAACCTTTTCATCATCTCCTTTGATTAAATCATTTTAATTTTAATTATCTTTAATTAAATCATTTTAATTTTAATTATCTTTAATTAAATCATTTTAATTTTAATTATCAATATATATCAAATTATCACTATATAACTTCTTAAAAGGGACCAACTAACTAAAATGAAAAATTATTAAATTAAAATGGACCAACTAATATATAAGATTTATATAACCACAAAATATTCATGACTATTGGAATTCTTTCAATACTAATACTAATAAAAAAAAGGAATCATTATATTTCAAGCAAGTGAGTCACTTTGATATTCCAAACCTCTTTGATCAATCTCTTAAAGAGCTGAATTTAATTATAAAATAAATGTGTGTCTCTCTTCATTGCAAGTTAATTGGTTCCTAAATGAATTAAAAGGGACCAATATAACCACAAAATATATTCTTTCAATACTAAGAAAAAAAAAAGTGGTATGTGCTATGTATTATGATAGGTTTTTCTTTCAAATTCTAGAGCTAGAAAGTGGTATGAGCTAGAAAAACACTTTACTATAAAATGAGAAAGTTTAGTAACTAATAGGTTCACTCTCACTCTTTATAACCACCACCCCACATTCTTTTTCTACTTATTATTTCTAAATCTTAATAATTGATATTTTCACTCAATCTTTGAGCGTATTTCTACCATGGTGCTATGTATTGATATCCAACAATATTCATTTGTACTAATGTTTAGTTTTTGTTCTTCATGTGTAGGTTGAAAGAAATAATTTTTCACTACAATAGAATGTTAATGGATGAAAAGGCCGGTATACTCAATTACTCTTATCAAATTATATTGTTCATTTAAAAGTTATCTTTAAAATATATTTTTTATCATAACAATGATTGTAAGTAAACAATCTTATTTTTCTCATTTATTTATTGATATTGGTTGTTCATTTGTTATCGAGAACATAGAACGTTATATTATTTTAGTCTACTTACTCTAGATCCATGTGATAGAACCAGAGGAAGAAAAAGGTATTTACTAATTTATAAATTTTTTGTTTGAGTCATCGTTTACTTTCTCCAAAATAACTCTTAGGTACGTATTCTTCAACTTTTAATAATGTCTTATGTTCTTTTCTTACTTTCCATGTATGCCTTCACTAATTTATTGATTTCTATGGCAGAATATTGACTAAAGTATCTATTGATTTTCATCATCCTTACGAGAAATTTGTAAAACAAATAGTCACTCATATAAGAATATTTTATCATCTATTGTATATTCAGTTTCACCCTTTTATTATTTATCCATTTTGTATTTCATATTCTTCATATATGTTAATCCATATTTTTTATGGTTGGATATCTATTATATTGATCGGCCAAATTATATCTTGAATTGTTTTACTTGACATAACATCTTTTACTATTAAAAGGAAGCTTGAATTGTTTTTAGGCCTTCTTTGTGATGATGTGGCACCTCTAAGAGAATTTCTTACAAAAGAATATATCAATAATGAAAAATGAAAAATTTAATTAAAAGTGACCAACTAATATTATAAGACCTACAAATTTATATCTCGGTTATGGTTTAGAGACATAAATGATACTATGACCATCAAATTCTCATGATTGTTGGAATTCTAAAATGAAATTCTCACAAGAAGATATATCAACAAACAATGATGTATTCTTATATTATTTGTCTCAGCTTTCTACTAAATTTGGACTTATAATGATAAATGATAGTATATAATGTAATTGAGAAAAAACTGAATTGCGCCATATTGACATTTTTGCGTCCAACTTTACTAAAAAAATTTCTGATAAAAAAAAAATAAAAAAATCTTCCTTAGAGATTTTTTTAATAATATGCAATTTTACTAAAGTTATTGTATAACTATGAATATAATTTTATATTTGATACCGGACTTTTTAGAAAAGAGAATTGATAAATATGAGAACAATAACATGTTTATTATTGGTCCATAGAAGAAAAAATAATTGAAATCAGTTATGAGATTTATTTTATGCTTATTTAATTGCAAATAATTTGAAACACCAATTAATAGTGTGACTTTTGATTATCTGCAAAAGAAACAGCACACTAAAATGAAAAGAATTAAACTTTATGTGTTATTGTGGTTTTTGCATAAAGAGATCTAATTTCTTATGCTATAAATTAACATTTGCATAGTTAATTTGTAAAAATATAATGCAATGATAACTAAACACTCATTACAATTAAATCTTATGACTGTTGGAATGCTTCTCAATGTAACCATGATCCTTATATAACTAATATCTATTCACATGTATTACATACTTTTTGTTTAGTCATGCTCTCTCATTTTTTGTATTTAAATTATTTTGTATGTTTTCTATGTATAGATATTTTAGCAAATTATTATGTCTATATATATGAATGTTATTCTATTTTCAATATCCATTTTTCATCTTTTTAAGGACTGAAGTTTAAAGATTGCTTTATGCAATAAATGTGGTCATTGCAGTGTGATGATTGTGGAGCACGTCCATTTGATCGGAAGTTTTCCTTCTATTTAAACCATGGATTTGGTATGTTTTGTAAAAAAAAAAAAATGTATGTCTCAACTACACGTGTAGCTTTGATTCCTCCATTGCACCCGGGGATACGTAGGAGCAAGATTCAACATCTTGTCAAGCACACTAATAAAAAAAACTAATTTTTTTTCCCTCTTGTAAATAACTCCGATAATTAAAAAAAACAAGCAAATAAATTAAAACACTCTCTCTAACTCTAAAAAAGACGGACTCGCACTTGGGCGATGATATCCGCTCGAGAAAAAATAATTTAACGCACACGGGCGTGAAAATAATGTTTGATGGGTTGAAATTGATTTTATTGTTTTTTAAGAGAATGACGATTATCCGGACTACGAGTCATACATCAAGAGTCCAGAAAACCGGGAAGTGGGGTAGTCATACGTCAATCCACTCCTTTTTCATTCGTTTATTATTTTTATCATGTTTTTTATTATTTTTTTATTTTTGAGTTTGAATTAAATAAAATAAAACAAATTACTTAAATAAATAAATAAAGTATTCACAGGGGGTGCAGAAGGTAAACAGGGGGGGTCAGAAAACAACAGAAACAAATAATTTTAATAATTTGACATTTAACAATTTTTATTAATTTCTTATAATCCTATTCTTTTTTAAAATAATTTTAATGAGTGTTTTGCATAGTAGTTAATATTAGAGATAAATAAAAGTAAATTCTTTTATTTGTTGAATTCTTTTATATATATATATATATATATATATATATATATATATATATATATATATATATATATATATATATATATATAGAGAGAGAGAGAGAGAGAGAGTCAGGATCCGTTGACACCAACTAGTTTGACACCAAATGTTACACCTCTCAATAACGTTTTAACCGATATAAATTTTATAAAATCCACCGTTGGATTGAAAGTTTACATCATATAGATCATTTGTGTAAAATTTCAGACAAATCCAAAATCATTTGATATGCTATTGAGACACATAAAGATTAACGGCATTTAAAAAAATACAAAAACCGTTAATTTTGATGTATCTCAATAACATATCAAATGATTTTGGATTTATTTGAAATTTTACACAAATGATCTATATGATGTAAACTTTCAATCCAACGGTGGATTTTATAAAATTTATATCGGTTAAAACGTTATTGAGAGGTGTAACATTTGGTGTCAAACTAGTTGGTGTCAACGGATCCTGACTCATATATATATATATATATGGGGATGCTAATTTAGACCCAGTTGGGTCTAAATTAGCAAAGTGCACCTTTTCAGTTGGACCAAAATACCCATTCTTTTTAATTAATTAACCAAATTACCATCAATGGACGAGGCTCCAGTGTCGCGCGCGTACCGCAGGACCATGGTTAGAGGCCGTTGATTTCCATCAGACAGCCAAGATCTGATCTCATCAAGACTGTCTGATCAATCAGACAACCCAGATCATCAGAATCCATCAGATTCCAGCGAGTGCACCACACTGGATTACACCCTGGAGAGAGAAGAATCTTTTTTTTTTGAACAAGCCAAAATGAGATATATATATATATATATATATATATATATATATATATATATATATATATATATATATATATATATATATATATATATAAATAGTCTATTAGCACAAGACGTGCCAAAAAGACTAAACAAGGTTACAACTGAAGTCCAAAAAACAGGAACCAAAAGAAACTAAACAAGGCCCAAGCAGAGCAAAGGACTAGACCACCACCTATGGCAGTTCAAAGCTAAAGTACAACTCGTCACTTTCAACCACCTATAAGAAAACGTCTTGATCTTGTCCAACATATGATGTATCGTGTTTGCTGAGCCCTTGAACAAGCGATGATTTCTTTCAGTCCACACAACCCAAACACAAGCAAGCCATATGAGCTGCATAAAAGAACGGCGTGCTCGAGAACCACCTGCTGAGTCTGTAAACCGAACAAAGTGATCTGAAAGAGTCTGAGCAGTCACCACAGAAGAGCCAATCCAGGAGCTGACAAGAGACCAAAGGGGGCCAAAGAAGCTGCAAGAGAGGAACAAGTGGAGAGAGAAGAATCTACTTTTTAAAAGCAGGACACGTGTCGCTGTCTGATTGGCTGGGCGTGATTTTTTTCCATTTAATACTTTGAACTCAATTATTTCGTTGTAAATTATTTTTTTATTTTTTTTTTATACCAAAATTCATAATTTTTTTTTCTCTACAAATAGAGACTTGGTTCGTTTGATTTGGACACAGAAAAAAAACCCAATTTTTCACTACCTTAATCTCATTTTTCACTACCTTACATCAACTCACTGAAATCATTCTACCAGGAAAATGGTTTCAGAGTACAAATCTCTGAAACCATTCTACCAGCTAAATGGTTTCAGAAGCAAACACAATTAATAAATTACTCACTGAAACCATTCTACCAGTAAAATAGTTTCAGAGTACAACTATGTGCAACCATTCTACAAGCTAAATGGTTTCAGAAGCAAATAACTAATAATCAACTTACTGAAACCATTCTACCAGCAAAATGGTTTCAGATTACAACTCTCTGAAACCATTGTACCAGATAAATGGTTTCAGAAGCAAACACAATTAATAAATTACTCATTGAAACCATTCTACCAGTAAAATGGTTTCAGAATACAACTATGTGCAACCATTCTACCAGTAAAATGGTTTCAGAAGCAAACATTAGTTTTTAATTACCGTTTTATCTCATTTCATTAACTAAAAATAGTTTCAGGTCTCCAAAAATTTCATAAAATATACCAAAAGTTCCAGAATATTATCTACTATTTTCCTGGTATAATGGTTTCAGTGAGTTGGTTGAGTGGTGCGTGTTAAATTACAACACACAAGTAACGTATTTAGTAGACAAAAAATGAGATTAAGGTAGTGAAAAATTGCATTTTTTTTTCGGTGTCCAAATCAAACGAACCAAGTCTCTATTTGTAGAAAAAAAAAATTATGAATTTTGGTATAAAAAAATAAAAATAAAAAATTAATTTACAACGAAATAATTGAGTTCAAAGTATTAAATGAACAAAAATCACGTCCAGCCAACCATTGTGTGACACGTGTCCTACTTTTAAAAAGCAAATTTTTCTCTCTCCAGGGTGTAATCCAGTGTGGCGCACGCGCTGGAATCTGATGGATCAGGATGATCTGGGCTGTCGGATTGATCAGACAGTCTTGATGAGATCAGATCTTGGCTGTCTGATGGAAATCAACGGTCTGTAACCATGGTCCTTCGGTACACGCGCGACACTGGATCCGCGTCTATTAATGGGTATTTTGGTTAATTAATTAAAAAGAATGGGTATTTTGGTCCAATTGAAAAGGTGCACCTTGCCGTTAATCTTTATGTGTCTCAATAGCATATCAAATGATTTTGGATTTGTCTGAAATTTTACACAAATGATCTATATGATGTAAACTTTCAATCCAACGGTGGATTTTATAAAATTTATATCGGTTAAAACGTTATTGAGAGGTGTAACATTTGGTGTCAAACTAGTTGGTGTCAACGGATCCTGTCTCTATATATATATATAATTGTAAAGCAAATTTTTTTTTGCTATGTGGCAGCCTAACAAAGCTTCTTTTTTTTTTTTTTTCTTTTTTCTAAGCAATAGTTGATGCTTATGTGTCATATATCATTACATTACATGCTTATGTATACTTTCTAAATGATGATGTGTCATTTTAAGAAACATGGTATGACATATGAAGTGAGGAGAACAAAATTAAATTGCTCATTTATGACTTCCAATGCTAACCGTAGTTTTCTCATTTTTTTTCTTAATTGTTCACTTAAGTATGCACTACAAGGATAATAAAAGGCCAAAGCAGTTACATTTCCATGAGGTATTGATAGTAGGAAATTTTCATGAGCAACGGCTGTATATTTCATCTTCCATACATTGAAATTAAAACACATTTTGGTGTCTTGAATGTATTAATTTAAAGGTTATTGTGTGTTTATATATAGTTACATTTCAAGCATTGGTCTTTTTGTTCATTATCAATTGCTTAGAATGTTCATACTATATGGTCGTTCTTTTATTTTTATTTTTTTGTACTTATTTTGAGTGTCAAGCATTTGACATGAAAAAACAATTCTAACATTATGCTTATATAAAATGAAAATTTATCTTCTATAAATTCTTGCTAGGACATGCATCATTGCTTGCATGATGCTTCATTATCTTCGTTTTCTCCTTTAATTTATGGATTAGTTGGTTCTTCTTCATTCTTTTCATTTTTATATTAAGCATGTATTCATCAATTGCCTAATAAAGAGTTTATTGTTTTCTTAGAATGTTACCCTCTTTTCTTTTTTTAATTTTGCTTTCAAGTTATCTGTATAACAATAAGAATTAAGAGGATTTTATATTATTTTGTGTGTGTTTGCAGATCTCAAATTCATTCTTGGTGTCTCAATCAACATTAGAAGAAAACAGGAAAAAACCAGGTAATTGAAGAAATATTGCACTTCATTTATTTTTTATATCTTGGGTTTTTTTTGTTTGTGTGTTTGCAGAACATAGATTCGTCCTTTGTGTCTCAATCAACATCGAAAAGACCTGTTGTGTCACGATGTCATGCCTTCTGGAATATTTTTAACGTGTGTATTTGATATTGGTCTATTCAATTTTCAAGGTTTTGTGCTTAATTTCTTTTAAAATACTTTTATGGATAGATTTGAATCTTTGAAATAGAATTAAGAGGATTTTATATTCTTTTGTGTGTGTTTGCAAATCTCAAATTCATTATTTGTGTCTCAATCAACATTAGAAGAAAACAGGAAAAAACGAGGTAATTGAATAAATATTGCACTTCGTTTATTTTTTATATCTTGGTTTTTTTTTTTGTGTATTTGCAGAACATAGATTCATCCTTTGTGTCTCAATCAACATCGGAAAGGCCTATTGTGTCACGATGTCATGCCTTTTGGAATATTTTTATCATGTGTGTTTGATATTGGTCTATTCAATTTTCATGGTTTTGTGCTTAATTTCTTTTAAAATATTTTTATGGATAGATTTGAATATCTGACTATCTTTGAAATACTTCTATGGTCTTTTTAGGATAATTGTTTAATTTTATATGATATTGAGTGGATTTGGTAATTTCATGTATACTTTAAGTATTTAATGGATATTTGTGTATAATTATATAAATGCAAAGTCATTGTAGAGTCATTGCATTCTTTTGAATAAGAAAAATTGTAAATTGCTTCGAGGAGAGTAAGAGTAAGCAGTTACACTATTTGATGCATTTGATTCATAATTTAAAGGAACTGAATCAATGGATTAGAAAGATAAAAAATGTCCAAAGATAAATTACATTTTAACAAGAGTTTATTCAAACCTTTCCGATGAGCAATGCTAAGCGTATTTTTGCCTCTATACTAAGATTAAAAAAAAAATCATATGATTGTACCAAGACGATCCACAAAAAATAAAAAATTCTTACATATAATTACAACGTCAAGATAAAGTATGATGTATTTCTTAAAGCTTATGCAAGCATTTCATTCATTTTTAGTTCATTTTTTTAAAGTCTCCTTTCACATGCTTAGTGAATTGATAATCTCATCATTTTGTTTCAGTGCTACTCATCATTTTAATAATGTCGTGACTTTATTTAAAATATATTTAGAGGGATTAAAAATATATATTTAACCTTATAAAATATTACTTACACATGCATGATAAAGTTGTTTTAAAAGCTCTTTTGAAAGCTCTTTATAACAACTTTATCATGCTCTACTTAATACCCACTCATGAATTTGATATTTAATTATTAAAATAGATGTATTTTTTAAAAAATAATTTTCTCCTACATACCTTTTGAATTTCCAACTACCTATCTATACATTAAAACAAACTACATTAATACTGATGTGGCAGCTCTAAAACATTAAAAAGCTTATGTGACAGCTCCAAAATTAACTTTTGATTATAACTTTTGTAAAATAACTTTTGATTATATTTTTCTATACAAAATTAACTACATTTTTTAGTTTGTGTGAAATGATTAAAACAACTTATAATTTGTGACGAAGGTAGTAATTTTTTTTTTTACTAAAAACAGTGTGATCATATTGAAAACTTTATAGTTCAAAGAGCAAATTTATATTTACCTCCCGATCTAAGACATGTATGTAAAGCCATCAGACCATACTATAGAAGTTATCATCATAAAATGTCTGAATGATATATTTGAAAGTTGTTTGATTTTGCTTTTTTATTTACATGATTTCATTTTTTTTAAACAAAAAATAATTTCATAACTAAAGATAGAAAAAAATTGTTGATAATAACTATTTATAATTGACTATTTTTATCTGTCTCTCTATATTATATAAATTGACGAAAATAAAATGTTTAAAAATATTTTAATTGTATTTTTAAAAAATAATATATTTATCAAAATTATTATTATTAATAAAATTTTCTTAAACATCATTCTAAAAAAACAATTTTTCTTAAATTATTTGAGTGATTTCATTTATTTAAAAAATAATAATAATTTCATAACTAAAGTTAGAATAAAATTTTGATAGTACCTATTTATAATTGACAATTTTTTTTCCTAAAACCTAAAAATATGTTAAAATAAACAACAAATAAATAATTTTTTGAAGAGTGAAATAATTGTCTATGTCAAAAGCAATTTTTTATCCATTTTTTTATATTATATATTCAATTGACGAAATAAAAATGTTTGAAAATATTTTAATTATATTTTTAAAAAAATATTTATCAGAATTGTTATTACTAATGAAATTTTCTTAAAAATCATTCTAATGAAGCCCGTGTAACGCACGGGTTGAAGAGTACATCTTTCAATATTTAGTTTAATATAAAATGCCTCTTTAAAGTATAAAAAAATTAATACTTCAAAATAATTTACGATTAATTAACATGTCATCTTATTCTTATAAATTAAAGGTCAAGACAAGTATCAACCACTTTTTCATATATAAAATAATAATGAGATTGAAGTATAATTAAGATAAAATCAAAAAATCAAAAAATACATTAAAATATAAATTACACTAATTTGATGATATATAAATCAAACACAGAAAAAATAAGATTAATAAAACAAATTTTTAATATAATACACTAATCGACTGCACTTCTATTAATTTCTATATACATCTGAATGACACATTGTCTGTGTTTAAAACAATTTTTATCTATCTATCTATCTATCTATATTATAGATTCACTTGAATGGAGAAAAAAATTAAAAATATTTTAAAAGTCACTTTTATAATCGAAGAATAATTCAACACATCTAAAAAAATTATCATTTTTAATACAATTTATTATAAAACACAACTTTTTTTAAAAAAACATTCTAATCAAACCCGTGCAACGCACGGGTTGAACACCTAGTTATATTTATAATTAGTATCAAAACTTAAGAAGTGAGAGCAGTATTTTAGAAGAAAAACAAAAGTAAATGGAAAAAAAAGTGAGATTTTATAGGCTTTTTATAGCAGTGCGGGTCTTATAGGCCCAATATAGTTTGATTTTAAAAGACCCGGTTTACCCATTAGTATTGTCGGTTTACCCCGTTTTTCCATTAGTATACCACCGGTTTAGCCCTAACGTTGGCGAGCGAGGGCCTGCGTGCGTGTTTTCTAGGGTCTTCCTTCAATTTCACTCTCGTCCCACACTTGTCCTCAATATATTATTGTGTGTGTGTGGAATTTGTGAAAGGTATATTCTGATTTGAAACGGTGCCGAATTGTTATTATTAGGGTTTTGATGGGTACAGAAAGGAAAAGAAAAGTGAGTTTATTCGACGTCGTTGACGACTCTGCTGCTTCTAAGATGGTGAAAACCAACGGCAACAGTCTCGTTAATCACTGGAATGGTAAACCTTACTCTCAAAGGTACTTCGATATTCTAGATAAGAGGAAAACCCTTCCCGTTTGGCACCAGAAAGATGATTTTTTGCAAGTTTTGAAGGATAATCAAACTTTGATTCTTGTTGGTGAAACTGGTAGTGGTAAAACCACTCAGGTATTGATTTTCTTTTTCACTCTGCATCTTATTTATTTATTTATTTATTTATTAATGAATAAACCATCAATTATTTAATCCTATCTATGTTAGCTCATTAGTGTTTATATACATTAAGAATAAGTTGTAGTGTCTAATGTATATGAAATCCCTTAATTTAGTCCCCAAAGTATATGAAATTATATAAACACTACCAAGGGCTGTGAAGTCATTACTTAACCATGTAGTGAATACCACTTGATGTTTTATGGGTAGGATTGGTTGTCTAAGTGTGTAGGTTGCTAATTTTATTGTTTTTGTTGTGTACCTTTGGGTGACAGATTCCTCAATTTGTTTTGGAAGCTGTTGATTTAGAGACCCCGGATAAACGCAAGAAGATGATGGTTGCATGCACTCAGCCTCGTAGAGTAGCTGCAATGTCTGTTTCACGCCGTGTCGCTGAAGAGATGGATGTCACTATTGGGGAAGAAGTTGGTTATAGCATCCGTTTTGAGGATTGTAGTAGTGCAAGGACAGTTTTGAAGTATGTTTTTATTTTGCTTGAAATTACTTTATGTATTTGAATTGTATTTGTAGCTTGTAATGCTGTTTTATATAACATTGTTTTCCCCACCTCTTTGATTCTCAAATGGAATGTGTTTTGCATCCCCACCGCAGGTATCTAACTGATGGTATGCTTTTGAGAGAAGCAATGACGGATCCACTTTTGGAGCGATACAAAGTAATTATTCTTGATGAGGCACACGAAAGGACTTTGGCTACTGATGTGCTATTTGGTCTTCTTAAGGAAGTTCTTAAAAACAGACCTGACTTGAAGTTGGTGGTTATGAGTGCAACGCTTGAAGCTGAAAAGTTTCAAGGATATTTTTTTGGTGCCCCACTTATGAAAGTTCCTGGAAGGTTACATCCAGTGGAAATTTTTTATACTCAGGAACCAGAAAGGGATTACATGGAGGCTGCTATTAGGACAGTGGTGCAGATTCACATGTGTGAACCTGCTGGAGACATACTTGTTTTTCTTACTGGAGAGGAGGAGATAGAAGATGCATGCCGCAGAATATCGAAAGAAGTTGCAAATTTGGGTGACCAGGTGGGCCCTGTGAAAGCAGTACCATTGTATTCTACTCTTCCCCCAGCAATGCAGCAGAAGATTTTTGAGCCAGCTCCACCTCCAGTTAAGGAGGGAGGCCCCCCTGGAAGGAAGATTGTGGTATCAACAAACATAGCAGAAACTTCGTTGACAATTGATGGTATTGTCTATGTTATTGACCCTGGATTTGCTAAGCAGAAGGTTTATAACCCTCGAGTTCGTGTTGAGTCTTTGTTGGTGTCTCCGATATCAAAGGCTAGTGCACATCAGAGATCTGGGCGTGCTGGAAGAACTCAACCGGGGAAATGCTTTAGACTTTATACCGAAAGAAGTTTCAATAATGATCTTCAGCCTCAGACCTATCCTGAAATTTTGAGATCTAATCTTGCCAACACAGTTCTTACATTGAAGAAACTGGGTATAGATGATTTAGTGCATTTTGACTTCATGGACCCTCCTGCCCCTGAAACCTTAATGCGTGCTTTGGAAGTGTTGAATTACTTGGGTGCACTGGATGATGAAGGTAACTTAACAAAGCTGGGTGAAATTATGAGCGAGTTTCCGTTGGACCCTCAGATGTCAAAGATGCTTGTTGTTAGTCCCGAATTCAACTGTTCAAATGAGATTCTTTCAATTTCTGCCATGCTATCAGGTATGACTCTCTTTTCTTTACTTTTTATTATTATTGCTTTGTGTCTGTCCAGAGTCCCGCCATAATAGTTGAGTTGGGATTCATTTGAAATGAATGTATGGCATCTGTTCATGTGCACTGGTAATGCAATGCACATGATGGGGATGTTTGACTGCTTACATGTGTGCCCAGTTGCACATGAATGTGGTTAGTGTAGTGTGTCCTGTTAGGTAGTCATCAGCAACTGTGTTCTCTGGATTTCATGCCCCCGGTTGGCATGTACCATAGGATTCTAAGTAAGTGCTGATGCAGATAGTTGCAGTTTCTCAGTTATTCTCTCATGAAGAAAATGGTGTGCTCTCGCCTCTATGCATCTGCTGACCTTCCGTGGACCTCGTCTGTGATAATCAATTTCTTTCTTTAGTACCCAATTGCTTTATCCGGCCTAGGGAGGCAGCAAAAGCTGCGGATGAAGCGAAGGCTAGGTTTGCACACATTGATGGAGATCATCTCACGCTCTTGAATGTATACCACGCCTACAAGCAAAACAGTAAGTGCATATTTCTGCTGACCTTTTTCATTTTATTCTCAATATCTTGCTGTTTATTTTTTTCCTGATGTTGAAGTTCATTAAATGTATGTTAATGGCTTTTCAGATGAGGATGCTTCTTGGTGCTACGACAACTTCATTAATAACAGGGCACTCAAATCAGCTGATAATGTTCGACAACAGCTTGTTCGTATCATGGCTCGGTTTAACTTGAAGTTATGCAGCACAGACTTCAATAGTCGCGACTACTACATCAACATAAGAAAGTCAATGCTAGCAGGATATTTCATGCAGGTGGCTCATCTTGAGCGGACAGGACACTACTTGACAGTGAAAGACAACCAGGTTTGCTAAAATTATTTTATGTACCTTTACTTTTCATTTTGTATTGCCAAAATAGCTATTGTCTAGGCTGAAGGATTGCAATCAAATTTATGGTTCTGCTCTTGTGTAGGTGGTAAACTTGCATCCATCAAATTGCCTGGATCACAAGCCCGAGTGGGTTATCTATAATGAATATGTTCTTACCAGTCGGAATTATATACGTACTGTGACAGATATACGCGGTGAATGGTGAGTTTATATTTTGTAAGTTGTAATAGTCTTGAGCTGGCAAAATGCTTTTTACAAGCCTTGACTAGGAAAGAAAACTTGAAATCGTTTTGAAATAATTTAAGTCTTAGAGCTTCTTACAGAAGGTTAAATCAGTTTTATACCTCAAGTTTTTTCCTCTTCTAACTTTTCCACAAGTAACTATATACATTTTTCATTTTCTTTTTTGTTAAGTTAGAAATAATACATTGTTCAGTTAAGCTAAGCTACATGCTATTGAAGTGGACAATAGTTTATAAACCTAAATTACTAAATATCTTGCTGTGCACGTGAAAGAAAATTCCTCTCATCAATGAATAACATTTGAAAATATGAAGTACATAGATGCAGACACAATTCGTTGAATGCCACTTATCTTGTCGTTGACCTTGTGATTCTATTTTTTGTTGATGTTATTGAGATGTATTTAATTCGATGATCATTTGTTATTTGACAGGTTAGTTGATATAGCACCACATTACTATGATCTGTCTAATTTCCCACAATGTGAAGCAAAGCGTGTTCTTGAAAAGCTTTACAAGAAACGAGAGAAAGAAAAGGATGAAGCCCGGATTCGTAAATGAAGGAAGCCTTACCATACCTTTTCTGCCTTTGGATTGAAATTTGATGTTTCATCTCCTGCAAGTTGACATCATAATATCGTCATGGGAATGTTCACTATACTACTTCCTTATTTCCTTTGAAGGACATGCTGATTGTCAGTAATTTTAGTGAAAGAATTGGCAGAGTTCCTTGTACCACTAGAGTAGTAACATTTTATATTCCTAGACCTTGTTCTGTTGTACCTTACGGATTTATTTATCGAGGTCAAATTTGTTTTTCGGGATGCGATTGTTATATTTAGCAAGCGTCTGGAATATACGATTTTGTTTTGAAGTAATGTCAACTGGTAATGCTTTACTCCAATATTCTGGCATGTCATCTTTTTGGCATGTTGTTCTGTTTGTTGCACTCCCCTCTTATTTATGAATTGCCAAAAGTAAAATTACTTCTTTTTTGAAACCCTTGCTGAAATTTGTGCAAGTTCTAAATTGAATCATGCGTGTTTATTCTTTATTTGATTTGATGGAACCAGTTTTTAAAGTGATCAAATCTACATAAATTTTATTGAACCAATCTCGGCATCATAAGCAAATTGCAATAACAAAGTTGGTGTGTCACTGGCCATCAAACATGATTGAAAGCCATCAAATTGGGTATGCATTTTATAGTTTAACAATGTCTTTCACTAATGAGGTTGTGACAGCATCAACTAAGCTTGTGAATAACTTATACTTGCCTTTACAGAAGTTTGAGATACCTCTCCTGCAAAAATAGTTGTTTAGATTAGCCTTTACTGATTATTAACTTTGTAACTGTCACTCTAAAATGTTTGATATGAAACTGCAAGTTGAGTTTGAATCAATTTGCGTAGTTTGCAAAAGTAACCTATTTTGATAGTAGCTTTTTTTTACCTCAGGCGCTCTGAATTATATAAAATGTTTGCTTTTAAATGATAGCTATTATAGTCACTCATGAATTTTTTCTGACAATGAGTAAAAACAAGTTATGTCATCTTTTTAGCATGTTCTATTTTCTGCTCACACACACACACACACACACACACACACACACACACACACACACACACACTCCACTCACAAGAGAGCAATCAATATTTTCCTGAGTAAGTATGTAATAGAGAAGGATGTTGAAGAGCTGAGAAGAAGGAGTGGAGAAGATAAAGAACTGTTATGATATAAAGGAGAGGGAAAAATAGAAAGAAAGATTCATTATATTGAATTGAATGAATTCTAATACAAGTTCATGATCCTTATATAGTGTAGATTAGGATCCATGATAAGCTAGTGTATATCTAACATATGCTAACTTATACTACAAGTTAGTTACAAAACTAAACTAACTATTTACATTTGTCTCCATTTCATCATTCCTTTGATCATTCTTATTGATACTTAACATCCTCCCACAGGCTGATGCTTGGTAGATATCAAGCAATCCAAGCTTGGACATGAAATGATTGAACTTGGGCACTGGCAGAACTTTTGTTAGGAAATCTGCTAATTGATCTTGTGTGGATATGGGAAGCAGTCTCATTAATCCATTTTGTACCTTTTCCCTAACAATGTGACAGTCTATCTCTATATGTTTAGTTCTTTCATGAAAGACTGGATTTGAAGCTATATGCAATGCACTTTGATTATCACAAAACAAGACTGGCTGCTTAACACATTCTATCTGCAAGTCTTTCAGTAGGTATAGAAGCCAAGTCAATTCACAAGTTGCTGATGAGAGTGCTCTATATTCTGCTTCAGAGGAAGATTTTGAAATAGTGGACTGTTTCTTTGCCTTCCATGATACGAGAGATGAACCAAGAAAGAAACAATAACCACTTGTAGATCTTCTTGTATCTAAACATCCAGCCCAATCTGCATCTGAGTATCCAAGTAACTGCATATCTGAATTTCTGCGAAAGATAAGGCCTCTTCCTGGATTATGTTTGAGGTATCTAATAACCCTACATGCTGCTTTGTAGTGAGTTACAGTTGGATTATGTAAAAATTGACTCAACTGTTGAGTAGCAAATGTGATATCTGGTCTGGTGTTGGTGAGGTACAATAGTTTTCCAACAAGTCTTCTATACAAACTTATGTCCTCAAATGGTTTACCATTATCTTGATGTAGTTTGATGGATGGATCTAATGGTGTAGAAGCAGGTTTAGATCCAAGCAAACCAGAATCATGAAGCAAATCCAGGCAATACTTTCTCTGAGATATACTTATCCCTTCTTTGGAATGAGCAACTTCCAAACCAAGGAAATATTTTACCACACCTAAATCCTTAATTTTGAAATTGTTGTCCAAGATAGTTTTGATTCTAGTGATCTCTTGTATATCAGTGCCAGTCAAAATCACATCATCAACATATATTAACAATGCAGTAAAATGACTTTGTTGATTGATGGTAAATAGAGAGTAGTCAGATGTGGACTGTGTATATCCCTCCTTGACTAACAAGGATGTGAGTTTCTCATACCATTTACGACTAGCCTGTTTCAAACCATACAAACTCTTGAGCAACTTGCATACTTGATTAGGCTTTGCACACTGAACACCATCTGGAATTTTCATATACACATTTTCTTGCAAGTCTCCATGCAAGAAAACATTGTTGACATCAAGTTGGTGTACAAGCCAGCTCTTAATAGATGCAATAGCAAGTAACATTCTAACAGTTGTAAGCTTGGCTACTGATGAGAAAGTATCAAAGAAGTCTAAACCTTCTATTTGATTGTAACCTTTAGCTACAAGTCTGGCCTTATATCTTTCAACAGTTCCATCAGATTTATGCTTAATTTTGTATACTCACTTACTGCCAATAGGTTTGATATTGGGTGGTAAGTCAACAATTTTCCAAGTGCCAGTACGAGCTAAGGCCTCTAGTTCAGAATTCATAGCCTGAATCCAGTGTTCTGACTTGCAAGCTTCACTATAGGTTTTAAGTTCTGTGTGTTGTGTGAGAGACAAAGTGTAGACACTACGTGAAGAAGACAGTTGATCTAAAGAATGAAATGAGGGGATAGGATAGAGAGTACCTGAAGATGAAGATTGCAATGATTCACCTGATGAATTGCACACAAAGTCAGACAGATAAGTAGGCTTATGTTTCACTCTTGCTGGTCTAACAATTGGTGGTGGAGTGGGAGATGAATCATTTTGATGAGAGAGTGATGGGAGGGAAGGAGATGGTATATCAGTAGGGTTAGTAGCATTATTGTTGTGGTCAGTTGGTAGTGTGGTTAAGTCATGGGCAGGGTTAGGTGTAGGAATGTCAGAAGGTGTAGAATCAAAGGTGGAATGGTAATGCCAATGAATAGGTGAATTGTTTGTAGTGTATGGTAAAATGTGATCAAAATGAGTGACATTTCTGGAAATGAAAATGGTTTTAGAATCCAGATCAAATAGAATAGATCCTTTGACCCCTTGCTTGTAGCCTAAGAAAACACACTTTCTACCTCTTGGTGACAGTTTAGATCTATTGATGTTTAAAGTAGATGCATATGCAAGAGAGCCAAAAACTTTTAATTCACGTAAATTTGGTAAAGATTGATGAAGCATTTCATATGGAGATTTATGTTGAAGAACAGGAGTAGGAATTCTATTCATGATGTAAGTAGCATGTAAAACTGCATAGGACCAAAAAGTTTTAGGCAAATTTGAATGGTACAGTAGAGCTCTAGCAATGTTTAAAATGTGCTGATGCTTTCTCTCTACTCTACCATTCTACTGTGGAGACTCAACACAACTAGTTTGATGTAAAATACTTTTAGAGGAGTAAAAATCATTCATAAGAAACTCAGGACCATTATCTGATCTCACTATTTTGACTTGATGATTATGTTGAGTATGAATCATTTTTATCAAATTTACAACATGATTTCTTGTCTCAGCTTTTGATTTCATTAAAACAATCCAAGTGTATTTGTTATAATCATCTACAGCAATAAGAAAATAAGAATGATGATGAAAAGACTTTATTGAAATAGGACCCCAAATATCAAAGTGGATTATATCATAAGCATGAGTTGCTTTATTAAAGCTAGTACTATATGGTAGTTTCTTGTGCTTAGCAAGGTGACAAATGTCACATATTCCATTTGGATCTGCTATTACATAGGGAAATTTATTTTGTAAGCTAGCTAATCTAAGGTGGGAAGGGTGTCCTAATCTGAAATGCCAAAGGGATGACTTAGGGATAAATTTGTGGTTAGATCCATCAATGGATGCCACATGAGCTACTTTATCTGTAAGCTTGAGGTGATACAATCCATCATGTTCCTCGGCTGAACCAATCATCTTCAAATTCTTCTTGTCATGAATAGTACAATGTGAATTAGTAAAATTGACTACATAGTGAGGTGACTGACACAATTTTGAAACTGTAATCAAATTAATGGAGAAATTTGGAACATATATAACATCAGTAATGACAAATTGTGTTGAAAACTGAACAATACCAGAAAATTTTGCAATGGCAAAATTACCATTAGGAAGAGTAATATTGATAGGATTAATTTCAATATATGATTGAAACCAAGATAAAGAGTTGCATATGTGGTGACTAGCACCTGAATCAATGATCCAAGTACTAAGAACACATGCATTATGAGAGGTGGGAGATATACCTTTGTGAATCACTGATGTATGATCAGTGATCATAGAAGAACCAACCTTAACTGAACTTGCAGAGGCAGAAGTAGAAGCAAGATTAGAATTCTGAAGCAGTGACATTAGCTTATCATACTGCTCCTGAGAAATTGAAGGAGGAGTAGCTGCAACAGGCTCAGATGAGGCTCCCTCAGTTGCAGCATGAGCAGATGCAAAATTCTTCATATGTGGTGGAACACCATTTTTCTTGAAGCAATTCTCAACAAAATGATTATCCTTGCCACAATCAGTGCAATTACGAGGAGGCTTGGAACCAGAAGCAACTTTGCTTGACTTAGCTGCATTAACAAGAATCTTAGATTCATCAGGTTCAGTGAAGTTACCTTGGCGTTCATGTTGAATCACCATGTGAAAGACCTTGTTGATTGGAGGAAGAGGATCAATGAGCAAGATCTGTGACTTCACAGTAGAAAAATTGTCATTCAAACCAGTAATGAAACGAATTGTTTGCAGAAGAGTGTGATTCCTGCGTGCAGAACGCATAGCCTCACAAGTACATCTTTGACGACAAGTGCATGAAGGAAAAGGGAGATATAGCTCCAATTCTTCCCAAAGTACTCTGAGATCAGAGTAGAAATCAATAACAGAACGATTTTCTTGCTTCAAAGCATGAATTTCTTGTTGCAATTCAGAAATTCGAATCAAGTCACCTTGAGAGAAGCGTTCACGAAGATCATTCCAAATGTCAATGGTGTTTTCAAGGAAAACAACAGATTGAGCAATTGAAGGTGAAACTGAATTCAAGATCCATGAAGAAATCAATTGATTGCAACGGTGCCACGCACGAAAAGCAGGATCAAAATCATCTTCAGGCATAGGAAGAGAACCATCAACAAACTTGAGCTTCATCTTAGCACCTAACGCACGTTTCATCGAACGCGCCCAAGATTAGTAGTTAGAACCGGTGAGGAGTGGAGTAACTACAACAGAAGTAGGTCCATCACCAGGATGAACGAAATAGGGAGATGAATTATCAAGAACAGGATCTGGAGCGTTGCGAGGAGGCATGATTCCGTCGGAGAAGATGATCGGAAACAGATAACAGAAAACGGTTACGACAGCGGAAAAACGGTTACGGTGGATCTTAAGGCGGTTGATATCATGTTATGATATAAAGGAGAGGGAAAAATAGAAAGAAAGATTCATTATATTGAATTGAATGAATTCTAATACAAGTTCATGATCCTTATATAGTGTAGATTAGGATCCATGATAAGCTGGTGTATATCTAACATATGCTAACTTATACTACAAGTTAGTTACAAAACTAAACTAACTATTTACATTTGTCTCCATTTCATCATTCCTTTGATCATTCCTTTGATCATTCTTATTGATACTTAACAAGAACAATTTTCTTTGAAAGCATCAACACTCAGTAGTGAGTAATAGGAGAGTTTGAAATTGAGGTATACATTTTATCATTCATTATATTTTCTCTTTCTTAAAATTTATATCCAGCGATAATTTGAAATAATCTTCCATTGCAATGCCTCAAAATTAAGTTCCATTCGGGAAATGTCATGGGAGACTCTGGACAGCTTTCCTTGCCTTAGCAAAGAGCATATATGGACCGTATGCATCCGTTGATATTTTAGAGAATGAGCTATATGTCACTTCTAGTTGTCAAAGGGTAAGGTTTGGAACCCTAAGAGCGGATTCCATAGATGCCTAAGAGGGGTAATTCAGCATTTGAAAACAAGCCATTCTAGAACAACCGAGGGCATGTCCCCAGGCGGATGCCAGAGCTGCTCCTTCTGTGCATCTTCCTTATTTAGCAGTTGGAACTCATCGACAATCCCCTCCCTTGATTTTTACTTTTTAGCAATGTTATAAAAATCGGACCGATCGGTTCGACCGGTTCGGCCGTGAACCGGACACAGCACCGGTCCGGAACAAGTACCAGAACCGCTAGTCCATTAAACCGGGATAAACCCGCTTTGAACCGGTCTGAACCGGCAAACCGGAAAAACCAGCCGGTTCTCTTCTAAATAAAAAAAAACTGGAATTTCAAAAAAAAAAAAAATCTTTTCTATTTTCAAACTAGGGTAGAGTTATTCTTTTCACGGGAACATAAGTGCCAAACAGAAACATGAAAATGCCACTGTTATTTGTTATAAGAAAAAGAAGAAGAAGAAAAAAATACACGGATGAATTTGAGAAATTAAGGAATAAATCTATTATAGTCACACAATAGTTTTTTATTTCTTGATGGTCATACATAAGAAAGGAATGAAACAGATCTGAGTAAGAGAAAAAAAGAAGAAACAAGAAAATAAGAAGAAAAAGAAAGAAATTACGTGAGAGAATAAGATAGAAAGTGGAGTGGGGGCTGCTCACTAATAGGAAGAGAGGATATTTCAATTCTAGGGTTTAGCTTATAATTGGGCTTTTGGGTCAATACAACTTGATAAAATAATGGCCCAATATATTATAAAATAAAACTAACTTTTTTTTTTAAGAGCTAACTTTCTTTTTTACTATGTAAAAAAAAAATCAAATTATTGAGTCTAAAATTATTATTTATTCTTCAACATTATATTTATTTTTAATTAATCGGTTCAATAACGGTTTAATAGCGGTTCAACCAATTGAACCGATTGAACAATGAACCGAAGCTCTCACTGGTTCGATCTTCGGTCCGATTTTTAAAACATTGCTTTTTAGTCACCAAATCCAGAATATCTCTCTCCTTGCTTTTTCTTCCACTTTTTACAGAGTATTTTTTTTCTTTTCTCTACTTTTTTGTTTTAGTTATTGTTTCCCTGTTACATTTTGGACAGTTTGGATTTAGCTTATTTTTTAGCTTATTAAAATAGTTTATGCAAATAAATAAAGTTTTATGTTAATTTATAAGTTTTTATTAACAAAAATTGTATCTTTATGAGTCATTTTCTCATAAACTATCTTGAAAAAATAATAATATTGCATAAAAGCTTATTTATTTGTATAAATTGTTTCGCATAAGCTCAAAAATAAGTTAATTCAAACGGATCATTTGTGTATGGCCCTGCACTATTTTTTAATAATTTGAGAATATTTACTTAACGATTCATTTCTTTAAGATTGTTTACGGTTTATTTATGGTAAGCTGCCGTTTCTTGATAATCTAAAAGTATTTATCACAATAACATACAATGTAACTAAATTTTCATACAGTACCCACAACTTTGTTATTGTTGAATAATGAGTAAACAGTCCCTTTCGTTAAAAGTGTCACTCGTCGTCACAGTAATCCTCAAATCAATGAAAAACATTTAAAAGTCTCTGAATCGAAACTCCATTAGTCAAAATCATCCCTAAGGTTATCTCTCCATTTATTTTAGGTGATGTGTCCCAAAGTTTGACTCATTGATCGACATGTGGCATTATTTTATTCAATTTTAAAAGCCACTTAAGCAAGGACCAAATTGACACTCAAAATCAAATATTTATAAATAAAAAATACAATAAAATATTAGAAAAACTAAAAATTCAACCAAAATCAATAAACTCATCTCCAATCTCTCTGGCCACAGTTCATCTATCAAAACATTAATTTTTTTAAAAAATAAAAACAAATTCATACAAAATCCCCCTCTCACCTTAAAATCTTCATGGGAAGCAAAAACCATTTTTCCAGATCTGAAGAAAAAAAGGAACACCATTTCCATTGTTATGCAAGAGGTGATTGTGTATCAAATCAACTCAATAAACTATTAATTCTACCAATTTTCTTAAATATTAACAAATAATTTTGTTCAGTTATCCAACCAACGTCTCATATTCACTATTTTTTACAAAACAAAGAAAAACGTTTCAACCAAACCATGAGGACGGAGCCTCTATCTTTCACTACGAATCTGGGCACAATCTGTGGTTGAAGGGAGATAGCTTCTGGGTCGTTGGATTCGAGTATAGATAGAACAACCACATGAAAGATGTTAATTGTTAACCGGAGAGGTAGTCGACAGTGATAGAAATGTCGATGATGGTGACCAGCTGGAGATAATGGAGGAGGTGTTGACACTCATTCACTTCAATCTCATTCTCTATCTCCTTCATTTATGATTTTTTTTTAGTGATGATGATGATGAAAGGAAGGGTTGGGTTTGAAGATGATGAAATAGTATTTCCATGTTGTTGTGCTGTTGTTAAATTTTTTTAGGGATAGATTTTGTTTTTCTAAGTTAGCAGATTCCAATTTTGAAGATGAGAATGATTTCCCTTCCAAATTTGAAGGTGAGAGATTTGAGCATGAGTTTGTTTAAGTTGTTATATTTAATTTATGTTTTCTTTTTTTAATTAATGTTTTTTGAACAAGTTTTTTTTTTTTTTTGAAAACTTGGTATCCGGCCTTAGGACCGACTAATCCAACGGGACCAATCTCACCGCCCACTTGCGGGGGCCCCATTTAAAGCCAGAGTTTTTTTTGCTCTGTATGGACTTAGCCCACCGAAATTGGCACCAGTGGGAATCGAACCTAAGACCTTGAGAGGAGCATACTCCAAGGGCCCAAGCCAACACCACTCGACCAACCCCAAGTGGGTTTGAACAAGTTTTTTTAATTAATGTTAATTAAAATAAAAGTTAAAATAGACTTGACTTCATTAGTAAAATGGTCCCTTAAAGACATTTTTGGTTTCATATTGGTCCCTTAAAGAAAAAAAGGTATGAATAGGTCCCTTAAAGAAAAAAAAGTCTGAATAGGTCCCTTAAAGACATATCCGTTAATCAGTTTGGTCTTATTCGGACCTTTTTTTAGGGACCAAACTGATTAACGGAGATGTCTTTAAGGGACCTATTCAGACTTTTTTTTCTTTAAGGGACCTATTCATACCTTTTTTTCTTTAAGGGACCAATATGAAACCAAAAATGTCTTTAAGGGACCATTTTACTAATTAAGCCTAAAAAAATCCAACAAAACATCAAAATATCCCGGTCAAAATGCCACATCAGCACATTATAAGACACATCATCAGAGGTTAACGGTTGTTTGACGTTTTGGACTAAACTGACTAACGAACTTTACATTCATGGAGTTTTTTTAAACTTTCGTTAATTCAGGGACTTGTTTGACAACAAATGACACTTTCAAGGATTAATGTGGTAGTTTACTCGTTGAATAATACCTCTAAATTATCATAGAATAGTGTAGATAAAGAAAATCCTTTATCTATTTGGTGTTGTCCTCGTCATTGTCATTTTTTTTAGTATTATTGTATTGTTTCTGTATTTTATTGTTTTATTTTCACGTTTCTTTTGGCAGATTCATTTTTGCTATTGTTTCAATTTTTTACCTTTTATTTTTAATTATTTTTCTATTTTCTTCATTCTATTTTTCTTATAGTTTGATCTATTTGCTGACATTTATTTTTACTTTTGTGAAGAAACTCATTATCCTTGTAGGATAACTCAATTGGGGTTTTGGCTAAATGGAAGAGTTGGTGCACCACTTAACGAATACGAATTTTATAAAACAAAATGATTAATAGTTTATGAATTTTTATTGAATATCGTTAATCTTGGTCGGTCTCTATAATATATCAAATGATTTTCAATATTTTTAAAATTTGTATGGATAATCTATATGATATAAACTTTCAATCCAATGATAAATTTTGTAAAGATCATATTTATTACAGGATTATTGATAAGTGGCGCGCTTTGCACCACTTAAGAAAACACTTGTGCATCTTAGCCTTCACCCTCAATAGTAGCTATTAGGGATATAAATTGTTCAATTGATAGTTACTATGGACATAATTGGAGAGTTAAAGTTCGAATACCGTATTTCTTACTTCTCCATATTATAATGTGACTCTAAATACTAAATTAGTATAAAAAAGAAAAATAACTTCAAATTTCTAAAAGTTAAAAATAATGCAGCTCCCAGTTTAATTCTAAGTTATGTTTTTTTTTTGAATTTTTTTTTCTCTTCCCATTCCTTGTATTTCTTTTCTACCTCTCGGGTTTCCATTTTTTGTCTTTGGATAAATATTTTGGAACGCGTTTTTCGAATTTTTTTTGTCTTGGAAAAAAACTTCAAAATGTATTTTCTGAATTTATACTAGAAAAACTACGTAAGAGCATTCACAACAATGTTTTAAAAATCGGACCGGACCGGCCGGTTCGACCGGTTCGCCCGGGAACCGGGCCTAGTACCGGTCCGGTCAACATCACAGAACCGCTAGTCCGTAAAACCGTTAAAAAACCGGTATGAACAGGTCTGAACCGGTGAAAACCGGAAGAACCGGTCCCGGTTTTACAAAACCGGCCGGTCCAGATTTTTTATTAAAAAAACTATTTTTTTTTTCTTTTCAGTATTTAAAACGTACCTTTTTTTTTTTACTTTCCGTTTTTTTTTGACATATTTACAATTATGCAGCAATTATTTCAAATGGTTGTGTTGTTGATTTTTAGTTGGAAGTATCCATATCAATTAAAATTGCAATAGTTGTGATTTTGATTTGAAAAAACACAGATCTTTTACTTCTTTTCTTTTTTCTCAGTTAAATACAAGTTTATTTTTATTCTCTATTTTTGCAAAACTTGCAATTGTAACAATATCTAAATCCTCTTTCCCTTAATACACTATTATCAACTTAAGAACAACAACAGATCTGTGTATTTGAAAAAGTAGAAAAAGAGGTTGGTATTTACGAAGAAAGAAGGAGAGGTAGAGATGAGTTTGAGAAGAATGAAAATAGATCTGTGCATTTGAAAAGGAACCTTGGTTTGCTTAATTTAGAGAAATTGAAGTTAAAGAAGGTAAAGAATGAAAATAATAATATTGTGTGGCTGCTGCTTTTCTGATGTGAGATTAGAGAGATTAAGAATTAGGGTTACTCAACTTATGAGTGATATATATATATATATATATTAAGCATATTGGGCTAGAGTATTGGGCTTCTAAAGTTTTGCTAAAAAATAAGTATTGGGCCTTTAAAAATAATATATTGAGATGTAATGTAATTTTTTTTACTCATATATATTCTTAATAAGTATATATTTATTTTTAGTCAAAAAAAAAGTATATATTTATTTATTTATTTATTATACGGTTCAACCGATTTAATAACGGTTCAACCGATTGAACCGATTGAACCATGAACCGGTGATCTCAACGGTTCGATCTCCGGTCCGGTTTTTAAAACATTGATTCACAATGAAGCTCTTCATTTTTTAGTATTTAGGGTTTCTCGTGTACACACTACTCATTTATAATTTTTTAATAATAATATTAATAAACACTAGATCGCTCTAACCTAATAATATTGCCCGGGTGCGGGTACGGTACCGGTATCCGATACGGGTACCGGTACGGGGTACGTTATTTTTAGAAACATTAAGGTACGAGTACGTCCCTATAATTTTTTTTAATATAATTATATATATCAAATAATAAAATTATATTATTAAAACAAATAATTAAACATAAACAATATCACATCACACTTTAAAAGTAATTTAAATTGTTCGAAACATCAAAATATGAAATTAAAAAACAATTAGCTCAAAATGAGTCAATTATTTCCCTCTTCATCATCATTAAAAAGACTACCAATTTCAAAAATATCAACTATATATTAAATAAATTTCATTCATTTCTACAAATATCCCACATTTTTGTTGCACTTTCATTATAAGTATTACTATTTCTCTTTCTCAAGAGAAGACAAAGATTGGTATGAATAAAAACTAGATCTTCATCTCTCTTTGAATTGAGCCTATTCATTTTCAATGAATGAGTGAATAATTTCAGCGGCTACTTTGTTATTGTTTTTTAGTAATAGTTGCTACTTTTATATTATAAACAAATAAAAAACCTAAATCTTCGTATAAAAAAATTAATAAAAGAAAAAGGAGAAAGAAAAACTGTTTTTTTGGATTGGTGTACCACGCATGTACCACGCGGTACCCATTGCAAAAAACAAAAAATTAGGTATGGCGACAGTACGTACCGGGAGAATACCATACGCGTACTGGTAGCCGATATCGGTACTTTGTCTAAAATAGAATACTCATGCAACATAG
This sequence comes from Trifolium pratense, assembly GCF_020283565.1. NCBI lineage: Eukaryota > Viridiplantae > Streptophyta > Magnoliopsida > Fabales > Fabaceae > Trifolium > Trifolium pratense. The sequence goes on from NC_060060.1 coordinate 73,584,969, forward strand.
ACTAACAAATAACTATTAAAAAGTTCTAGATGTGTTTCGATAATAACATATTACACCAATAACTTTTTGTAAATGAGTCCCAAAAAAATTGCTAGGTACCTATTAGTTGCCGGTTGCCATGCTTAAAAACTAGTACTAGGTACTAACTATTACAGTCGGTCTAAGGATAAGGTTGTGAATAAAATATTTATTTAGTTTCTAAGAAGCATTCTCAGCATATGTCAAAGTCAAACAAAAACAATCACTCTAAAAAAAGAAGATACACATCACAACAACTATTAGAAAAAGCATACTGAAACTGAAATCTGAATAGAATGCAAGGCCAACACAATTTGGCTGAGAGACCTATACTAAATTTTTGACAATAAAATGTAAATAGTGTGTTTGTTAAAAAAACTATGTAAATAGTGTGTCAAATCTCACACACAAAAATATATTTTAGAGAATGTCTTCATAGTATATCTGTTTGTAAATTTGAGCATCCAATGTTGTTTAGGTCTGTACTCTATGGACCGCATTTTTGTTGGTTGGTCCATGTTTTAATAGGTTTATCCATTTTTTCTTTATTTATTTATTTATTTATTTATTTATTTATTTTTTTCTTCAAGTGGTTCGAGCTCTTTCCGATCGCAGTTGCGAGGATTGAACCGTGGTCCTCCCTATCAAGTTCAGCGTCAATCACCGCTGAACAAACTAACGATTGATTCTTATTTTATTTTTAGATAAATCACTATTCTTATAATAATCCAGCTAACAACAAACTGTTCTTGACAATTCAATTTACTTACATTCCGACTATTTATATTCATCATAATTTTGATACAAGCGTTACTAAATTATTGTTTTTTGTCAAATTTTCTGGTGGCTATAAAATTCACCTTAAATGTGAATAAGTGGAGTGTCCCATATTTGAATTTGGCTCCTGCACATGCCAATAAATTAGTGCGATGCCTCTACCAACTGAGTTAAGATTACGAGAACACGTTAATAAATTAGTATATATTTATAATTATTGAACAATAATTTTGTAATAAAGAAATTGTATAAATTTTAAATACATACCAAATTTCAACATGGTCGAGATATATGCATCGCACGGGTACACGTACTAGTTATATTATAGATACTAGGGGTAAACCCGTGCGTTGCACGGGTTCGATTAAATATATAATTAAAATATTTTTATAAATGAAAAATAATAATTGTTATAAATATAATAATATCATATAGTTAAATGATAGATATTAAAATAGTATATTTAGCTCCTCTTCGATGTATTATTGGTCAAAAAAGAATAAGAAAATATGAGACATAAGAGCAATTTAAAGTTCGCTTATAGATATGTCGTAAAATAAATTATAACCTTTAACTTCTAAACTTTTGCATAGGTCATATACATTCAAATTATTTCAAATGTAGTTGAGACATACATTTTTTTTTTTACAAAACATACCAAATCCATGGTTTAAATAGAATGAAAACTTCCGATCAAATGGACGTGCTCCACAATCATCACACTGCAATGACCACATTTATTGCATAAAGCAATCTTTAAACTTCAGTCCTTAAAAAGATGAAAAATGGATATTGAAAATAGAATAACATTCATATATATAGACATAATTTGCTAAAATATCTATACATAGAAAACATACAAAATAATTTAAATACAAAAAATGAGAGAGCATGACTAAACAAAAAGTATGTGATACATGTGAATAGATATTAGTTATATAAGGATCATGGTTACATTGAGAAGCATTCCAACAGTCATAAGATTTAATTGTAATGAGTGTTTAGTTATCATTGCATTATATTTTTACAAATTAACTATGCAAATGTTAATTTATAGCATAAGAAATTAGATCTCTTTATGCAAAAACCACAATAACACATGAAGTTTAATTCTTTTCATTTTAGTGTGCTGTTTCTTTTGCAGATAATCAAAAGTCACACTATTAATTGATGTTTCCAATTATTTGCAATTAAGCATAAAATAAATCTCATAACTGATTTCAATTATTCTTTCTTCTATGGACCAATAATAAACATGTTATTGTTCTCGTATTTATCAATTCTCTTTTCTAAAAAGTCCGGTATCAAATATGAAATTATATTCATAGTTATACAATAACTTTAGTAAAATTGCATATTATTAAAAAAAAAATCTAAAGAAGATTTTTTTTTTTTATCAGAGAATTTTTTAGTAAAGTTGGACGCAAAAATGTCAATATGGCGCAATTCAGTTTTTTCTCAATTACATTATATACTATCATTTATCATTATAAGTCCAAATTTAGTAGAAAGCTGAGACAAATAATATAAGAATACATCATTGTTTGTTGATATATCTTCTTGTGAGAATTTCATTTTAGAATTCCAACAATCATGAGAATTTGATGGTCATAGTATCATTTATGTCTCTCTCTAAACCATAACCGAGATATAAATTTGTAGGTCTTATAATATTAGTTGGTCACTTTTAATTAAATTTTTCATTTTTCATTATTGATATATTCTTTTGTAAGAAATTCTCTTAGAGGTGCCACATCATCACAAAGAAGGCCTAAAAGCAATTCAAGCTTCCTTTTAATAAAAGATAAAAGATAAAAGATGTTATGTCAATTTTCAAGATATAATTTGGCCGATCAATATAATAGATATCCAACCATAAAAAATATGGATTAACATATATGAATAATATGAAATACAAAATGGATAAATAATAAAAGGGTGAAACTGAATATACAATAGATGATAAGATATTCTTATATGAGTGACTATTTGTTTTACAAATTTCTCGTAAGGATGCATGAAAATCAATAGATACTTTAGTCAATATTCTGCCATAGAAATCAATAAATTAGTGAAGGCATACATGGAAAGTAAGAAAAGAACATAAGACATTATTAAAAGTTGAAGAATACGTACCTAAGAGTTATTTTGGAGAAAGTAAATGATGACTCAAACAAAAAATTTATAAATTAGTAAATACCTTTTCCTTCCTCTGGTTCTATCACATGGATCTGAAGTAAGTAGACTAAAATAATATAACGTTCTATGTTCTCGATAACAAATGAACAACCAATATCAATAAATAAATGAGAAAAATAAGATTGTTTACTTACAATCATTGTTATGATAAAAAATATATTTTAAAGATAACTTTTAAATGAACAATATAATTTGATAAGAGTAATTGAGTATACCGGCTTTTTCATCCATTAACATTCTATTGTAGTGAAAAATTATTTCTTTCAACCTACACATGAAGAACAAAAACTAAACATTAGTACAAATGAATATTGTTGGATATCAATACATAGCACCATGGTAGAAATACACTCAAAGATTGAGTGAAAATATCAATTATTAAGATTTAGAAATAATAAGTAGAAAAAGAATGTGGGGTGGTGGTTATAAAGAGTGAGAGTGAACCTATTAGTCACTAAACTTTCTCATTTTATAGTAAAGTGTTTTTCTAGCTCATACCACTTTCTAGCTCTAGAATTTGAAAGAAAAATCTATCATAATACATAGCACATACCACTTTTTTTTTCTTTCTTAGTATTGAAAGAATATATTTTGTGGTTATATTGGTCCCTTTTAATTCATTTAGGAACCAATTAACTTGCAATGAAGAGAGACAGACGTTTTTTTTTATTAAATTCAGCTCTTTAAGGGATTGATCAAAGAGGTTTGGAATATCAAAGTGACTTACTTGCTTGAAATATAATGATTCCTTTTTTTTATTAGTATTAGTATTGAAAGAATTCCAATAGTCATGAATATTTTGTGGTTATATAAATCTTATATATTAGTTGGTCCATTTTAATTTAATAATTTTTCATTTTAGTTAGTTGGTCCCTTTTAAGAAGTTATATAGTGATAATTTGATATATTGATAATTAAAATTAAAATGATTTAATTAAAGATAATTAAAATTAAAATGATTTAATCAAAGGAGATGATGAAAAAGTTTTTTAATAGAGATTGTAAACTTGATAATTTGATATATTGATAATTAAAATTAAAATGATTTAATTAAAGGAGATGATGAAAATGTTTTTTAATAGAGATTGTAAACTTTTCTTGTAGAGTGCCACATCATCAAAATACTTGATTGTGAGCAACTCAACATTCCTTTTACTTGTAAAAGATTATAGATGATGCTCAAAATAAATTTTAAGGTATCTAAGATAAGGTTGTGGAAAGCCACTAACTTACATTTTCACCATTTGCATTAGTTAGTCATTTTCACTAGTTTTGTCACTAACACCGTTTGAAGTATATATGTGTCGGTGTGTCCAAGAGTCCACGTGTATGTCCACATATGCAAATTGTCTGTCATGTGACAAAATTGACAGAAAAGACTAACTAATGCAAATGGTAGAAATGTAACGAACCAAATTGATATTTTTCAAATGCAAGAGACCAACTAAGATTCATTTTCAATCTAATGGTCCAAATTGATACTTTTTTATGGACGATTCATATGATATAAATTTTCAATCAACGATAAATTTTGTAAAATTCGTATTCGATAGATCACTTGTATACGATGAACCAAGGTGGTACATAGTAGCATTAACATGTCTTCCTAGTATAATTGAGCATCCAATGTTGTTTAGGTGCGTACTCTATGGACCACATTTTTGTTGGTTGGTGTAACGACCGAAATTTATTATTCACTATGTAAGTGTTTAATTATTTGGTGACGTGGTTTTTAAGTGAGATAGTAACTTTAAGTTATTTATCGATGATTTTAGTTAACGCGCGAGTTAGTGAGAGTTAACGCGAGTTGGGCCAAGCTATTGGGCTTGAGGCCCAATGGGCCTTGGACTTAGGGTGGGGGGGGGCGCTATATGAAGCCCATTAGAGAGAGAATGTCTCATTCTTTCTTGTTTTTGTGGAGAGTTAGAGAGAAGGGAGAGCAAGAGGAGCTAGGGCAAGAGCTTGAAGGAGAGATTCGATGAGCAATCTTCGTGAGTTCGTCGATTTAAGGTAAGAGAGTAGATTTCATATTCGTGGGTGACTCGAGGAAGGGGAGAATGTCGATTTCTCCTCACCCGAACTTCCTCCACCCCATTTTCGTTTTAGTTGTGAATGAATTTTCTTAATGGAAATCAATTCTAAGGTTCATAACATGTTTAATATGCTCTTATCATGATGTATGAACGAATTTAATGGTTAAAAACGAAGTTTATGAATGATTAAACTCGAGAACTTTGTGTTTCTTGAGAGTTTTGAGTAAAAGTGTTAAATCTTTACTTTTTCGTAGTAAAATTAGTAGATCGGTGAAATGAACCGTCCTTTTGTGTTTAGATATGTTTGTTGCACTTGAATACAAACTCATTTGGGGTTTATAACATGAAAAATGGGATTTTTGGGTGATTTGAAGCGAAAATCGCATGTTTTGAGCATTCCTGACAGGAGGTCTTCGCTACGGCTCGCTACAGCTCGCCATGAGCATGAGTTCCACTGGTGTGGTTCGCTACGGCTCGCTAGGCCTTCGCTCAGCGAACAGGGCAGGTTCGCTACGGCTCGCTAAGCCTTCGCTCAGCGAACAACACTGTGACAACAACTTTTTGATAATCGTTTTAAGTGCATTTTGGCACTTGTAACATGTGATTAGGGTATTCTAACATACAATTAGGTGTCTATAACCATGATTAATTGTATTGTGATGAATTGTTGATTATATTTGTGTAATATAATTGTTGTTGATGATGTTTGTTTAAATATGAAAGAAGTATATTAAGGTGTTAATCAACTTAATAAAGACGAATATTAGAGTATGTTATTCTAATAAAGAAGTATATCGAATTATGTTATTCGATAAAGACGTATATTAAGGTATAGTGTTATCTTAATAAAGACGAAATGTCGGATAGTGTTCCACATTATAAATGACGAGCAAATTGCTAATTGTGTGAGTGTGAATTCATGAATTACATACATGCATTCATGAATTGTTGATGTATATTGGATATTCCAATAAAGACGGATATCAGATTATATTTATCCGATAAAGACGAATATTAGAGGTGGGATACTCTAATAAAGACGATGGTACCACATGCATTAAATATGTCTAGGGGACATAGCATGAAGATTGTGGCATTAGATTGCATTAGGATATGTGTACATTATTTGATATTTGATATGTGACACATATGTTTGGAGTTTGTGATAATTGTCTATGTGTGTTAGACTTGATGTATGTGTTGATTGTCCGATGATTTTTAAATGTAATTGGCTTCAATATCTTGTGAATTATGATTGATATTTGGTTATAACCTTTCGTAGCTTATAATTGAATGAGATTAATGATTTATGCTTACAAGTGAAGTGTGAGAACAATTAGGTTGTAACTCCTAATTAGACGTGATAAATGAAGAATATGCATGATATATGAATATGCATGAATGATGGTGATGTATATGTATAATGTATGATTATGCATGTTTTTATGAAGAAGTGTTTAAGTACCATTTACTTACACTTGTATATTTTGAGTATGTTGTCTAACTCTCTTTTATGTGTTATGTGCTGGACCGTTGGGGGTTCAGATTTACAGGTTTTGTGGTATTCGATGTCGAGTCGTTTGTGAAGCTCTGCTCTGATTGTGACACAGGGAAAATGGTTGTATTTAGACTATAGAGTCTTTATAACTTTTGATATTTATTTGTAAAAACTGTATCTTTCGATAAATAAGATTATTTTGTATAAACATTGTTTTTACTAATTAATTACATTAGTATTATTTTGATTGAAGAGTGTAATGCTCGAACCATGACTTTTATAATAATAAACTTTGATTTTCCGCCGCGTATTTTGAAAAAGATTTATAAAGGTAGAATTACTTAAATAATGGGTTTGAGTATTACAGTTGGTCCATGTTATAATAGGTTATCCATTTTTTTCTTTTCTTAATTTATTTTTAGAAAAATTATTATTTATAGTCTTTAAAAATGTATTTTGCTGGTAGTAAAAAAAAAAGTATTTTGCTGACACAATAATATCAAAATAACAAAGATGTCCACAAATAATTTTTTTATTTCTCCCCCTATCGTCAAATATGTTTTTAAATAGTTAATTTAATCTCCAAATATATTTTATGTTAGATAGTTTAACCACAAATTCATAGACGTAAAAAAGACACTTTTCTATTTATTAAAAATAGCGAATGTCTGATAGCTTATAATTTATAATTAATGACTAATAACTGGTAAGCTATCAAAACAAACTTATAACCTATTGCCAAAAAAAATATATGTATTAAAATTTTAAATAACATTTGAAAAATAAGTTATAAGCTCCCCAAAATAAGCAATAAGTTATTTTGGAAAAACTATTTTCAAACATGTATTTTTTAATCAAATGATCTTATATGTCTTCCTTCCCCAACTAAAAATTTACAATTTTTTTCTTTCATTATTTTTGGACTTTATTCAAATGGAACTAAACCGAATCCTTGGACTGGTCCGTCATTTCCGTTACGCACCCCAAGAGGCACTTCGTGCGCAGTCACCAACACTTGCACTTACCCATCACAAGCGTGCGAACTGTACCTCGTTCTTCACAACACCCCGGATTAAATCTCACCCGTCCATATAATCCCACTAATAAAATCACCGGTTCACAATTCCACACCGCACTGAAACGCACCGTAGGGAACAATAACTCCACTTAATGCAATTAAATCACATCACACCTTTTAATAGTGAGATGAGAGCGTTGACACAGCACAACAACACATCACAACACCATCATTCTGAAGAAGCTCAGTAAGTAAGTACTGTGCGGTTTTTTGGTACTATTTTCTCTCTATGTAAAATTAGGGTTTCTTTATTTCTCAGATATTGTTACAAACTTTTATTTTTCAGCCGTTTCATTTCAAGGTCACTAAACTCATAACTGAAATTTTGTTTTGTTTTGTTTATTTTTTTGCGAAAATGGATTTTTATGTTTTTGTGTGGTTTTCTTGTTATGCATGCTACATTACTGTTCTGTGTTCTGATTTTTGTGAAAGATTCATTTTGTTTTAGCTTCGTTCTACTGTTGGATGAATTTCTTTCATCTTTTTCCATGAAAATGAAATTTTACCATTTTACCCTTTTTTTTAATCTGGGTTTGTGAGGTTGTTGTTGTTGCTGCATGCATGTGTCTGACTTCGATCTTGCAATTTTTGCTGTTTATTTGGAAGAAAAATGATTTGTGAGGTGGTTGTTTTTGCTGTTTATTGTAGGTTTTTTTTTTTTTTTTTTGTGATTTTTTAACTGTTTTGGCTACTCGTTACACTGTACTGGTTGTTGTTTAGCATATGGGGTGTTTTACTTTTGTTTTTATTTATTTTTTATTAGTTGATTTTTTGTTGTTGCAGTGCTGGTTTTCTGTTTTTGTTTGGTACTGTGTTTGAGTAGTGGTGACCGTACTTTGCATATCTGAGTAGTGGTTTGGTTTCAGTAATTTACCATATACGGATAAAACGTTTGTACTTCCTTGTTTGTGTAATTTACCTACTTTCTGATTTTGGTTATGTCTTTTGCTATTCCATTTTCTTCTAGATTAGTACTGATTGGTTTAACATGTTTTTAGGGTTTTGGTATTTACCCAAAATAGGGGGATTTTCCCATAATTTGATTTGGTGAGGTTGTTGTTGAAAGGCCATTCTTTGATATTTTCAAGTGCATTCTTAATATTGAATGTTTACACTTGTTACTTTATCACAGTACAAGAGCATTTACCTGTTTTTTGTTGCAATCTTGGTATTCTAGAGTCATGAAACTAGTTATATTATATACGTATTTGTTTTTCCCTTTTGGGCTCATGTGATTTTAACTGGTGGACGTGTTTTAGCTGTATATGTTTCCTGTTTTCCTGATTTTCCCTTGTGGCATTTTATCTATAGGATATGGATTCGTTTGACGCTGACACAAATGGAAATGGGACAAATGGAAATGGGACGGAGGAGTCTTTGCCTCCGCCACCTCCAGTTGTCCCCTCAGATGTGGTACCTCTCAAAGCAGAGGAGGTGATCCCAGCCCCTCCTGAACCTGTGAAGAAAAAAATTACCCGACTTCCAATAGCCAGACGTGGTCTGGGATCAAAAGGAAATAAGATACCTCTTTTAACTAATCACTTCAATGTTAATATTGGTAACAATGATGGATTTTTTTTCCAGTACAGTGTATGTCCCTCACATCTCTTGTGATTTGGCATTGTATGTATTTATGTTTGTGTTTAAGCTCCTTACTCATACTTAACTTTTTTCTTCTGTTGGTATGTAATAGGTGTCTTTTGCTTATGAAGATGGAAGCCCTGTGGAAGCTAAGGGTGTCGGAAGGAAGATAATGGATAGGGTGCAGGAGACATATGCTTCTGACTTGAATGGCAAGCAATTTGCTTATGACGGGGAGAAAAGTCTGTTTACTATCGGCTCTCTTCCTCAAAACAAACTTGAGTTTGAAATTGTTCTAGAGGATGTTACATCTAACAGGTAGAAATTCTCATCATAGGGTTGTTGTGCTGGCCCTTGAATTAGTTTTCATATATTATTGTTTCAGCTGTATTAATTTTCTTCTTCTTTCATTTTTGTAGAAATAATGGCAATCGTAGTCCTGATGCTAATGGGGACAATGAGAGTGACAAAAAGAGGGTGCGACGCCCGTACCATGCAAAGACATTTAAAGTTGAGATTAGCTTTGCTACTAAAGTTCCTATGTATGCCATTGCCAATGCATTACGCGGACAGGAAACGGAGAATTTCCAAGAAGCTGTTAGAGTTCTTGATATCATATTGAGGCAACATGCTGCCAAGCAGTAAGTGATTTTTTTAAATATCCTGCTATAACTATTGTGATTTTTTCATTTTTGTATATATGTATATGTTGCATTATAACACTTCGACATTTTTAACTTTACACTGTCTGTTACAGGGGCTGCCTACTTGTGCGCCAGAATTTCTTCCACAATGATCCCAAGAATTTTGCTGATGTGGGGGGTGGTGTTCTAGGCTGTAGAGGATTCCATTCAAGTTTTAGAGCTACACAAAGCGGGCTATCTCTTAACATAGGTTCAATCTTTATCCCATATTCAACCTTCTTATTTATAGCATTGCTTGTTATCTAACTTTCCACAATCTTCAAAATTATCTAGATGTCTCAACTACTATGATAATTCAACCTGGCCCTGTGGTGGATTTCTTAATTTCCAATCAAAATGTGAGAGATCCTTTTGGTCTTGACTGGACAAAGGTACGCTAATTTGCTTAATACAGTTTAACATCATTCATTGACCTTGTCTGATCTTTTACTTGCTTCCTTAAACAGGCCAAAAGGACACTAAAAAATCTGAGGGTTAAAACTCATCCATCCAATCAAGAGTTTAAAATTTGTGGACTCAGTGAAGTCCCATGCAAAGAGCTTACGTATTTCTTTTCTTTCCCTTCAATTTTGATATTGTTGGTTTTTTGTATGTGCTGCATTATAGTTGCAGGTTTTTTTACATGATGAGAATTCAGTTTTCTTATAAAGATTTTTATTTTGCAGTTTTACTTTGAAGAAAAGGGATGGGGATGGTACTGAAGAAATGACTGTTTTGGACTATTTTACTAATGTCCGGAAGATAGATCTGCGCTACTCTGCTGATCTTCCATGTATTAATGTTGGCAGGCCTAAGCGACCGACATATTTCCCGATTGAGGTGAATTTCAGTTTTACACTTCTGTCATGTATTTTATTTTTTTCACAGCGATCTTAATTGCATGTTTTCTTGTTAACACTCCCTTTGTTCATCTTCACTCTTATAGCTGTGTGAATTGGTATCGTTACAACGATATACAAAAGCTCTGTCTACCCTTCAAAGGGCGTCCTTGGTGGAGAAATCCAGACAGAAGCCAAAAGAGAGGATGACAATTTTGTCGGATGTAAGTTTTCTTGCCTAGTTTTAAGTGATATTGGCATCCATACATCATGGCTTAAGGGATCTAACTAGTATTTTTGTTCAAGGCGCTTAAAACCAGCAACTATGGTGCTGAACCTCTGCTACGAAGTTGTGGAATTTCTATAAGCACAGGCTTTACTCAAGTGGAGGGACGTGTTTTGCCTGCTCCCAGGGTATATTTTTTATTAGTCGTCAACCGGTCATGACAGTGCTTATTTATGTGTTATGCTTGGAAACTGATTATTAAATCTTAATTTCAATAGTTGAAGTTTGGAAATGGTGAAGATTTCAATCCAAGAAACGGAAGATGGAACTTCAACAACAAGGTATTCATTTCATTTCTCACACGAGAACACCTGTTATATGACCCAGCTAAAGACAATACTGACTCAGGTTATAATTTCTAATCACTTAAATGCTTCTCCAGAAATTTGTGCAGCCTACAAAGATAGAGAAATGGGCCGTGGCTAACTTTTCTGCACGATGTGATGTGCGAGGACTTGTGAGGGATATCATTAGAATTGGAAATATGAAAGGAATTGTAAGTTCTACTATTGCATATTATTAACTGGCGCATGAATGTTCTAGTTTAACTAAATTGTTTCTTCTTTAACCTTTGCAGATGATTGACCCACCTTTTGATGTGTTCGAAGAAAATCCTCAGTTTAGACGTGCCCCACCAATGGTTAGAGTGGAGAAGATGTTTGAGGATATTCAGTCTAAACTTCCTGGGGCTCCTCAGTTCCTTCTCTGTTTGCTTCCTGATCGAAAAAACTGTGATATTTATGGTTAGTGATTTGATGTTATTGTATCTTATGTATATGCCAAAGCAATTTTCCATTGCACTAGATGAAAATTATTCTTTGTCATACAAGGTCCATGGAAAAAGAAGAATCTTGCTGATTATGGAATCGTTAATCAGTGCATGTGTCCTCTAAGAGTCAATGATCAGTATCTGGGCAATATTATGTTGAAGATCAATGCCAAGGTATATAGTTACAGTTTTGTATTACGGTCAAAATTTTTGGGTTACACTCTACATGTAGATATATTGTTTGTAGTATCATTGCCATATCTGAACTCTTCCCCCACTTCTTGAATAAGACCGGTTTGATTTTCATTGTCTTTTCAATTATATCAGGACATTTTATGTATATAATTTATTTATTGTCCTGCAGCTTGGTGGGTTGAACTCATTGTTGGGTGTTGAAAGTACTCCTTCTCTTCCTATTGTTTCCAAAGCACCCACTCTCATTCTAGGAATGGATGTATCACATGGCTCACCAGGGCAGACTGATATTCCTTCAATTGCGGCTGTAAGTGATATTAGGGTTTTGTGTGTTCTCGGTGAATATAGTTTGTTTGTGGAATGCATGCAATGGAGTTGAGTCTTGTGGATATCTAATTGTTTCCTGTGCAATAACATGCATGCTTAATGCTAATCATGCACTTGTAGGTTGTTAGCTCTAGACAGTGGCCTCTGATTTCAAAATATAGAGCTTGTGTCCGCACACAGTCTGCAAAAGTTGAAATGATAGATAATTTGTTCAAGAAAGTATCAGATACCGAGGATGAAGGCATCATAAGGTAATTTTATTTATACATGACTGTTTAATAACCATTAAGGTTTTCTCTCTCATAGCTGGCGCTTGATTATCAGACCATACTCTATTTTGGGGCATTTCTTTTGTCCTTTTAAAGCATCTATCTTAAGCTTCGATTGACAGTTGTATTTTCAAAGACAATTTTCTTCCCTGATGGTGTATATATATATTAAAGGACTGTTTAGCCTGATGTTTTCATCAACTGCAGGGAACTCTTACTCGATTTCTATAATAGTTCTGGCAAGAGAAAACCAGATAACATTATCATTTTCAGGTATGTTTTCTGTAAGCACATTGCTGCTGTTGATTGTTTTCAATTTGGTTGTTTTAAGTGTAAATGTTTAAAAGAAATTAATTTGATTTGATACTGATGAATTATTATTATTGTGATTTCCAATGTGGTTTATCGTTACTATTATCTTTTTTGACAAAGATACTATTATCTTGTTTGTTTATGTATTGATTTTCCGCAAAACCACATCTGGTTTTGTTCAAACATGCTTATATTATTCTGAATGCTCATATTCTTTTCTGATGGACCTGAACATGGTGTTTTTTATTTTTATCAATAGGGACGGTGTTAGCGAATCCCAATTCAATCAAGTCCTGAATATCGAACTTGACCAGATCATCGAGGTTCATTAGCTGTTCAAGTATATGCTATTTACATAGTATACATTTCAGTTATAAGGACTAATATTTACTTTGAACTTAATAGGCGTGCAAATTTCTTGATGAAAAATGGAACCCCAAATTTGTGGTCATTGTTGCTCAGAAGAACCACCACACAAGATTCTTCCAGACCAATTCTCCTGACAATGTCCCACCTGGCAAGTGTTTTGAGAATATTCAGATAGATCATGGTATTTTTTTACACACTTTTTATTGTTTTTATTAACATGTTGCTTTACAGGAACTGTTATTGATAACAAAATATGTCATCCAAGAAATTATGATTTCTACCTCTGTGCTCATGCTGGGATGATAGTGAGTATCCATTTCCCTAAATAATTTTGTTGATATAGCTTGTATTATTTTTCTAATATTCATTATAATTGTGGCTTATGTCGATATCATGTATGTTTTTGGTCTAAATTGTGCACGAGTTCTGTTTTAGTTCTCCTTTTTTTGTACATTTGAAGTTCCACCGGTATGTTGCTGGTAAAGAAAAGGTGCTGTTTTCTTTTTTCTGTTTGAAGATCTACTAGTAGGGAACAATTGTTCCTCCTTTTGGAAAAAAAAAGCTGATGTTTACTTGCCTCTAAATCTAGTAACAATGAAATGTTGTTTTGGAACAATCTTAAACCTCATGACAGTTATACCTATATCATCTTGGTTTGTTGTTTCAGAATGTTTCATTTCCATCATACGTTCTTGCATTTTTTTTAGCTGGATTTACTTTATGTTGCATTGAAATGCCATGACACATGGATGAAATTAATCTTCTATTACATCTTGGTTATTGGTATAAGAATTCATTTCATTTTTCCCCTTTTAATTATTGTTCTCAGGGCACCAGCAGGCCTACTCACTACCATGTGCTGCTTGATGAGATTGGTTTCTCCCCTGATGAACTTCAGGAGCTTGTTCATTCTCTATCATATGTGTAAGTGGAACTTTGGATCTATTTGATTGCATTAGACTGATATTTTAATGATTTATTTAAGATCAATCTAAGTTAATTATTTGTGATATCACAGTTACCAGAGGAGCACCACAGCTATTTCAGTTGGTAAGTTCTTACACAGCATTTATTTATCTGGATAGATTGGTATTGCTATCTTCTAATTCATGATTGAAAGTTGAAACTTAACTACAAATTATATTTTTCTTTCTCTGCAGTTGCACCTATATGCTATGCACACTTGGCTGCAACTCAGTTGGGACAGTTCATGAAATTCGAGGATAAATCTGAGACATCCTCAAGCCATGGTGGGCTAAGTGCTGCAGGAGCTGTACCTGTCCCTCAGCTCCCAAAATTGCAGGACAACGTAGCAAACTCTATGTTTTTCTGCTGAGGCTTATAAGCCTGCTTCTCTGGAGACAAATGATGACAGAATTATGTGTATATATAACTTCCAACCGAACTTATGAACCTAGTTAAATCGTGTGAACTTGATTTTGAAGACTAGGCTTGTGAACCTTGCTATTTATATGTGAAAGCTTTCACATATCTCTAGCCTTTTTATATGTTTTGCGATAGCCGTAGGCTTGTGAACCGTGCTATTTATATGTGAAAGCTTTCAGCAAAAGCTTTCACATATCTCTAGCCTTTTATATGTTTTGTGATAGCCGTAGGCTTGTGTTTATGGTGTTCTACCTATGACTTCATGTTGCTATATATAATGTTATTGTTATGGATTTTAAGTTAATGTTGGAGTTGCAATATTTAATGTTTATGGGGTGTGTTGCGTAGAATTGATCCTCAAAATCATGCACATTAACAAATGAGCCGAGTTTACTTATAAAAATCAAGGACTTGGCTTGTGATGGTAGGTAGAGGGGATTTTGTGCTAATAGCATTCCTTGTTTTCTTATAAGTGAGTACTCACATTTTCAAGTCCCACCTATTGCATCTTTCTATTTCTTTTTATTAGGGGTCTTTTGCTCAAGGGTGTCCCGGGGTACTTAAGCATACCTAAAAAGAAAATAAATAAAAAAATTTATATTGAAAAGACCGGTTTTTGTATTTTTGAGGCTTTGAATGTACGTATTTTGAAACAAAATTTATATTTTAACATGCTTAACTAGTGATATTTTAACATGCTTAACTAGTGTATGGGGGCTTTGCTTAGTAATCAAAGCTGATGTTTTTAATTACTCTTAAAATAAAATATGATTTAGTTTTGTTTAATCATTTTACTAAACAAGACTTTCATTATCATTGAAATTATATAATATAAATCTATTTGCTTTTTAGTAGCTAAATATAAATCTGTTTGATATCTTGAGTTATAAATAGTTAGTAATAAAATTCTTAATTAGTGTAAATCAATGATTGTATAAAAATTAAGAACAATTGTACTACAAGCTTTCATTCATTACTCACGGAATTAGAATATTAGAATTTACTAACTCTGCATAGTAAATATAAGTAATTAAAAAACATACATTAATATGCTTCTTCATAGTTTTTGGACTACTGAAAATGCTTACAACTAGTGACGGAGCCAGAAATCTTGAATATATATGATTTTTAATTTGTAGCCTTAAATATATATGATTTTTTCTACATTGTCCTTTGATAATTTGAGCGTATTTAGCCAAGAAAACAAGTCATATTAATTTGATTAAATAAAATTTGGTTAAAAGTTAATTGTGGATATCACATGTATATTTATTTATGTGACTTGTTCTTATTGGTTGGTGGATAAATACCCTCAAATTATCAAAAGAAATATTCTCTACACCTGATATCTTTGGGAAATATCGAAAGATTTTTTCATTTTAAATCTCAATAAAAACATATCTCTATGTAACTAAAGAATCAGTTAACCATTACCCTATTTTGCATCTCATTCTTTAGGAAGCATTTCAAAATCAAATCCCAATTTTTTTTCCATGTATGGATCCAATTTTATGCTTCTACATTCATCAAGTGCATGAGAATTAGAAGAATTAGAAGTTGATGGGTGTTTTGAACCTGACTTTCTTTTGAATTTTTTTTCTTCATTATTTGTTGTTAAATAAAAAATGAAAAAAAACCCACAATTAAAACTATGTTTAAATCATACACTACAAATGCTCAAACAACTTAATCACATACCACTAAAAAACAAAGACAGAGGCACCAACTATCATGAGAACCTTCTACATGTACCCAACAACCCATCAAACATGCAAAAGAATAAAAGAAAAAAAGGGATTTAAATTTGCTACACTAATATTAACTCTAAAAAAAATCATATGTTCCATATAAAAAAATCAATATTGTGCTAATGAGTTTAACTTTTAGACTCTCATAACAACTTTATATTGGTGTGTTTTGGTTAAAGTGTGAACATAACATATACATGTTAGTATTAGTATGACAATATATGCTCTATATAAAAAAATTCTTAAAAAGTTTGTGGAGGCATGTGCCCACACGACTTAGTATGTGCCTCCGTCCTTGCTTACACCACACCAAAGTAGAGAAATAACAACGCCTCTTTTAACAAGTTTATTTTCAAAAGCGTTGTTAAGAAAAACATGGAGTCAGTAGACAACGTTTTTAGATAGGGAAAAGCTAAAAAGCACGACAAAAAATTTCGTCAAAACCGCACGAATTAGTTGTTTGTTGTAATTTGAGTTATCTTTCAATTTTGATTTCATTTATGATGATCAATTTTGTGTTACATACGTGTTTGTTTATGATAATCTCATTCACTTTTCTCTTGAGGTGGTGCTTTTTCCAAATCACTCTCACTTGTCAGTTGACAGTGAATGCATGTTGCAACACATAAGTCTAAGATATTACCACACTTTTCTGAGTGTTTATTTTAGTTTGGTTTACGTTTTAAGTATTTTAAATGATTATAAGCTAGCTAGCACCCACTCACACATACAATTAAATGAGAATTCAGCTTGTCGTGCACGGTTCGTGTGTAGCTTCCTCCTCTTTGGCCAATCTACAATGAGTTACAGAAGGTCAGAGTTACCTTTAACATAAATTGTACGGCAAGTAATTTTTGGCATTGATTTCAAATTTAATCCTAAAACCCTCAGCTTTAAATTTTTTAAGGATTGAGATGAATATTAATCATCAATAAACTGGATCCAAAACTCCCTTGCCACATTTGCTAGTAGTTAGTATGCATTATGAAGGACCCAGTCATGCTTTGGCTTTGTCTTAGAAACTGCATTGAAATTGAGCTCTACTGACTCTTCTTCATTTGAATGGAATTAGAGCTTTACCTTTTTTAGTCTTAAGCTCATTATCAGCAGCTGAGCTCTCATTCCTAATAGACAATGTAACAAAGGAATTAGAAATAGAACAGGCATAATCAGTTCCACGGAAAAAATATTTGACCAATATCGATGTGGTAAATTACTCTTAGCAGGAAATTTAAATACACATGATGATACTTGTTAAGAGTCTCACATCGGTTGAGAGATGGTCTGACTAAGTGTTTATATACTAGAGGCAATCCTCTCCTTACAAGCCGGTTTTGTAAGGATGAGTTAGGTCCAATACTCATTTCTAAGAATACTATTAATCCTACATTATCTTACTCAAACCAACATGAATACTACTGCAGTGAACATGCCTGCAAGTAGGAATGAATGGATCATGCAGAATATGCGTAATTTCAGTACTTACAAACTATGCGTAATTGTTCTTCTAACTCCTTGCACTTCGCCAAAGCTGCTTCATGAGATCTCTTTTCATCTTGGGAGTATTAACATCAAAGAAATACCACAAATCAAGCCTACAAAAAAAAAAAAAAACTACAAAATTAGAAAGGTTGAAAACACTATGTTAAAATTCCATAAATTGTCAATCCAACAAACCAAACCCCTAACTATTATCTAAAGTTGGGTTAGCTATCAACCAAAAGAAAATGTTTTTCATATTTCCACTTTGTTCAGTTCAATGATATTAATTCCCTCAACAAACTTTCTACAACTTGAATATGCTATTCTTAACCTTCTCTTCTTCAATAGATTGTTGGTGACCATCCGAATGAAGATATCGTTCCTAGAACTGTCTCAGCAGCTCCTTTCCAACGTATATGCACTCCATAATCCGCCTGCCATGAAGATTACAACAAATGTTTCTGATTTGCATATTCATTCAAATTGGTTTTTCTAAAAACAAACAAAACATGTTTTGAGATACATTAGAGTATTAAAACATCAAATTTAAAACATCAATTAAACTTCATAGTTATAATTATAAGTCTTCTCTTCACATCCATAAACAATTATCACAACAAAAACAAAACTAAAGATGCAATTTGATTTTAGAACAGAAAAATAAAAATTCTAAATCAATTAATGGCCGAATTGAAGGCAATAAAGAGATGATTTGCTTGTGTATCAGTGGCATACACATTCAAGCATTGCATTTGTCCAGCCACAAAACAAAAGAGTAAACCAAAACATCATACCACAAAGGAGATAACCATGAATAAGAGTAAACCAAAACAAAAGAGATAACCATGAATAAATTCTAAGCAAACATTTTTATAATTAGAATACATGTAAGTGTAACTCACAAATAAAGGAATTGACACAATGCTGGTTTTGATTGTTACTTTTCTCTTGGTTTCACACTCTTCCAATTTTTCCATCCATTTCTCAACCTGAAACGGTAAAATATGTCAAATTTAAAATAGCTGGATATAATTATTAAAAAAATACTCACTACAACACAAGCTAGTATATGATATAATAACATTTGCATACATTATTATGAAAATTATGCTTCTGAAACAATTGTATACATAAATCATGAATATCTGCTGTTGCGTTTTAAGTCATGGATCAAAGTGAACCACACATTTATTTACTTGTTTCCATTAATGTTAAACAGGAAGTGAAATCACTTGATTTAAGGTAAATAGTTGCTTTTATATGTATATTCATGCAAAGTCCAAACTCTCTGATTTGAGTTTGCAGGAGCGAAATATGGAAGGAATGGGTGTATATATATATATATATATATATATATATATATATATATATATATATATATATATATATATATATAGGGATGATTATAGCAAAATATGAAAACTCAAAACTCACTTTCACTTCTCATTTATCTAATTTCCACTCTTTCCTCTTATAAGGATCATAATGTAAGAGATGCAAGAAGAGAAACTACCTCTTATAACAGACAATCAATACCTTCAATTCAAAATCCACCCTTTATTTGCAAAAAGCACAATCTTAGCAAATGTTAAAAAATAAATCATCAAATAATCTAGAAAATCCAAATCTTACAATCTATATCCTTTTCATTCTAAAAACCAAAAAGAGAGTTAAAAGCTGAAATTTAAAATGAACCTTTTTCTAAGTAATTTCTACATAAACCCCCGGTTGACCAAAACCTTCAAAGATACGAAGAAAAACTTCATCAGATAATTTGAATGAGAGAGAGAGAGAGAGAGAGAGAGAGAGAGAGAGAGAGAGAGAGAGAGAAAATGGTAAAAACTGAATTTGTGTCCTCCATAAGGCTCTATAAAGTCTCATTATTGAATCCAAGTAGTATCTTTTCAAGTCATGTTAAATGTCAATTTTACTTTTCTGGTTCAAATTCTGCATTTGCAGTATGACTGATATATCTACAGCATTTGTATCCTGGATGATTTTGCCATTTTAAACAAGATCATACAAAAACTTTTCAAAACTCTTCAGTGGAAGGAATTTAAGGGGCAAGTATCATGATTTATAACAGTTCTACATTTGACTACCCCAATGAGTACCTGATTTTGCTTTTAAATTTTTCAAGTACACAAGGTTTTGTCACTAGAATAGCTCTAACGTTTAAAGACTTCCCCTTTAAATTCTAACTAGACTCTGACCCCCAAAGCCCGGCCAACACAGCAGTGCCAATAAGCTCACTGAGCCATCAAAATCTTACAGAATTTGCAAACATCTATTCTGATACAAAACTTCAAACAAATAAATAGAGAAATTTTTTTACTTGATTCCTAAAATCATCAAAGAATGCTAAACAAAAGTCCAAAACCATCATTTAATCATAGTTAACATCGAGAAGCTACCGGCAAGCAAGGCATAAAATCAATGAATTGCATTGCACTAAAGATTATACCATTAAGAAAACGGTCAAATGAGCAGATAGTATCCCATTGAATGCATATAACACAAGAAGTCATGTCTACCCCCAAAAAAAAAATTGTCTAAAGTTGCATTCATGATTATCAATTAATTAAGCAAAGATAGATAAACTAAAATATTGTCATTAATCTCTCCAACAAAAATCATATATTAAAGGACTAAATGAGTTTCTGGAAGCGGAAATCAACAATACAAAACCGACAATTCCACAGTCTAAAGTGCAAGCAGAATATCCAGCTATGAAGCAAAACAAAATAACAGCGGCAAAATCAACGGTAGCGACGAAGAGAAAGGGTATTGTTTCTCTTCCAGTTGGCCCTGCGGGATGGACGAGCTTTGTGGTGTCGATGCCCCTTGCCACGCAAACCTCTGTTTTCTTTCCCAGCAGAGGTGAGGCCACGAAGTTCCCTGTGATTGTGGACAGGATTGTTGAGCCAGTTGATTCTTGGGTCATTTCTTATAGCACTGTGTGCAACATCAACCAAAATGACCTCAAAATATTTGAAGGTGGAATCCTGCAATACAAAAAATAACGGGTTAGATACGCACCATCCAGGTTATCAAGAACAAGTTTAACTTGCAACAAGAACACACACGAAAACTAACCTCATTGACCCAGTAGGAGTTGAGAACCCTGAGTCCACCAAGCTTACGTCCAGCACGCTCCTCAGCAACTGACCTTTTACTCCTCTGAAACTTGAGTTGGGTAACTCCCTGGTTGGTTGGTTTACCATAAACAATACCCTTGGAAACTGGCCTCTTTCGGCCACCTCTACGGACGCGAACACGGTAAATAACATATCCCTAAAATGATATAACAAATACAGATAGATCAGCAGTCATGCTCACATCATAACAAATATTGTAAATCAGAACATGTTCAACACCGATAGCTATAAATAACCAAATGCACAATAAATCAACAAAAAAACCAAACATAACATGACTAAGTCATCAATGCAAGAGTTTACTTAATAGAATAAACAAATGTGATCGGAATCAAATTTATAAGCAAATTTTGGGGAATTATAAATCACAACACATTGGGATAGTTTCACAATTTGTTTATTTTCCATTTTCACATGGAAAAACATATTAAGGAGATTAATTAAATTAAAAAAAAAAAAAAAAAAAACTTTATCATGGTAAACATACATAAACTAACTTGAACTTCATAAAAAAAAAAAAAAAGACTAATATCATCCCTAAATTATTGAATGCAAAAATCACTTTTAAAACGAAGAAATCAATATTGAATCAACAATAATATAAAACGATTGATTGAATAATATTTGACCTGTTTGGCCTTGTAACCCAAACGGCGAGCTTTGTCAGGACGAGTAGGCCTGGTGAGACGAACAATGGAAGATTGTTGACGATACTCCCAGCACCTAACACGCTGCACGAATCCCATCACATCTGATTGTTTCTTGCGCCATAACTCGGAAACATACTTGTATGCACCTATTCATAAACAAATTATATTTCAATCATCATTTTCATAATCAATTTATCATAGAAAGTAAAATCTAATTTCTAAACACAAAAACGAGAAAGAAAATGGAATCAAATTGAGAGAAGGGTTACCCATTTTTGCTTGATAGGAGGGAGAGTGAAGCGCAGCACACACAAGAGGTTTTGTTTTTAGGGTTTCTGAATGTATATGTAGGACGAAAAAGGTTTGTTTATACAGTTTATAACTTCACACGATGGGTTATATTTTGGGCCGACCCAGTTTCCATCTGCACCTTTCTGTTTTCTATACACACCTTCCTAATGTTTTTATTTTGTTTTGTTTTTATAAAATGATATGTTATTAGCGGTACTATTATAAAAAAATTATTATTTTTTTATATCTGAATAATTTTTAATAAGAAAAAATTAATATATTATACACAAAAGCATAATCTATTGAAATTTGGAATTTTTTTTTTATTTTTACGGTAATTGAAATTTGAAACATTTTACGGTAATTTTGAATTCATCAGATTAAAATTTGGTAATCAAAATGTTAATTTTTACTCACCAGAACGTTCTAGATAAAATATTAAAAAAAAACCTTAATAAGGTGCAAGTGATATTATGTGAGTATGATTAGGTATGAAGCACGGACACTTCTATAATTAGGCGTGTTGCGGTGTCGAACACGTGTCGGTATCCGACATTCGTATGATACTTTTTTGACACGTGTTGGACCGCTCAAATAGGTGTCCAAACAAATTATTTTTTCCTTTACTTTGACACTCCTAAGGTTGATGTTCGATACCTGTAAAACACTCATGCAACACATGTCGGACAAGTGTCCTAAAAAAATATATTTTTCTTTGTTTCTACTTCTCTTAGAAACATATAAGACATCTACAAGGGTTATAAATATGTCAAAACAACAACACAACAAATAGAGATTAAAGAGATTTTTTTTTGAAATGGAGATATTAAAGAGATTACATTTTGATTGCAATATTTTCAGCTTTATCAATAGTAGATAGATAAATAAAGGTTAAATACTAACGTATCTTGTTTTAAAACTTTTTCTTAATTAAATAACTTGTTCAACTTTGATGTATATGTATATATTTTGATTCTCAATTTGGATTTTTTATAAATATGTAGAGGTGTCGGTATCCTATATTTTTTACATTAGCAGTGTCGATGTGTCCGTATCGTGTTGACGTATCCGTGTGAGAGTGTGTGCTTCATAGGTGATGAGTGAATAACAACCATATGAAAAGGGATAAGAAAATCACACACAAAATTTATACCGGTTCATCCAATGCAAGCTAATTCAGTCCTCACAGTCTGTGAGATTTTTCACTATGGTGCTCAACACATAACGTTCTACTTGGTACTATCTTTCTTGATCACTTCTGGATCAGGTGCAATCTGTGTATTAATGTCTCGGTAGGCTTACAACTTGTTTTCTTTCGTTCAAAAAGACTTGAGAATGATACAATGAGTATAATGATTTGTTTGGGATCAAATGGTTTCTCAACTCGTGTTTGAGATGTATGTGAAAAGCAAACTCAAAATATTTATCATCTACAAATATAGTGAGGAGCTTGGAGATTGCTTTGTATTTTTGCTTGAACAAGTGATTTGATGTTTTCTATTTGCAAACTTTTAATTTGAATATGGAGAGCTTACTTCTATTTATAGGAGTTGGGGGGAAAAGCTTGGTTATCAAAGACATATCCATTAAGACAAAATGTCTTTATGCCTTTGGTCATTGAAGTAATCAAACCAGATCATTTTGGTTAATGCAGAACATTCATGAGCACCTGCTATGAGTATTTCTTCATCCAAAACGTTCTTGTGCTTTAAGCTTTGCATGGATGATATCTATTGCAAGCTATAAAGTGGACAGCTAAGTGCAAGCTGTATATTTTTATTCGTTGAGACATGACACATCCTTGAATTGCGTGATTTCTAGAAGATCTTCTTTCGGGTCATTCTGGTTGCATGTGTATTATGTCCATATCGTTTTAGATGAGACTTTGCTTAAGATTTGATCATTTTAATTTCTTCAAGGTCTTTAATGATTGAGAATCTTTATTGGAAGAAAAGCTCATGTGATGAATTCTTTAATGTTTTGCAGGCTTGTTTCAAATATGGAAACCTCAATTTCATGCTATTTTTTGTGAGACAAAAATAACCCCATGTTATTATCATTTACTTCAAGATTTTAAGTTGGTACTACATAAAGTTGAGCTGTCAAATAACCGATTATCCCAAAACCTTAAGGTGTTAGGATAGAGTCATATCAATGGTTTTATATTATTTCTAACACGCCCCCTCACGCAAGAGTCCACTTGGGCTTGAAGCGTGGATAATGCATAGGCCCACCTATCATATGCTTAAATTCCACTTTTTAATTAGAAAGTGAGGGGAGCGGGGATCGAACTCTAGACCACTTAGTCATAGAGGCTCTGATACCATGACAAATAACCGATTATCCCAAAACCTTAAGGTGTTAGGATAGAGTCATATCAATGGTTTTATATTATTTCTAACAAGAGCTTTGTCTTTCTGCCTTTGTATGATTCAAGTTCCTTGCAGATTAAGGCTTCGTAGTTGCATGTGTATGTGTTGTGCAAAGACATCCGTCTAGAACGTTCTCGTTGAAACATCTATATCTATATTATTCTAGCTAGTTGAAACAATTCTCACAATAGACATGAGTATATAACAAGACCAGAATCATGATTAAATTGAATTAATATGTTTGTTATATTTAAAACATCAAATTAGAATTTTCTCCTCAACAATACTTCCCAGCCTTCAACTTGTTCAATCTCAACACGTGCAAACATGTGTTAATTGAATTTGATGTCAAAGTGATAGTGGATATGATTCACGGTGGCTATATAAATATTTTGTATTTATAATCTTTATTTGTATACATCATTTACATTCTCAATGATCTTATTATGAACCTTGAATTACATTATGTTGGTGACGACACGAATAAATGTGTAAACCTTATGGGACATCGAGCTCATTCTACTTCTTTCAACTTAGAAGTGATGAAATTTTCTTTTCCATATTTTATAGCCAGTGACAAATCCAGCAGCTTATCACACTGGGGGTCGAAAAATAGTAAAATAATAAAAATGAATTAATGTAGATTTTTCTATTACACTTGTCCATGTAATTTTTTTAATGTTATTATATGTATGAAGTTCTTGTTTATTGGTGACTGATGACTAATCGCCTCCGAGAAATATGTGGGGAACAAAAAATAAGTTCTTCCCCTCAATCGAATTTTGTTCATACGCAAGAGTCAAATATGAACTTTTGATCAGTTACTTAAGAAACCCAAAACTCTTACCACTCGAAACAACTAAGTTTTTGTTTATTAAAAGGCTATATTTTTAATAATTCAACGCTTATAATTGTTCGACAATATAAATTTGTAAATACATATCAATTAAATTCTTATTTATATAATGTAAATGATAAATAATAGATATATTTACAAATTATAATATACTATAATGATATATGATATGATATAATATTATATTATAATATATATATATATATATATATATATATATATATATATATATATATATATATATATATATATATATATATGTAAATGAGGGGGAGGGGGGCCTTGGCCACTGCTTGCCCCCCTCTAGGTCTGTCCCTATTTATAGCATGATCTGCCACTGCCAAACTTATTCGTAGTGAGTAGTTTCCCTCCAAAGTGGTGTTTGCACTACTCACCCTCTATGGCTATTGGCGCTATAAATATGGAACACGATCAAAACGCCTAACCGTTGACTCCTGCTGTCTTTTGACCAAGTCTACGGTCTTTAAGATCACGATAGATCTCGGTAGGTTTGAGAATATTCAACTTCTTCTTGCTTGATTGTATTTATATTCGACTGATAAGCTATAAGATGAGGTTCATTCTGCTACCCCCTTGATCGCATGTCTTATCGATTTCGGCAAACATATAACTTTTTTTTGATATCCAAAGAGACAAACATAAACTTGTTTTGAAGTGTAAACAATAATGTATATAAATATTTTCTTTTATACTCATTATATAATTTGGATATGTAAAATGTTAAAATTATCATGTTATGAGGGTTTTTTTCTTAAATTTTTCATTTTTATAAATTTTTAATAAAAATACAACAAAACTACATTTTTTGCTTTTTTTAATATTTGTTGCACGCCCCGATATTCGGGCTGTGAGTGGAGAAAAGATGTGTTGTATTTTTGTTCAACTTTTTTGTGTTTATAGAACACACCTCCAGATAAAATCCACTACTTTAATAGCGGACCGAAGAATTTTGATAATTTTATATGTCTAGTGAGAAAATTGGCAGGGGTTAAAAAATTTTTTTTGATAACATGTAGGCAATTTCACATTGTACTCTATGGAAGTTTTTACTTGCTACCCGCACCGCACCTGACATTATGTTCTAATTCCCAATTTACCCATTAGAACAAAACGTAGTATAGAAGAATCTTAAACATTCTCGAATCTTGACTCAAATCAAGCACTCCGGCGGTGGTTATCGTCCTCGACTTCACCGGAGAATGCAAACAGCCTGAGCTAAACTAATCAGTCGTTTTCCGGTAAAATTTGCAGATCGCCACCCTCCTCGCCGCCAGTGAGTTCTTGGAACAAACAACTACTCTCCAATTTTATATTATGTTTTCTTCAATTTATTATTTTGTGCTTGATTCTTCGTTGTTGCATGTTCTTTATTCTCTTGCATTTTTTGTATGGCAGTGTCGATCGAGGAGCTGAAATCTGTTATGGAAGAACATTTTGATCTTATGTCAGATCTTGTTCAGAAAATTTCTTCTGAACTTAGTTCTAACCTTCGTCCTGCTTACGATAACTTTTTGGGTTTTTTTCATGCCATTGATTGGAAGGTACTACTATCTCTCCAATTTTGCAACTTTGTTTTTTACTATTTTTTTTATTGCTTCATTAATTACTACTGTATTGAATTGAATGTGGTGTTTTCAATTATTGATTTATTTTGGTGTGTGAGAAATTAAGTGAAGAAACTGCTGTGATGTTTTTTGCTTTTTTGGACTGTTTGTAATACTACCCTTCATTGGTTAAATACAACAAGTTCTATCTTGATTCGATACTAAATTGAACTCAATTTACTTTTTGGAGATGAATCTTATCTTGAATCCCGATTCCTTCTAATAAATAACTGCCGAAACTTAGTGCAGTCAACCACTTTTATTCTGTCATTTGATATGACTTGAATCTTCAAATATTTTGAGGTTCCTATATGATATATCAAGTTATAATTTTGTTATATCACTTGCTTTTTTAGTTACAATTAACATTTTTATTAGCAATGTATCTTACGATTCACGATTTGAAGAAGAGGTCTTTCCATCCCCTATTTAAAATTCAATATGATACCATTTTCTTGGATACTGTTTTCTGATATACTGAAGATAGGAGGAAAAAGTTTTATGACGTGGTAACATAATTTTACTTGTGGAGTGAGCATATGTAGTCTGTAGATGATATCATGGGATTTTTCAATTATTCTAAACAGAAGGTAATTGGATGCATTATTATTTAGTTGCCAATTGGATGTCATCACTACGACTTTCTTGCCATTGGAATGATGAATTGTCTTATGGATTTTAACCTTATACTGTTGCTATGGAAAAAACCTATTCCACCACACTATCTAAAGTCATTAAAATGTGATTTATATTTTTTTTTTGTCAATTCAATGGAAATTGATCAACGGAAGAGAGTTTATGTTTGCTTTCATATTTATATGGATATCACTATGCATAGATATTAGATAATATGGTTTTATGGATCATTTTACTTTTGGTGTTTTGAATTATTATATTATTATTCAATCTTTACCATTTTGTCCGGTTATTTGAACACTGCAGACCTACTAATATTGCCTTGATTTTTTTGTTTTGTTTCAGGAACCCTGGCTACTGGGATTGTTAACATTCCATGTTGTATTGCTGCTTGTAACTATCATCTCTAGGAGGAATACCAACTTTCAGATGTTCTTGTTCCTTTTGACGTGTATGTAGCATCTCTCTTTATTTTATGGATTTTTTTTAATAAACTATAAAGGCTTAATTAAACCTCTCTATTACTTTTGATGTATCTCACTTCACTCTTGTTTCAAGTTGTTACCTTCCCCTATGATAATAAACTTACAACCTTGCCTTTGATTTTCTGTTGTGGGTGAAATGCTGAATGGCGATGATGTGAAATTGAAAAAAAATATTATGTACTCTAATCTGTCTGGTTTCCAGCTTTATGCCAACAAATTCAGCTTTTTTGAAACATACCCAAAATTATAGTAAAAGAGTGGATATCTGGTCATGCTAACTCGTTGAAACAAACTACATCTTTTTGCAGAGTGAAGCATTTAGTTTGCGAAATTCTCCAATTTATGTATACCAGTACTTCTTTTAGGGCTAATTCTAATGTGACCATGCATATCTTGCACGGTACACAACCTTTCTCAACCATTTGATAGTAAGGTTTCACTAAATTTATCATAGACTCATCACACTGGTTTTACTCTTCATCCACCTCTTTTGGGACTTAATGACTTCCCCTCTCCTCTTACACCTTATTCCTCTTCTTCGTCGCAACTTCACAAATCCAATATCTGTTGTGTTGTGTCTACATAAATCTAATATATGATATCTTCCATCTCAATGTGAGTATCATCATTAACCCCATAAATTAAAACATTATCAAACCAAAAACAAAACAAGAATATAAGCAAAATTAAAAAAAATAATTGAAATAATTGTACAAAATCTGCAACTAAAGTAATAAATAAGGAATTAAGGGAGGAGAAAGACCAGTTACTTCATAAAGTGACATCCGGCCACCCGTCATGTACGGCGGCATCCCATCCTGCAGTTGACTTGCCTCCAACCTGTCTACCATGATAGTCTTCCTTCATACTGCCGAGGAAATGTCAGAGTGCTCCGCTGCCAATGCTCCGCCACGGCCATGGCAGTCATAGCGGATGCCTTGCCACCGTCCACCGTCGCCACATATGGCAGATTGCATTATTATTTTCATTTTTCATGAAACTCTATCTTTCACCCTTCATAGCTTTACCTCTCTTGGTGTGTGGCAGATCAGGTAACAAGATCAACAGAAAAGGGTATTTGGTTGCAATGTATTGGCTGAATCACGGTGGCAGAGAGTTGTTTGTTGGTTCTACAGAAATGGGTGAAGACAAAATAGATAGCTTGCGCACATTAGAAATAGCCTTTTAGAATGAGAATTTTCATGATATGATCTTTGCCACTGATCATGCAATGGAGATACAAAATAATCAGCTAGTTAGATAGCTAGTTAGAGGACATATGATAGGATATATAAATAATAGGGAAGAATATAGGGTTTTGGATTTTGGAGTGGAAAGTTGAATACCTAGGGTCCGGGTGTAGAGAAGATATAACATATCCATTGTGCATTCATGTATCTCAAGTCTAAACTAAACTGATATGTCTGGTAGTGTAGAGAAGGATAGCTACTTAGAGCTTAGCAACACTCCAGGGAGTAGAAGAATTTTCAGAGAGAAGAGATTGATTTAATTCATTGATACTTTTCCTTACGATCAAACTTGGCTATATAGCCATGAGTTTGTTACGTCAGTTGCCTCTAGGCAAAAGATCCGCAAAACTAGGACAAAATAAAGGAAATAATCATTGGAAATGATTAACAAATTATTGCAACAGAACTTAGAAGCTAATAGAACAAATCAGAATTCAGCTACCAAGTGTAAATGCCACTTTGACATCTCATAATCATCCAACCATTTGGGAGGTCTCCTCACCTGTGGCCCAATTGCTCTTTGGGCTTGTCCAGGGTTAAAGCTATATCTGGCCCAATTCCTTCTTGCACCTCCGTATCATGGTTACATCTCTAGCATATAAATAATAGGGGAGAATAGAAGGTTTTGGATTTTGGAGTGGAAATTTTAATATCTAGGGTGTATAGAAGATATACGTATTTCCATGGTGAATTCTTGCATCTCAAGTCTAAAACTTGTATCAGACTGATATGCCTGATCATTTTCCATGCACATGTTTTTATTGTTCACATCTCTTAATCCTGCAGTCTATTTTATATTTGTGAAGTTCTTTAATCTTTATTATTGAATAATTAATGTAACTTGTCTTGGAAATTGTTTTGATGCAGTGGCTGGTGTATATCTTGCTGAGAGACTGAATAGTTTTTTGGGGGGAAATTGGAAAAACTTCTCTAGTCAAAACTATTTTGATCCGAGTGGAGTATTTATGTCGGTTCTTTGGTCTGGACCTCTTCTTGCATTGGCTATGATAATCCTGGTTAGTATTTTCTCTTATGACACAACCATCTTAGTAATGGTCATCTTTTCATATTTAATTGACTTGAAGTAACTTGTCACTTTCTGCAGATCAATACACTCTTCTCTCTGTGTTACTTGATTGTTAAGTGGAAAAGAGCTGAACTAAGACATCGTGCAAGGGCTGCTCGTAGTAAACAAGAATAATTGATCTAGTGGGATTTTGATGCATTAAATGTAGTCACATTTTGATGTATTAAGTATGGATTTTGTGTCAATCAGGTGAACCATACAAAAGAGTTTTGTCTTTCTTTTTTCCTTATATACAAAGTTTTTTATTGATAGCTCATTATCCACTTATGTTAATCAATAGGAGTTTTCCTGCATAATTTTTCATTCATGCAACACTTCCAAAACCAAGGATGACTAATATTATCACGGTGACATTTAGCATGGTCAAGTACTAAATTTCTCCAC
Organism: Trifolium pratense; assembly: GCF_020283565.1. Classification (NCBI taxonomy): domain Eukaryota; kingdom Viridiplantae; phylum Streptophyta; class Magnoliopsida; order Fabales; family Fabaceae; genus Trifolium; species Trifolium pratense. Next base: position 73,615,612 of record NC_060060.1, read on the forward strand.
CATGGTCAAGTTGATTTTTGACCATTAGATCAGCTAAAGAATACATTTCTATCATAGTCTATCAACACGTGATCTAACCACCCATCTTCCTCCTTGTCCCCACCTCTACCACCAAACTCAACACCCACCCATCGGACCTTGTCACTCCAGCCACCTACTCAAGAAAAAAAAAAATGGATTTGTGTTCCTCCTCGCGAGCTCTCTCTATTGACATTCTTCTTGTATTTTTTTGGCACCTTCGTTGGAGATCCGCCACCGTCACACCACCACCGATGAGAGCTCAACATCTGATGCTCCAATGGTTTCAAGTTCTTTTGTACAAGTTTCCCTCTATTTTCAGATCTTCCTATTGTTCGATGGAAATTAAATGGTTTTTTATTTTATTTTATTTTATGGCAGAAACTAAATGGATTATATTCATTTTGTTAAACGTGAATGATTTCAGCCCATTAATTAGTTCTTGAAAGCATTAAACTACCGACGATCACTATTATAAGCAAAAAACTACTTTTTAGGTTCATTGAAAAAATAATTGAAAAAGTAATGTATGTGGTTTATATTATTGACTAGATACATTATTTTTTGAATGAATCTAAAAAGTGATTTTTTAGTAGGGAGTAATAAAAATGAATAAATTTATTGAGCAGAAAGAAATTTATTATTGAGGTAGATGGAAACGGAGTCGGAAAGGTAGTAGAGTGTAGATGTGATAGATTGTAAGTATAATCAATATTCCAAACACACTCTAGGGGTTCATCTAACATTTTATTTTTTAGGCAAAGGGGTTCATTTTATTTAGATGTTTTCTCTTCCGACCCCGTGTTTCTTTTATACCTCTTGAATTTCCAATTTTGTTATTGCAAAAAAATTCGGTTTCTAGAAACCGATTTTTTTTGCCTTGAAAAACAATTTCGGTTTTTATAAACCGAAATTTACTCTGAATTTGCACTAGAAAAAATTTGATTTCTGCGAACCAAATTTTTCTGCAAGGGCAAAATTGGAATATTGAGGGATATAAAAAAATCACGGGGGATCGGAAGAGAAAACATCTTTTATTTATTATTTTTATAATCAAAGGGGGGTTCATCTAACATGGATCCAAAGGAAATGGGCCAATGATAGAACACACATTTTAGCCGTTAGATTTAAAAGAAAATACTAATTTTATTTCAATTTTGAAATTCAAAATGAAAATTGATCAAATTCAACATGATGGACCACACATTTTAAGAAATACAAAGAATTTTTCTTTTTTTAAGAGTATGTTTGGTTCATCAGAGAAGGAGGGGAGATGAGAAATTTTAATAGAGGGGAAGGGAGGGGAGGGAAGGGAAGGGGAGATTTTTAATTATATATATGTTTGGTTCAAACGAGAGAACGGGGAGGGGAGAAATTTTAATACATATGTGTTTGGTTCAGCGGGGAGGGAAGAGATTTTAATATTAATTTACTTTTTTATCTTTATAATCTTGAAATAGTCTTATAAATTAAACTATATGTTTATAATAATCTCTTAATATTTATGATCCATCTAACCGGAAAAAAAATTAAAGTTTTAAATTATTTACATGTATAAATATATAAAAAGAATTTATTGATATTTTATTAACATAGAATATGATATAACTATATAAAGTCACTCCCTATGGAAAAAAACGTAATAATATTAAAATAATAGAAGAAACAAAATATAATAATAAATGAAATAATAGTATATGGAACATGTACCCAAAAATATAAAAATATAACAATAGTACCCAACATGAAATTCAAGATTTTTACCTCGACTTAATAATATATGTTTTTTTATTTTTTTTTTGAAGAAACCAAAATGAGATATATTAACATAAACAGCCTCCCCAGCACAAGACGTACCGAGGAAGACTATATCAGTTTACAAAAATGAGAAATTTGAGGAAAAAACAACCCCTCAAACATGAAAAATTCTCATTTTTATAACGACCGTTACATACGTATCGGTTGTTATAAAAAAATGAGATCTTTGAGAAAAACACTCTCCTACCATGAAAGTTTCAAGATTTTAAAAGTAGAATCCACTACTTAATAGCGGACGGGGAGTGTTTTGGTAATTTTGTAGGGCGATCGAGAAAAATAGTAGGATGGCAAAAGAAAATTCCGAAAGAGTTTGAGGGCACATCCGGTCGGCTAAAAAATTATTGAAATCCATTTTTGCGGGCCCAAATAATGATAAAAAAGGATTAGTTACACGATTTCGATAATTTGAAATACAATATATTTCTATTAGATGTTTGTGTAAAATTGGTTTATACTAACTATGGTACTTTATATCATTTAAACTTAAAAATAAAAATCTATTAATCAAACATAGTATGTTTTTAAACAAAATTATTATTTTTTTAAAAAAAGAGAAAAATAAATGTGCACGGATAATGTAAAACAATTTTACATTGTCCCTAATGTAAAAATATAATGGATTCATTTGAATTTTATTTTTGGTGGATGGCCCAATATCACTGAGCGCGAGAGAGTGTGTTAAGAAGACTCACATTAGTTGCTAGATGACCTGAATATGTGTTTATAAAGTAGATGCAATCATCACATTTCAAGTCAGTTTTGTAAGGTTGAATTAGACCCAATACACAATTATAAGAGGCGAAAACTAAACGGGCTCGTAACAAATTTATAAAAGATCAAGATTGATTTGCACTCAAAAGTTAAATGAGAAACTGTGAAGTGATATATACGAAAATAAATTCAGTACAATCAAACTACACAGTCATTGCATATAGAATCCAATGATGATCATGCACTTAATAGTTAATATTTTAAATTCAGATTTTGGTTAACTTTTTAAATATAAAATGGAATTTTAAATCTGATCGTCCGATTTAGTATTGAACGGTGCAGATATAATCGAATGCAGTGCAGTTAAAAAACAGTGACTACACTCAAACATTTTCTTGATACGTAGAACTTTTCCATAGTCTATATCTATCTATATATATAAATCCTAGTTAGTTGTCCAATTGTCTATCTAAACTCTAATCCACAAACTAATGAAAATCTTTCATTTAGCCACATCATCTACTTACATCCATATAATATGTGGTACTAATTGTAATTATTATTACTATTATTATTATTATTATTATTATTATTATTATTATTATTTTGGGTTATTATTCATTTTATTATTTTGTGTATTTTATTGTTTTTTTCTTTTCAAAATAACCCTTTTGCTAATAATCTTTTCTCCAATTTTCGTGTATATAAGGAGTTGGTCGATTGTCAGGACTACTTACTAATGTTAGTAAAAAAATAGATAAAATAAAATTTACTAATGGTTGGTATGCTCTGCATGATTTTTATCATATTCGATTTTGAGTACGGGTTAAGTTGGTTTATCTTTTCTCAAATAAGTATCAAATTAATATAAATGACAAATTCGATAATGAAGTAATTTATCCAACTCAGAATCTTCCAATGAGATTAATAATATATATATATATATATATATATATATATATATATATATATATATATATATATATATATATATATATAATTCAACATCAATTATTTTCCATGATCAATTATATGTTGTTATTTTCGGAGTTATTTTAAAGAATGAGTTAAAGATATTATTAACCAATGTTGATGAAGAAGCTACCAAGGTAACTTCAAATGTGATGTATAAATAAGTTTTTTAAATGTATAAATACATATTTAACATCTACACACATTTAGATAACTTATATTGTTACTATTATTTTGATAATACCTATTATTTCAATTTTAAATTTATTACTTATACAAATAATTTTTTGACGTTATACTGTAAAATATCACATAAGACACAAAATATGTGTACAAAAAAAAAAAAAAATGTGAATGCAAACCATGCTCCACATCTCACTATCACACTACCATCCAATTGTCCCGTGATCACACATCTATTTGGTTGACTGGTTGAGAACCATAGACATACTGTAAGGGTTATGCTAACTAGTATTTTTGGATCATAAATTAAACAAATCAAAATAAATAAATTTTATATTAAATATAATATTGTTTATATTTTTAAAAATAAAATACATAAATTTTAAGATTTTTTATTAATACTCTCGAATATTCGTTAGTATTTTAATTTTGAAATGGATGAATTATTTTCTCTTCACAATGTCTACACGTTTTAAAACGGGCAATACAAATAATTAATATTGGTGATTTTTTTGTTGAGAGTGAAAATTAAATTTTTTAACTTCTTCCTATCAAACTCTCTTATTCATTCATCCACTCGGCCACCAAATCTTCTATGATTTTCATATTGTAGTTTTTGCACCCGCTATCTTATTTTTTTAACAAAAAGAAGGTTGTTGAATAATAGGCCACTCCTTAACAAGGACTTTTAATCAGTTCAAAAATCAGTTTTCTTTTTGCACCTCCTACCATTTCTATGCTCCCGTAAAATGACTAAAATATTATCTCTCACTGCTTGGGTAGCGAACACTAAAATTGGCCAAAAACCATAAAAACGACTACAAACACTAAAATTGGCCAAAATCCATATAAACGACCCTAAAATAAGCCAAAAACCATAAAAACGACTACGAACACTAAAATTGGCCATAACCCATAAAAACGACTACAAACACTTAAATTGGCAAAAACTAAAGAACGACCCTAAAATAGGCCAAAAACATTAAAACCACTACAAACACTAAAATTGGCCAAAATCCCAAATATCGACCCTAAAATATGCCAAAAACCATAAAAACGACTACAAACAATAAAATAGGCCAAAAAACATAAAAACGACTACAAACACTAAAATTCGCTAAAAACCATAAAAACGACTACAAACACTAAAATTGGCCAAAAACTATATAAACGACCCTAAAATAGGTCAAAAACCATAAAAACGACTACAATCACTAAAATTGGCCAAAAATTTATTAAACGACCCTAAAATAGGCTAAAAACCATAAAAACAACTACAAACACCAAAATTGGCCAAAAACCATATAAACGACCTAAAATAGGCCAAAAACCATAAAAAACGACTACAAACACTAAAATTGGCCAAAAACCATAAAAACGACTACAAACACTAAAATTGGCCAAAATCCATATAAACGACCCTAAAATAGGCCAAAAACCATAAAAACAACTACGAACACTAAAATTGACCATAACCCATAAAAACGACTACAAACACTTAAATTTGCCAAAAACTAAAGAACGACCCTAAAATAGGCCAAAAACATTAAAAACCACTACAAACACTAAAATTGGCCAAAAACTATATAAACGACCTAAAATAGGCCAAAAACCATAAAAATGACTACAAACACTAAAATTGGCCAAAAACAATAAAAACGACTACAAAAACTAAAATTGGCCAAAAACCATATAAACGACCTAAAATAGGCCAAAAAGCATAAACACGACTACAAACACTAAAATTGGCAAAAAACTATATAAACGACCCTAAAATAGGTCAAAAACATTAAAAACCACTACAAACACTAAAATAGGCCAAAAACCATAAAAATGACTACAAACACAAAAATTGGCCAAAAACCATATAAACGACCTAAAATAGGACAAAAACCATAAAAACAACTACAAACACCAAAATTGGCCAAAAACCATATAAACGACCTAAAATAGGCCAAAAACCATAAAAAACGACTACAAACACTAAAATTGGCCAAAAACAATAAAAACGACTACAAAAACTAAAATTGGCCAAAAACCATATAAACGACCTAAAATAGGCCAAAAACATTAAAAAACCACTACAAACATAAAAACGACTAAAAACACTTAAATTGGCCAAAAATCATAAAAACGACTACAAACACAAAAATTGACCAAAAACCATATAAACGACCTAAAATAGGCCAAAAACCATAAAAACAACTACAAACACCAAAATTGGCCAAAAACCATATAAACGACCTAAAATAGGCCAAAAACCATAAAAAACGACTACAACACACTAAAATTGGCCAAAAACCTTAAAAAACGACCTAAAATAGGCCAAAATCAAATAAACGAAAATTGGCCATAACCCATAAAAACGACTACAAACACTTAAATTGGCCAAAAACTAAAGAACATCCCTAAAATAGGCCAAAAACATTAAAAACCACTACAAACACTAAAATTGGCCAAAAACCATATAAACGACCTAAAATAGGCCAAAAACCATAAAAACAACTACAAACACCAAAATTGGCCAAAAACCATATAAACGACCTAAAATAGGCCAAAAACCATAAAAATAAACGACTACAAACAATAAAATTGGCCAAAAACCATATAAACGACCTAAAATAGGCCAAAATAAAAAAAACGACTACGAACACTAAAATTGACCATAACCCATAAAAACGACTACAAACACTTAAATTGGCCAAAAACTAAAGAACGACCCTAATATAGGCCAAAAACATTAAAAACCACTACAAACACTAAAATTGACCAAAATCCCAAATATCGACACTAAAATATGCCCAAAACCATAAAAACGACTAAAAACCAAGGTTATCAGAACCGGACCGGTCATCGAACCGGTGAGCTTATCGGTTCAAGGTTCAACTGGTCAGATCGGGGTTCAACCGGGTCGGGCCGTTTTTAATTAAATTAATTTTTTTAATTAATATACAACTATAAATGTATAAATTAAAAATAAAATAAAATTGGCATACATGACTATTTTTAGTTGTGTTAATATTTTTTAGTTTAATTAGTTCTTATACATTTATGGCCCAAGCCCACTTATCATAACCCTAAAATGCTACTATAAAAGTGATGAGCTAATTGTGAAACAATAGTCAGCCGCCACCCTCTCTTTGTTTCTCTCTCTCATCTTCAATTTCTTTGATTGGTAGAAGATGATGCTAATCTTTCATATTCTTCTTCTTCTCTGCTTGTCTGTTACTACTTTTTTTTTTTTTTTATCAATTCTTCTTCTTTTAGTAATATATACATGTGAATGAGTATTCATCTCTTTGAACTCATGAGAAACTCAATCTTGATTTTTTCTTTTCTGTATAGAGTTCAAAAAGTTCAATTAAAAAGACCAAAACTCAATCTTCATTCCTATGTAAAGGCAAAAAAATTTAACAGAACAAGTTTGATCTTTCCAAGTTTCAATCTTTGTGGCAAGGTTGAAAGAGGGTGGAGATGTTACGCTTACTGAAAACAAAAGAAACATCAGATCTAAAAATAAAAAAATAAAACAGTGTATTTTGCCCTGATATTAAAAATAAAAAAAATAAAAAACTCCAAAACTGCTGAATCGCCCCGGCCGGTTCACCGGTTTGTTCCGGTTCGAAACCGGTTCGAACGGTTTTTTGCCGGTCCATCTGATGTCCGGTTTTGAGGCATAACCGAACCGGCTTTATGCCCGGTTCACGGTCCGACCGGTCCAACCGGTCCAACCGGCCGGTCCGGTCCAGTTCTGATAACCTTGCTAAAAACACAAAAATTGGCCAAAAACCATAAAAATGACTACAAACACTAAAATTGGCCAAAAATCATTAAAACGACTACAAACATCAAAATTGGCCAAAAACCATATAAACGACCTAAAATAGGCCAAAAAACATAAACACGACTACAAACACAAAAATTGGCCAAAAACCATATAAACGACCTAAAATAGGCCAAAAAACATAAAAATGACTACAAACACTAAAATAGGCCAAAAACCATAAAAACGACTACAAACACTAAAATTGGCCAAAATCCATATAAACGACCCTAAAATAGGCCAAAAACCATAAAAATGACTACGAACACTAAAATTGGCGATAACCCATAAAAACGACTACAAACACTTAAATTGGCCAAAAACTAAAGAACGACCCTAAAATAGGCCAAAAAGATTAAAAACCGCTACAAACAAAATTGGCCAAAATCCCAAATATCGACCCTAAAATATGCCAAAAACCATAAAAACGACTACAAAACAATAAAATAGGCCAAAAAGCATGTTGGATATTTGAATTGGCTTAATTTTGCTAAAACAAATATACTAATAAGATGTTGGATAACATGTTACAACATCATATTTATTCAAGGAAATCTCGCGCATTTATGAGAGCATCTGCTATATATGGAAATCCACTTAAAGAGCACGCTCAATGGAGATTTGATCTGATCAGGTATTTTAAGGATAAGATAAGACTTAATGGTACAACGGTATGATCACAATTATCCTATAAAGTCCTTAAACACTTTTGGAAAGTTTCTATACATTCTTGATGAAGATCAAAAGAGAATCAGATCACCTTTTATGAGCTACAAGGAGCGTCCTATCAGTAATGAAGAAAGAGGAGCGTGCTAGATCATTATATATACGAAGACCAAGCTCAAGACTATGTATCTCATTTTGAAAAATATTAGTTCACATATTGAGTCTTTGTTGAGTCTTTTATTGTTTGATTGTAATTCTTGCTTGTGGATTCTATAACACGAGTTAAGAAGTAAGTTTATTATTTTAAGGTGACTCCTAAGCTTTGAAGTACGGAGTTTACCATGTGTGATTCACTTGAAGCTTTTAAGCAAGAGTGAAGTGTTGTCTTGACAAGTTGTCACCACATCTTTCCAAACATTGTATAATCAACACAGGTTGTGTTGTGTGAGTGGAAGTGAGATGGGATCTCATGTCTAGGAGTTCCTAGGCAGAAGTTGCATGAGTAGTGTCGAGGTTATAAGGCGTAAACCAGGGGTTTGCTGGAGGTCTTAGTGTAAGGCGTAAATCCTAGGGTTTGCTGGAGGTCTTAGTAACTAGAGCTATTAGTGGATTTCCTTCCTGGATTGGTATCCCCCAGAGTAGGCAGTTGGCTGAACTGGGTTAACAATTACTTGTGCACTCTATTTATTTTCTGTCAGTATTTTATATGTTATGTAAGATGTGCCAACAATAGAAACAACATTATTCATAAAGTAGTTGTTGGAACATCTTCGGTAACATCATTCTAGTGATACCAGAATTTCAATTGGCATCAGAGCAGGCACCCTGTTCTGTTATTTTTGGGTGAGCTCCAGGGAGAGTACTTTCTGGTACAATGGATAAAGAAGGAGGGTCAGTGTCTAAACCCCCCCTACTGACAGGTCCTGAGAACTATGATTATTGGAAATCTAAAATGGAGGCTTTCATAAAATCAATTGACAGCAGGACATGGAAGGCTGTGTTACGTGGATGGGAACCACCAATGGTTCTTGACAAAGATGGCAATAAAACTGATGTCAAGAAGCCAAATGATGAATGGACTAAAGATGAGGATGATCTGGCACTTGGCAACTCCAAAGCCTTGTATGCTATTTTTAATGGTGTGGATGCAAACATGTTCAGGCTTGTTAAGAGATGTATTACTGCTAAGCATGCCTGGGAAGTTCTGAGAAAAGCTCATGAAGGAACATCAAAAGTTAAGCTATCTAAACTTCAGATGCTCAAAACCAATTTTGAGAATCTCAGAATGAAGGAGGAAGAAACCATTCATGACTTTCAGATGAATGTGCTTGATTTTGCAAATTCGTTTGATGCACTTGGAAAACCTATCTCAGATGAGGAGCTAGTTGGAAAAATACTCAGATCTTTGCCTAAAAGATTTGATATGAAGGTGACAGCTATTGAGGAGGCTCATGATCTTTCAAGTCTAAATTTAGATGAACTCATAGGATCACTTCAGACCTATGAAATTGGCCTAAACAGAAGAAATGAAAAGAAAGATAAGAATCTAGCCTTTGCTTCAAAAAGTACTGCTGATGACTTACAAATTGAATCTGAAGGTGAAGAAAGCTTGGCTGAATCTATGGCTATGCTTGGAAGACAGTTCAACAAGTTGATGAAAAAAGTGGATCAAAGGCACAAGCCAAATGGTCGACTCAACAACAACAAACAGTCCAGCTTTCAGAAAAAGACAAATGAAGATGAAAGAGGAGTGAAATGCCATGAATGTGAAGGTTTTGGACATATCAGACCTGAATGTCCAACCTTTCTAAAAAGACAAAAGAAAGGTCTTGTGGTTTCATGGTCTGATACAGATTCAGAGGAGGAAGAATCTGCCAAATTTGTTAATGCCTTAACAGGAGTTTGTGAATCTGACTCAGAATCATGTGATGAGGAGGTAACATATGAGGAACTAGCTGCTACTTATAAAGATCTTCATACTAGAAGTATAGAAGTTTGCAAAGCATTAGAGAAACAAAAGAAGATCAATGGTAAACTACAAGTTGAGAAAAATGACTTACTCATAAACATTGATAATCTCAATGCTAAGGTTGAAGATCAGAATAGTCAAATTCAACAGCTGGAAATGGAGAAGACTAACCTCCTGTGTAAAGTTGCTGAACAGAATGAAGAAGTAACCAAATTAAATGCTGATTTAGATCAAGTCACTAAAGTGGCTAAAATGATGACCAAAGGTACTGATGCCTTTGAGGAAATGTTACAGAGACAAAACTATGGGAAACCTAAGCCCATTGGTTTCGAACATGAAAGAGTAAAGCAGCAGATGAAGTTCAACAATGCTACTATACATACTCCAATCAGCAGCACGTTTGTGTCAGGAGGATTGTCGCAACATCTGATAGGACATTCTATGCCCAGGTTCTATAACTGGACATGTCATCATTGTGGCAGGAAATGACACATTAGGCCTTTCTGCTATAGGCTGCACGGATATCCAAGGAGAGTTCATCAAGAATTCTATACTCCTGTCTTCCCTAATGTTACGACAAGACAAGAATGGAGAGAAAAGAAGAAGATCACAGGTCTAATAGCCCATACATCCTTGAGAGCTTCTTCAAGAGAAACCTGGTACTTTGATAGTGGCTGCTCTAGACACATGACAGGTGTTGAACATTATCTTGAAGACTTGAAGTCATATGCTACCAGTTTTGTAACCTTTGGAGATGGAGCTAAAGGGGAGATCAAGGGAGTTGGCAAACTTGCAAACCATGGCTTACCAAAGCTAGATAATGTGCTGCTTGTAAAAGGGCTTAAAGCAAATCTAATCAGCATAAGCCAACTTTGTGATCAAGGCATGAAAGTTAACTTCACGAAAGCTGAATGTCTAGTTACAAATAAGCAAGGAGAGTTGTTAATGAAAGGAGTAAGGTCAAGAGACAACTGCTATCTCTGGATTCCTAAAGAAGAAGATGTAGCAACATGTCATATTAGCAAAGAAGATGAGGTAAAGTTGTGGCACCAAAAACTTGGCCACCTGCACCTTAAAGGCATGAAGAAGGCAATAGCTAAAGAGGCTATCAGAGGACTTCCAAAGCTCAAAATAGAAGAAGGAAGTATATGTGGAGAATGTCAAATAGGGAAGCAGACAAAGATGTCGCATCCAAAGTTGCAACATCTGACCACAACAAGGGTTCTAGAATTACTGCACATAGACTTGATGGGGCCAATGCAAGTAGAGAGCCTTGGAGGAAAAAGGTATGCATTTGTCATGGTAGATGATTTTTCAAGGTTCACATGGATTGAATTTCTAAAAGACAAATCTGAAAGTTTTGATGCATTCAAAGAACTTTGTCTTCAACTCCAAAGAGAAAAGAACTCTGCTATTGTTAGAATACGAAGTGATCATGGTAAAGAGTTTGAGAATGCAAGCTTTCTTGAATTCTGCATCTCTGAAGGAATCAAGCATGAATTCTCAGCTCCAATCACACCTCAACAAAATGGTGTTGTTGAGAGGAAGAACAGGACTATACAAGAGTCAGCCAAAGTGATGTTGCATGCAAAACATCTTCCATATCAATTCTGGGCTGAGGCTATGCATACTGCTTGTTATATTCACAATCGTGTCACACTCAGAACTGGAACTTCTACTACACTATATGAACTGTGGAAAGGCAGAAAACCAACTGTCAAACACTTTCATGTGTTTGGAAGTAAGTGCTATATCCTATCTGATAGAGAGCACAGAAGAAAAATGGATCCTAAAAGTGAAGAAGGATTGTTTCTTGGGTACTCAACAAACAGCAGGGCTTACAGAGTTTACAACCAGAGAACTAAGGTAATAGTAGAATCTATCAATGTTGTGATAGATGATTTGACATCTACTAAAACATCTGATACTGAAGATGATGTTGCAACAACTTTGCCAACATCTGAAGAAGTTGTAGCAGAAAAAGAATCAGATTCAGATGATGAATCAACCATTTCTACACCTCGTCCAGTAAGTAAAGTTCCTTCAATAAGAATCCAGAAGAATCATCCCAAGGATCTCATCATAGGAAATCCTAACCAAGGAATTGCTACAAGAAGGACTAATGAAGTGGTTACTAATTCATGTTTTGTTTCAAAAGTTGAACCTAAAAATGTAAAAGAGGCCCTCACTGATGAGTTCTGGATAGAAGCCATGCAAGATGAATTAACTCAGTTTAGAAGAAGTGATGTGTGGGATCTTGTTCCTAGACCCAATGGTGTTAATGTCATAGGCACAAAATGGGTGTACAAGAACAAGTCAGATGAAAATGGTGTTGTAACAAGAAACAAGGCAAGGTTAGTAGCTCAAGGGTACACTCAGGTTGAAGGGCTTGATTTTGATGAAACATTTGCGCCTGTTGCAAGACTAGAATCTATTAGGCTACTTCTTGGTATAGCATGCATCTTCAAATTTAAGCTGTACCAAATGGATGTCAAGAGTGCCTTCCTAAATGGGTATCTACATGAAGAAGTTTATGTGGAGCAGCCAAAAGGTTTTGTAGATCCTGCTCATCCTGATCATGTGTACAAGCTGAAGAAGGCTCTTTATGGACTGAAACAGGCTCCAAGGGCCTGGTATGAAAGGCTGACAAATTTTCTTGTTAGTCAAGGATACAGAAAAGGAGGCCATGACAAAACCTTGTTTGTTAAAGAGCAAGAAGAGAAGTTGATGATTGCCCAGATTTATGTTGATGACATAGTATTTGGTGGAATGTCTGAAAAGATGGTGCAACATTTTGTACAACAAATGCAATCAGAGTTTGAAATGAGTTTGGTAGGTGAGCTGACATATTTTCTTGGTCTGCAAGTAAAACAAATGGAAGACACCATATTTGTCTCTCAAAGCAAGTATGCGAAGAACATGATCAAAAAATTTGGAATGGACACTGCAGCACACAAGAGAACACCAGCTGCTACTCATCTAAAGCTAACCAAAGATGAAAATGGCATTGATGTTGATCAAAGCCTATACGGGAGCATGATTGGCAGTCTATTGTATCTTACAGCTAGTAGACCAGACATCACCTTTGCTGTGGGTGTTTGTGCAAGATATCAAGCCAAGCCAAAGATGAGCCATCTTGTCCAAGTCAAAAGGATTCTAAAGTATATAAAGGGCACCAGTGATTATGGAATTCTGTACTCCCAGACAAAGAATTCAACTTTGATAGGGTATTGTGATGCAGATTGGGCTGGAAGTGCTGATGATAGAAAGAGTACCTCAGGAGGATGTTTCTTTTTGGGTGATAATTTAATCTCATGGTTCAGCAAGAAGCAGAATTGTGTGTCTCTATCCACTGCAGAGGCTGAATACATAGCTGCAGGTAGCAGTTGTTCACAGTTGATGTGGATGAAACAGATGCTGAAAGAATATAATGTTGACCAAGATGTCATGACATTATATTGCGACAACTTGAGTGCAATCAATATATCAAAGAATCCAGTTCAACACTCAAGAACCAAACACATAGACATCAGGCATCATTTCATAAGAGACCTTGTTGAAGACAATTGTGTGGAACTCAAGCACATTAGTACAAGTGAACAGCTAGCTGACATTTTTACAAAGGCGCTTGATGCTAATCAGTTTGAATTTTTAAGGGGCAAATTGGGAATTTGCCTGCATGAAGATGCATAGCAGTTACAGCAGTTGAGGCGTGCAAAAGGAAACCGTTTTCTCTCCCATCATTCAATGCACGCTAATTTAGGGAAATCATTACAAACTTCCCTTAAATGTGTCTGTACACGCAATCAATACACTTTCATTAAAAACCTAATTTTTGATCGTGAACCCTATTCAACTGCTTCTCACCACAACCTTCATCCATTCAACTTCTCAAACTTCAAAAACCTTCATTCAAACATGTCTGAATCATCACAAACTACAAAGTCTGGCCGTTCTACTCGATCAAAGGCAAAGATCGATTCCTCGAAGATCATCAAGGACGCCGTCCCTGTTACGACTGTTCGTGCTTCCAAACCCAAAGCTCAAACAAATGTCGCTGAGAAGAAAGGAAAAGAAAAATCTGTTGAGAAAAAGGAAGAAATCGTCAAAGTAAGTGATGCTATCTCTCCTTTGGGTAATAAATCTAGTAAAGGAAGTTCTAAAAGAAAAAGAAGGGATTACAAATCTAAGTTTTCTCTGTCTATGTCTGATTTGGTGTTTGATTCGAATGTTAACACATCCGAGAAAGCAACCGAAGCAGAATCTCAGAACCCTAAATCTGTCTCTGAAGTTGTTGAAACACTTATTTCAATTGCTGGTAACCCTAATCAAGATAATTTGGGATCTGATGCTGAGAAGAGAGATCTGAATAATATGCCTGTTGATACTGAGATGGAAGACACTCCTACAGAGGTTGAGCCTAATATTGCTGAGAAATCACCAACAATTGCTGAGATGGTGGCTGAAAAATCAACCCCTGTTGTTACTGAAGAAGTTGTTATGAAGGATGTTGAAACATCCTTGAATAAGAATGAAGAAGTTGAAACTGCAACTGCTGAGGAAGAACCTGTGAAGGAAACTGTTGCTGAAAAGGATGTTGAGACAACTGCCACAACATCTGAGTCCACAGATGAAGAAACTGGAACTGCTGATGAGGATACTTCTGATAATGAAGGGGACACTCAATCTGAAGAAAGTAACCAGTCCATCCCTACAGATGAGCAAGAGGTTGAAGCTGACAAGCCTGCAGAACCTGAGAAAGAAAAAGAGAAAGATGTTGTTGATGTTGATGATTATGTCACCACCAAGACTGCTGAAAAATCAACTGGTGGTATAACAAAGAGATTGAGAAGCTGTACAGGGAAGGCTGTGGCCACTGCAAGCAAGACTCCTGCACCAAGAGTGAAAACAAAAGGTGTTGGACCAGTCAAAGGTTGGAGCAAAGTTCTCTCTCCTCCTGCCAAGAAGAAGGAGACACTGAAGAGAAAAAAGGAGTCATCCAGTGACTCAGATTATGATGCTGCTGAAGATGTTGCTAACATCTCATCTGCCAACCCTAAGAAGACTACTGTGAAGAAGGCTCCACAAGGTGTTGAAGAAGCCCCCTGTGACAACATTTCCTTCCATCGTGCTGCTTTTGCACTGAGATGGGACTATATTTACCAAAGGAGATTGGCTGTTGAAAGAGAACTGACCAAAGATGCTCTCAAATGTCAAGACATCTTTGACTACATCAAGGGAGCTGGTCTGATGAAGACAGTCTGTGACTTCAGTCCCTGTTATGAGCTGCTTGTGAAAGAATTTCTGGTGAACATCCCTGAAGAATGTGATAACCCACTGAGCAAGGACTACCACAAAGTTTTTGTCAGAGGTAAATGTATCAATTTTTCTCCTGTTGTGATTAATAATTACTTAGGAAGATCTATAGAACCTAAGGCTGAATTAGAGGTTGCTAATGATGTTGTGAGTGCTGAGATAACTGGTGGTAAGGTTAAGGTCTGGCCTACAAAGAAGCTAATTCCCACGAGTAAATTGAATGTTAAGTATGCCATCCTCAATAGGATAGGGTCAACAAATTGGGTGCCAACCAAGCATGCAACCAATGTTGCTACAAACCTGGGTAGATTTATATATGTTGTAGGAACCAAGTTTGACTATGACTATGGGACCTTTATTTTTGATCAAACCATTAAGCATATTAGATCAACAGCTGTGAAGATGCCAATAGCATTTCCATCTTTGCTATGTGGAATTATCTTGGACCAATATCCAGACATTAAGGTTGTGACTGACACTCCCAAGAAAAGGGAATCTGGTTTTACTTTCCATCACAAGCTTTTTGGTAATCACAATGTTACTGATCATGTTGGGACATCTGCTGCTGGAGCTGGTGTTATGACCAAAAGGGAAATTATTGCTGGTTTGAAGGTTCAATGTCAGGACATTGATAAACAGCAGGCTGAGCTTGAGGAAAGGAAGAATGTGTTCCTGAAGATGATTGAAGGATTGGAAGCTGATGAGGTACCTGTGAAAGCTAGTGCAAATGTGGCTGCTACAGGTGATCAAAACAATGCAGATGAGGATGAAGGTTATGCTACTGCTACAGATGAGGATGAAGCCTCTGACAGTAGTGATGATGAATGATTTTGTAATCTGTTTAATGTTTTACTGAACTTTGTTATTTGGTTTGTGGGTTATTTGTGCCCTGGATTTTAGCACCTTCTGAGTGCATGGTCTGTATTTTTAATTCTGCACTTTGGATACTTAACTTTCCTGTTTTGGCACATTTTGTGGCTAAAAAGGGGGAGTAGTACTTTGTTTTGTTTGTTTCTGCTACATGTTGCTGTGTCTTTTGTTATGACATGTTTTTAAGTAGCAGTAAGCAAGTATTCAGGGGGAGTAAAATTTTTACCCTGCGATGATGCACAAGCTGATGAAGTCAGGGGGAGTTTGCTACTGAATGGATGCTGCCCTGATTGGACGAACATGTGCTAGAAGATGTGCTCCCATATGTCACAACACCTTTGATGACATATGATATATGTTTTGCTCTGATACCACGTTTTATTTTGCTCGAGGCAATTTGATGATAACTCCGCTGCTACTGCCTCTGATGCATATATTTTCACCTATGTGAAATTTTGTTTAAATGATGCTCTAATATTCCTTCTTTTGTGTGACCATGGTGATTTGAAGGATTGCGCTTTTCATATCTCTCAAAGGTAATGGCCTGAAATTGTTTTAGCCAAAAATTGCCAAAGGGGGAGATTGTTGGATATTTGAATTGGCTTAATTTTGCTAAAACAAATATACTAATAAGATGTTGCATAACATGTTACAACATCATATTTATTCAAGGAAATCTCGCGCATTTATGAGAGCATCTGCTATATATGGAAATCCACTTAAAGAGCACGCTCAATGGAGATTTGATCTTATCAGGTATTTTAAGGATAAGATAAGACTTAATGGTACAACGGTATGATCACAATTATCCTATAAAGTCCTTAAACACTTTTGGAAAGTTTCTATACATTCTTGATGAAGATCAAAAGAGAATCAGATCACCTTTTATGAGCTACAAGGAGCGTCCTATCAGTAATGAAGAAAGAGGAGCGTGCTAGATCATTATATATACGAAGACCAAGCTCAAGACTATGTATCTCATTTTGAAAAATATTAGTTCACATATTGAGTCTTTGTTGAGTCTTTTATTGTTTGATTGTAATTCTTGCTTGTGGATTCTATAACACGAGTTAAGAAGTAAGTTTATTATTTTAAGGTGACTCCTAAGCTTTGAAGTACGGAGTTTACCATGTGTGATTCACTTGAAGCTTTTAAGCAAGAGTGAAGTGTTGTCTTGACAAGTTGTCACCACATCTTTCCAAACATTGTATAATCAACACAGGTTGTGTTGTGTGAGTGGAAGTGAGATGGGATCTCATGTCTAGGAGTTCCTAGGCAGAAGTTGCATGAGTAGTGTCGAGGTTATAAGGCGTAAACCAGGGGTTTGCTGGAGGTCTTAGTGTAAGGCGTAAATCCTAGGGTTTGCTGGAGGTCTTAGTAACTAGAGCTATTAGTGGATTTCCTTCCTGGATTGGTATCCCCCAGAGTAGGCAGTTGGCTGAACTGGGTTAACAATTACTTGTGCACTCTATTTATTTTCTGTCAGTATTTTATATGTTATGTAAGATGTGCCAACAATAGAAACAACATTATTCATAAAGTAGTTGTTGGAACATCTTCGGTAACATCATTCTAGTGATACCAGAATTTCAAAGCATAAAAACGACTACAAACACTAAAATTGGCCAAAAACCATATAAACGACCTAAAATAGGCCAAAAACCATAAAAATGACTACAAACACTAAAATTGGCCAAAAACAATAAAAACGACTACAAAAACTAAAATTGGCCAAAAACCATATAAACGACCTAAAATAGGCCAAAAACATTAAAAAACCACTACAAACATAAAAACGACTAAAAACACTTAAATTGGCCAAAAATCATAAAAACGACTACAAACACAAAAATTGACCAAAAACCATATAAACGACCTAAAATAGGCCAAAAACCATAAAAACAACTACAAACACCAAAATTGGCCAAAAACCATATAAACGACCTAAAATAGGCCAAAAACCATAAAAAACGACTACAACACACTAAAATTGGCCAAAAACCTTAAAAAACGACCTAAAATAAGCCAAAATCAAATAAACGACTACGAACACTAAAATTGGCCATAACCCATAAAAACGACTACAAACACTTAAATTGGCCAAAAACTAAAGAACATCCCTAAAATAGGCCAAAAACATTAAAAACCACTACAAACACTAAAATTGGCCAAAAACCATATAAACGACCTAAAATAGGCCAAAAACCATAAAAACAACTACAAATACCAAAATTGGCCAAAAACCATATAAACGACCTAAAATAGGCCAAAATAAAAAAAACGACTACGAACACTAAAATTGACCATAACCCATAAAAACGACTACAAACACTTAAATTGGCCAAAAACTAAAGAACGACCCTAATATAGGCCAAAAACATTAAAAACCACTACAAACACTAAAATTGACCAAAATCCCAAATATCGACACTAAAATATGCCAAAAACCATAAAAACGACTAAAAACCAAGGTTATCAGAAGGATAGCTACTTAGAGCTTAGCAACACTCCAGGGAGTAGAAGAATTTTCAGAGAGAAGAGATTGATTTAATTCATTGATACTTTTCCTTACGATCAAACTTGGCTATATAGCCATGAGTTTGTTACGTCAGTTGCCTCTAGGCAAAAGATCCGCAAAACTAGGACAAAATAAAGGAAATAATCATTGGAAATGATTAACAAATTATTGCAACAGAACTTAGAAGCTAATAGAACAAATCAGAATTCAGCTACCAAGTGTAAATGCCACTTTGACATCTCATAATCATCCAACCATTTGGGAGGTCTCCTCACCTGTGGCCCAATTGCTCTTTGGGCTTGTCCAGGGTTAAAGCTATATCTGGCCCAATTCCTTCTTGCACCTCCGTATCATGGTTACATCTCTAGCATATAAATAATAGGGGAGAATAGAAGGTTTTGGATTTTGGAGTGGAAATTTTAATATCTAGGGTGTATAGAAGATATACGTATTTCCATGGTGAATTCTTGCATCTCAAGTCTAAAACTTGTATCAGACTGATATGCCTGATCATTTTCCATGCACATGTTTTTATTGTTCACATCTCTTAATCCTGCAGTCTATTTTATATTTGTGAAGTTCTTTAATCTTTATTATTGAATAATTAATGTAACTTGTCTTGGAAATTGTTTTGATGCAGTGGCTGGTGTATATCTTGCTGAGAGACTGAATAGTTTTTTGGGGGGAAATTGGAAAAACTTCTCTAGTCAAAACTATTTTGATCCGAGTGGAGTATTTATGTCGGTTCTTTGGTCTGGACCTCTTCTTGCATTGGCTATGATAATCCTGGTTAGTATTTTCTCTTATGACACAACCATCTTAGTAATGGTCATCTTTTCATATTTAATTGACTTGAAGTAACTTGTCACTTTCTGCAGATCAATACACTCTTCTCTCTGTGTTACTTGATTGTTAAGTGGAAAAGAGCTGAACTAAGACATCGTGCAAGGGCTGCTCGTAGTAAACAAGAATAATTGATCTAGTGGGATTTTGATGCATTAAATGTAGTCACATTTTGATGTATTAAGTATGGATTTTGTGTCAATCAGGTGAACCATACAAAAGAGTTTTGTCTTTCTTTTTTCCTTATATACAAAGTTTTTTATTGATAGCTCATTATCCACTTATGTTAATCAATAGGAGTTTTCCTGCATAATTTTTCATTCATGCAACACTTCCAAAACCAAGGATGACTAATATTATCACGGTGACATTTAGCATGGTCAAGTACTAAATTTCTCCACCATGGTCAAGTTGATTTTTGACCATTAGATCAGCTAAAGAATACATTTCTATCATAGTCTATCAACACGTGATCTAACCACCCATCTTCCTCCTTGTCCCCACCTCTACCACCAAACTCAACACCCACCCATCGGACCTTGTCACTCCAGCCACCTACTCAAGAAAAAAAAAAATGGATTTGTGTTCCTCCTCGCGAGCTCTCTCTATTGACATTCTTCTTGTATTTTTTTGGCACCTTCGTTGGAGATCCGCCACCGTCACACCACCACCGATGAGAGCTCAACATCTGATGCTCCAATGGTTTCAAGTTCTTTTGTACAAGTTTCCCTCTATTTTCAGATCTTCCTATTGTTCGATGGAAATTAAATGGTTTTTTATTTTATTTTATTTTATGGCAGAAACTAAATGGATTATATTCATTTTGTTAAACGTGAATGATTTCAGCCCATTAATTAGTTCTTGAAAGCATTAAACTACCGACGATCACTATTATAAGCAAAAAACTACTTTTTAGGTTCATTGAAAAAATAATTGAAAAAGTAATGTATGTGGTTTATATTATTGACTAGATACATTATTTTTTGAATGAATCTAAAAAGTGATTTTTTAGTAGGGAGTAATAAAAATGAATAAATTTATTGAGCAGAAAGAAATTTATTATTGAGGTAGATGGAAACGGAGTCGGAAAGGTAGTAGAGTGTAGATGTGATAGATTGTAAGTATAATCAATATTCCAAACACACTCTAGGGGTTCATCTAACATTTTATTTTTTAGGCAAAGGGGTTCATTTTATTTAGATGTTTTCTCTTCCGACCCCGTGTTTCTTTTATACCTCTTGAATTTCCAATTTTGTTATTGCAAAAAAATTCGGTTTCTAGAAACCGATTTTTTTTGCCTTGAAAAACAATTTCGGTTTTTATAAACCGAAATTTACTCTGAATTTGCACTAGAAAAAATTTGATTTCTGCGAACCAAATTTTTCTGCAAGGGCAAAATTGGAATATTGAGGGATATAAAAAAATCACGGGGGATCGGAAGAGAAAACATCTTTTATTTATTATTTTTATAATCAAAGGGGGGTTCATCTAACATGGATCCAAAGGAAATGGGCCAATGATAGAACACACATTTTAGCCGTTAGATTTAAAAGAAAATACTAATTTTATTTCAATTTTGAAATTCAAAATGAAAATTGATCAAATTCAACATGATGGACCACACATTTTAAGAAATACAAAGAATTTTTCTTTTTTTAAGAGTATGTTTGGTTCATCAAAGAAGGAGGGGAGATGAGAAATTTTAATAGAGGGGAAGGGAGGGGAGGGAAGGGAAGGGGAGATTTTTAATTATATATATGTTTGGTTCAAACGAGAGAACGGGGAGGGGAGAAATTTTAATACATATGTGTTTGGTTCAGCGGGGAGGGAAGAGATTTTAATATTAATTTACTTTTTTATCTTTATAATCTTGAAATAGTCTTATAAATTAAACTATATGTTTATAATAATCTCTTAATATTTATGATCCATCTAACCGGAAAAAAAATTAAAGTTTTAAATTATTTACATGTATAAATATATAAAAAGAATTTATTGATATTTTATTAACATACAATATGATATAACTATATAAAGTCACTCCCTATGGAAAAAAACGTAATAATATTAAAATAATAGAAGAAACAAAATATAATAATAAATGAAATAATAGTATATGGAACATGTACCCAAAAATATAAAAATATAACAATAGTACCCAACATGAAATTCAAGATTTTTACCTCGACTTAATAATATATGTTTTTTTATTTTTTTTTTGAAGAAACCAAAATGAGATATATTAACATAAACAGCCTCCCCAGCACAAGACGTACCGAGGAAGACTATATCAGTTTACAAAAATGAGAAATTTGAGGAAAAAACAACCCCTCAAACATGAAAAATTCTCAAATAATGATAAAAAAAGATTAGTTACATTTGAAATTTGAAATCCATTTTTGCGGGCCCAAATAATGATAAAAAAAGATTAGTTACACGATTTCGATAATTTGAAATACAATATATTTCTATTAGATGTTTGTGTAAAATTGGTTTATACTAACTATGGTACTTTATATCATTTAAACTTAAAAATAAAAATCTATTAATCAAACATAGTATGTTTTTAAACAAAATTATTATTTTTTTAAAAAAAGAGAAAAATAAATGTGCACGGATAATGTAAAACAATTTTACATTGTCCCTAATGTAAAAATATAATGGATTCATTTGAATTTTATTTTTGGTGGATGGCCCAATATCACTGAGCGCGAGAGAGTGTGTTAAGAAGACTCACATTAGTTGCTAGATGACCTGAATATGTGTTTATAAAGTAGATGCAATCATCACATTTCAAGTCAGTTTTGTAAGGTTGAGTTAGACCCAATACACAATTATAAGAGGCGAAAACTAAACGGGCTCGTAACAAATTTATAAAAGATCAAGATTGATTTGCACTCAAAAGTTAAATGAGAAACTGTGAAGTGATATATACGAAAATAAATCCAGTACAATCAAACTACACAGTCATTGCATATAGAATCCAATGATGATCATGCACTTAATAGTTAATATTTTAAATTCAGATTTTGGTTAACTTTTTAAATATAAAATGGAATTTTAAATCTGATCGTCCGATTTAGTATTGAACGGTGCAGATATAATCGAATGCAGTGCAGTTAAAAAACAGTGACTACACTCAAACATTTTCTTGATACGTAGAACTTTTCCATAGTCTATATCTATCTATATATATAAATCCTAGTTAGTTGTCCAATTGTCTATCTAAACTCTAATCCACAAACTAATGAAAATCTTTCATTTAGCCACATCATCTACTTACATCCATATAATATGTGGTACTAATTGTAATTATTATTATTATTATTATTATTATTATTTTGGGTTATTATTCATTTTATTATTTTGTGTATTTTATTGTTTTTTTCTTTTCAAAATAACCCTTTTGCTAATAATCTTTTCTCCAATTTTCGTGTATATAAGGAGTTGGTCGATTGTCAGGACTACTTACTAATGTTAGTAAAAAAATAGATAAAATAAAATTTACTAATGGTTGGTATGCTCTGCATGATTTTTATCATATTCGATTTTGAGTACGGGTTAAGTTGGTTTATCTTTTCTCAAATAAGTATCAAATTAATATAAATGACAAATTCGATAATGAAGTAATTTATCCAACTCAGAATCTTCCAATGAGATTAATAATATATATATATATATATATATATATATATATATATATATATATATATATATATATATATATATATAATTCAACATCAATTATTTTCCATGATCAATTATATGTTGTTATTTTCGGAGTTATTTTAAAGAATGAGTTAAAGATATTATTAACCAATGTTGATGAAGAAGCTACCAAGGTAACTTCAAATGTGATGTATAAATAAGTTTTTTAAATGTATAAATACATATTTAACATCTACACACATTTAGATAACTTATATTGTTACTATTATTTTGATAATACCTATTATTTCAATTTTAAATTTATTACTTATACAAATAATTTTTTGACGTTATACTGTAAAATATCACATAAGACACAAAATATGTGTACAAAAAAAAAAAAAAATGTGAATGCAAACCATGCTCCACATCTCACTATCACACTACCATCCAATTGTCCCGTGATCACACATCTATTTGGTTGACTGGTTGAGAACCATAGACATACTGTAAGGGTTATGCTAACTAGTATTTTTGGATCATAAATTAAACAAATCAAAATAAATAAATTTTATATTAAATATAATATTGTTTATATTTTTAAAAATAAAATACATAAATTTTAAGATTTTTTATTAATACTCTCGAATATTCGTTAGTATTTTAATTTTGAAATGGATGAATTATTTTCTCTTCACAATGTCTACACGTTTTAAAACGGGCAATACAAATAATTAATATTGGTGATTTTTTTGTTGAGAGTGAAAATTAAATTTTTTAACTTCTTCCTATCAAACTCTCTTATTCATTCATCCACTCGGCCACCAAATCTTCTATGATTTTCATATTGTAGTTTTTGCACCCGCTATCTTATTTTTTTAACAAAAAGAAGGTTGTTGAATAATAGGCCACTCCTTAACAAGGACTTTTAATCAGTTCAAAAATCAGTTTTCTTTTTGCACCTCCTACCATTTCTATGCTCCCGTAAAATGACTAAAATATTATCTCTCACTGCTTGGGTAGCGAACACTAAAATTGGCCAAAAACCATAAAACGACTACAAACACTAAAATTGGCCAAAATCCATATAAACGACCCTAAAATAAGCCAAAAACCATAAAAACGACTACGAACACTAAAATTGGCCATAACCCATAAAAACGACTACAAACACTTAAATTGGCCAAAAACTAAAGAACGACCGTAAAATAGGCCAAAAACATTAAAACCACTACAAACACTAAAATTGGCCAAAATCCCAAATATCGACCCTAAAATATGCCAAAAACCATAAAAACGACTACAAACAATAAAATAGGCCAAAAAACATAAAAACGACTACAAACACTAAAATTCGCTAAAAACCATAAAAACGACTACAAACACTAAAATTGGCCAAAAACTATATAAACGACCCTAAAATAGGTCAAAAACCATAAAAACGACTACAATCACTAAAATTGGCCAAAAATTTATTAAACGACCCTAAAATAGGCTAAAAACCATAAAAACAACTACAAACACCAAAATTGGCCAAAAACCATATAAACGACCTAAAATAGGCCAAAAACCATAAAAAAACGACTACAAACACTAAAATTGGCCAAAAACCATAAAAACGACTACAAACACTAAAATTGGCCAAAATCCATATAAACGACCCTAAAATAGGCCAAAAACCATAAAAACAACTACGAACACTAAAATTGACCATAACCCATAAAAACGACTACAAACACTTAAATTTGCCAAAAACTAAAGAACGACCCTAAAATAGGCCAAAAACATTAAAAACCACTACAAACACTAAAAATGGCCAAAAACTATATAAACGACCTAAAATAGGCCAAAAACCATAAAAATGACTACAAACACTAAAATTGGCCAAAAACAATAAAAACGACTACAAAAACTAAAATTGGCCAAAAACCATATAAACGACCTAAAATAGGCCAAAAAGCATAAACACGACTACAAACACTAAAATTGGCAAAAAACTATATAAACGACCCTAAAATAGGCCAAAAACATTAAAAACCACTACAAACACTAAAATAGGCCAAAAACCATAAAAATGACTACAAACACAAAAATTGGCCAAAAACCATATAAACGACCTAAAATAGGACAAAAACCATAAAAACAACTACAAACACCAAAATTGGCCAAAAACCATAAAAAACGATTACAGACACTAAGGGTCTGTTTGGTAAAAATAAGCTATAAGCTAGCTGATAGCTGAAAAGCTAGCTTATAGCTGATAGCTGAAAAACTAGCTAATTGAAATTAAAGTGTTTGGTAAAATAGTTTTTAAAGTGGTTAATAAATATAAAATGACATAATTGTTAGTGGGTAGTTTATTTTTTAGAGTGGGTAGTTATTAAATTAAAGGGTAAAAATGGAATAAAGTATAAAAAGCTATAAGCTATAAGCTCAAACGCTACTTGAAATAGCATCTGAAAAAAAGCTATAAGCTAAAAAAAGCTTGTTACCAAACACCTCTAATTTTTTGAAACAAGCTTATAAGCTCATATAATAAGCTATAAGCTAGCTTATTTGTGTTACCAAACACACCCTAAAATTGGCCAAAAACCATATAAATGACCCTAAAATATGCCAAAATAAAAAAAACGACTACGAACACTAAAATTGGCCAAAAACCATATAAACGACCCTAAAATATGCCAAAATAAAAAAAACGACTACGAACACTAAAATTGGCCATAACCCATAAAAACGACTACAAACACTTAAATTGGCCAAAAACTAAAGAACGACCCTAAAATTGGTCAAAAACTATATAAACGACCCTAAAATATGCCAAAAACAATAAAAACGACTACAATCACTAAAATTGACCAAAAACTTATTAAACGACCCTAAAATAGGCTAAAAACCATAAAAATAACTACAAACACCAAAATTGGCCAAAAACCATATAAACGGCCTAAAATAGGCCAAAAACCATAAAAAAAAACGACTACAAACACTAAAATTGGCCAAATATCATATAAACGACCTAAAATAGGCCAAAATCAAATAAACGACTACGAACACTAAAATTGGCCACAACACATAAAAACGACTACCAACACTTAAATTGGCCAAAAACTAAAGAACGACCCTAAAATAGGCCAAAACATTAAAAACCACTACAAACACTAAAATTGGCTAAAATCCTAAATATCGACCCTGAAATATGTCAAAAACCATAAAAACGACTACAAACAATAAAATAGGCCAAAAAAGCATAAAAACTACTACTAACAATAAAATTGGCCAAAAACCATATAAACGACCTAAAATAGGCCAAAAACCATAAAAATGACTACAAACACTAAAATTGGCCAAAAACAATAAAAACAACTACAAAAACTAAAATTTGGCCAAAAACCATATAAACGACCTAAAATAGGCCAAAAACATTAAAAACCACTACAAACATAAAAACGACTAAAAACACATAAGTTGGCCAAAAACCATAAAAACGACTACAAACACAAAAATTAGCCAAAAACCATATAAACGACCAAAAATAGGCCAAAAACCATAAAAACAACTACGAACACCAAAATTGGCCAAAAACCATATAAACTACCTAAAATAGGCGAAAAACCATAAAAAAAGGACTACGAACACTAAAATTGGCCATAACCCATTAAAACGACTACAAACACTTAAATTGGCCAAAAACTAAAGAACGACCCTAAAATAGGCCAAAAACATTAAAAACCACTACAAACACTAAAATTGGCCAAAATCCCAAAAACGACCCTAAAATTGGCCAAAAACCATAAAAACGACTAAAAACACAAAAATTGGATAAAAACCATAAAAATGACTACAAACACTAAAATTTGCCAAAAATCATAAAAACGACTACAAACATCAAAATTGGCCAAAAACCATATAAACGACCTAAAATAGGCCAAACACCAGAAACACGACTACAAACACTAAAATTGGCAAAAAAACTATATAAACGCCCCTAAAATAGGCCAAAAACATTAAAAACCACTACAAACACTAAAATAGGCCAAAAACCATAAAAACGACTACAAACACTAAAAATTGGCCAAAAACCATAAAAACGACTACAAACACTAGAATTGGCCAAAATCCATATAAACGACCCTAAAATAGGCCAAAAACCATAAAAACGACTACGAACACTAAAATAGGCCATAACCCATAAAAACGACTACAAACACTTAAATTGGCCAAAAACTAAAGAACGACCCTAAAATCGGCCAAAAACATTAAAACCACTACAAACACTAAAATTGGCCAAAATCCTAAATATCGACCCTAAAATATGCCAAAAACCATAAAAACGACTACAAACAATAAAATAGGCCAAAAACATTAAAACCACTACAAACACTAAAATTGGCCAAAATCCCAAATATCGACCCTAAAATATGCCAAAAACCATAAAAACGACTACAAACAATAAAATAGGCCAAAAAGGATAAAAACGACTACAAACACTAAAATTGACTAAAAACCATAAAAACGACTACAACACACTAAAATTGGCCGAAAACTATATAAACGACCCTAAAATAGGCCAAAAACCATAAAAACGACTACAATCACTAAAATTGGCCAAAAACTTAATAAATGACCCTAAAATAGGCTAAAAAACATAAAAACAACTACAAACACCAAAATTGGCCAAAAACCATATAAACGACCAAAAATAGGCCAAAAACCATAAAAATGACTACGGACACTAAAATTGGCCATAACCCATAAAAACGACTACAAACACTTAAATTGGCCAAAAACTAAAGAACGACCCTAAAATAGGCCAAAAACATTAAAAACCACTACAAACACTAAAATTGGCCAAAATCCCAAAAACGACCCTAAAATTGGCCAAAAACCATAAAAACGACTACAAACAATAAAATAGGCCAAAAACATTAAAACCACTACAAACACTAAAATTGGCCAAAATCCCAAATATCGACCCTAAAATATGCCAAAAACCATAAAAACGACTACAAACAATAAAATAGGCCAAAAAGGATAAAAACGACTACAAACACTAAAATTGACTAAAAACCATAAAAACGACTACAACACACTAAAATTGGCCGAAAACTATATAAACGACCCTAAAATAGGCCAAAAACCATAAAAACGACTACAATCACTAAAATTGGCCAAAAACTTATTAAATGACCCTAAAATAGGCTAAAAAACAAAAAAACAACTACAAACACCAAAATTGGCCAAAAACCATATAAACGACCAAAAATAGGCCAAAAACCATAAAAATGACTACGAACACTAAAATTGGCCATAACCCATAAAAACGACTACAAACACTTAAATTGGCCAAAAACTAAAGAACGACCCTAAAATAGGCCAAAAACATTAAAAACCACTACAAACACTAAAATTAGCCAAAATCCCAAAAACGACCCTAAAATTGGCCAAAAACCATAAAAACGACTAAAAACACAAAAATTGGATAAAAACCATAAAAATGACTACAAACACTAAAATTGGCCAAAAATCATAAAAACGACTACAGACATCAAAATTGGCCAAAAACCATATAAACGACCTAAAATAGGCCAAACACCAGAAACACGACTACAAACACTAAAATAGGCCATAACCCATAAAAACGACTACAAACACTTAAATTGGCCAAAAACTAAAGAACGACCCTAAAATAGGCCAAAAACATTAAAACCACTACAAACACTAAAATTGGCCAAAATCCTAAATATCGACCCTAAAATATGCCAAAAACCATAAAAACGACTACAAACAATAAAATAGGCCAAAAACATTAAAACCACTACAAACACTAAAATTGGCCAAAATCCCAAATATCGACCCTAAAATATGCCAAAAACCATAAAAACGACTACAAACAATAAAATAGGCCAAAAAGGATAAAAACGACTACAAACACTAAAATTGACTAAAAACCATAAAAACGACTACAACACACTAAAATTGGCCGAAAACTATATAAACGACCCTAAAATAGGTCAAAAACCATAAAAACGACTACAATCACTAAAATTGGCCAAAAACTTAATAAATGACCCTAAAATAGGCTAAAAACCATAAAAACAACTACAAACACCAAAATTGGCCAAAAACCATATAAACGACCAAAAATAGGCCAAAAACCATAAAAATGACTACGGACACTAAAATTGGCCATAACCCATAAAAACGACTACAAACACTTAAATTGGCCAAAAACTAAAGAACGACCCTAAAATAGGCCAAAAACATTAAAAACCACTACAAACACTAAAATTGGCCAAAATCCCAAAAACGACCCTAAAATTGGCCAAAAACCATAAAAACGACTACAAACAATAAAATAGGCCAAAAACATTAAAACCACTACAAACACTAAAATTGGCCAAAATCCCAAATATCGACCCTAAAATATGCCAAAAACCATAAAAACGACTACAAACAATAAAATAGGCCAAAAAGGATAAAAACGACTACAAACACTAAAATTGACTAAAAACCATAAAAACGACTACAACACACTAAAATTGGCCGAAAACTATATAAACGACCCTAAAATAGGCCAAAAACCATAAAAACGACTACAATCACTAAAATTGGCCAAAAACTTATTAAATGACCCTAAAATAGGCTAAAAAACATAAAAACAACTACAAACACCAAAATTGGCCAAAAACCATATAAACGACCAAAAATAGGCCAAAAACCATAAAAATGACTACGAACACTAAAATTGGCCATAACCCATAAAAACGACTACAAACACTTAAATTGGCCAAAAACTAAAGAACGACCCTAAAATAGGCCAAAAACATTAAAAACCACTACAAACACTAAAATTAGCCAAAATCCCAAAAACGACCCTAAAATTGGCCAAAAACCATAAAAACGACTAAAAACACAAAAATTGGATAAAAACCATAAAAATGACTACAAACACTAAAATTGGCCAAAAATCATAAAAACGACTACAGACATCAAAATTGGCCAAAAACCATATAAACGACCTAAAATAGGCCAAACACCAGAAACACGACTACAAACACTAAAATAGGCCATAACCCATAAAAACGACTACAAACACTTAAATTGGCCAAAAACTAAAGAACGACCCTAAAATAGGCCAAAAACATTAAAACCACTACAAACACTAAAATTGGCCAAAATCCTAAATATCGACCCTAAAATATGCCAAAAACCATAAAAACGACTACAAACAATAAAATAGGCCAAAAACATTAAAACCACTACAAACACTAAAATTGGCCAAAATCCCAAATATCGACCCTAAAATATGCCAAAAACCATAAAAACGACTACAAACAATAAAATAGGCCAAAAAGGATAAAAACGACTACAAACACTAAAATTGACTAAAAACCATAAAAACGACTACAACACACTAAAATTGGCCGAAAACTATATAAACGACCCTAAAATAGGTCAAAAACCATAAAAACGACTACAATCACTAAAATTGGCCAAAAACTTAATAAATGACCCTAAAATAGGCTAAAAACCATAAAAACAACTACAAACACCAAAATTGGCCAAAAACCATATAAACGACCAAAAATAGGCCAAAAACCATAAAAATGACTACGGACACTAAAATTGGCCATAACCCATAAAAACGACTACAAACACTTAAATTGGCCAAAAACTAAAGAACGACCCTAAAATAGGCCAAAAACATTAAAAACCACTACAAACACTAAAATTGGCCAAAATCCCAAAAACGACCCTAAAATTGGCCAAAAACCATAAAAACGACTACAAACAATAAAATAGGCCAAAAACATTAAAACCACTACAAACACTAAAATTGGCCAAAATCCCAAATATCGACCCTAAAATATGCCAAAAACCATAAAAACGACTACAAACAATAAAATAGGCCAAAAAGGATAAAAACGACTACAAACACTAAAATTGACTAAAAACCATAAAAACGACTACAACACACTAAAATTGGCCGAAAACTATATAAACGACCCTAAAATAGGCCAAAAACCATAAAAACGACTACAATCACTAAAATTGGCCAAAAACTTATTAAATGACCCTAAAATAGGCTAAAAAACAAAAAAACAACTACAAACACCAAAATTGGCCAAAAACCATATAAACGACCAAAAATAGGCCAAAAACCATAAAAATGACTACGAACACTAAAATTGGCCATAACCCATAAAAACGACTACAAACACTTAAATTGGCCAAAAACTAAAGAACGACCCTAAAATAGGCCAAAAACATTAAAAACCACTACAAACACTAAAATTAGCCAAAATCCCAAAAACGACCCTAAAATTGGCCAAAAACCATAAAAACGACTAAAAACACAAAAATTGGATAAAAACCATAAAAATGACTACAAACACTAAAATTGGCCAAAAATCATAAAAACGACTACAGACATCAAAATTGGCCAAAAACCATATAAACGACCTAAAATAGGCCAAACACCAGAAACACGACTACAAACACTAAAATAGGCCATAACCCATAAAAACGACTACAAACACTTAAATTGGCCAAAAACTAAAGAACGACCCTAAAATAGGCCAAAAACATTAAAACCACTACAAACACTAAAATTGGCCAAAATCCTAAATATCGACCCTAAAATATGCCAAAAACCATAAAAACGACTACAAACAATAAAATAGGCCAAAAACATTAAAACCACTACAAACACTAAAATTGGCCAAAATCCCAAATATCGACCCTAAAATATGCCAAAAACCATAAAAACGACTACAAACAATAAAATAGGCCAAAAAGGATAAAAACGACTACAAACACTAAAATTGACTAAAAACCATAAAAACGACTACAACACACTAAAATTGGCCGAAAACTATATAAACGACCCTAAAATAGGTCAAAAACCATAAAAACGACTACAATCACTAAAATTGGCCAAAAACTTAATAAATGACCCTAAAATAGGCTAAAAACCATAAAAACAACTACAAACACCAAAATTGGCCAAAAACCATATAAACGACCAAAAATAGGCCAAAAACCATAAAAATGACTACGGACACTAAAATTGGCCATAACCCATAAAAACGACTACAAACACTTAAATTGGCCAAAAACTAAAGAACGACCCTAAAATAGGCCAAAAACATTAAAAACCACTACAAACACTAAAATTGGCCAAAATCCCAAAAACGACCCTAAAATTGGCCAAAAACCATAAAAACGACTACAAACAATAAAATAGGCCAAAAACATTAAAACCACTACAAACACTAAAATTGGCCAAAATCCCAAATATCGACCCTAAAATATGCCAAAAACCATAAAAACGACTACAAACAATAAAATAGGCCAAAAAGGATAAAAACGACTACAAACACTAAAATTGACTAAAAACCATAAAAACGACTACAACACACTAAAATTGGCCGAAAACTATATAAACGACCCTAAAATAGGCCAAAAACCATAAAAACGACTACAATCACTAAAATTGGCCAAAAACTTATTAAATGACCCTAAAATAGGCTAAAAAACATAAAAACAACTACAAACACCAAAATTGGCCAAAAACCATATAAACGACCAAAAATAGGCCAAAAACCATAAAAATGACTACGAACACTAAAATTGGCCATAACCCATAAAAACGACTACAAACACTTAAATTGGCCAAAAACTAAAGAACGACCCTAAAATAGGCCAAAAACATTAAAAACCACTACAAACACTAAAATTAGCCAAAATCCCAAAAACGACCCTAAAATTGGCCAAAAACCATAAAAACGACTAAAAACACAAAAATTGGATAAAAACCATAAAAATGACTACAAACACTAAAATTGGCCAAAAATCATAAAAACGACTACAGACATCAAAATTGGCCAAAAACCATATAAACGACCTAAAATAGGCCAAACACCAGAAACACGACTACAAACACTAAAATAGGCCATAACCCATAAAAACGACTACAAACACTTAAATTGGCCAAAAACTAAAGAACGACCCTAAAATAGGCCAAAAACATTAAAACCACTACAAACACTAAAATTGGCCAAAATCCTAAATATCGACCCTAAAATATGCCAAAAACCATAAAAACGACTACAAACAATAAAATAGGCCAAAAACATTAAAACCACTACAAACACTAAAATTGGCCAAAATCCCAAATATCGACCCTAAAATATGCCAAAAACCATAAAAACGACTACAAACAATAAAATAGGCCAAAAAGGATAAAAACGACTACAAACACTAAAATTGACTAAAAACCATAAAAACGACTACAACACACTAAAATTGGCCGAAAACTATATAAACGACCCTAAAATAGGTCAAAAACCATAAAAACGACTACAATCACTAAAATTGGCCAAAAACTTAATAAATGACCCTAAAATAGGCTAAAAACCATAAAAACAACTACAAACACCAAAATTGGCCAAAAACCATATAAACGACCAAAAATAGGCCAAAAACCATAAAAATGACTACGGACACTAAAATTGGCCATAACCCATAAAAACGACTACAAACACTTAAATTGGCCAAAAACTAAAGAACGACCCTAAAATAGGCCAAAAACATTAAAAACCACTACAAACACTAAAATTGGCCAAAATCCCAAAAACGACCCTAAAATTGGCCAAAAACCATAAAAACGACTACAAACAATAAAATAGGCCAAAAACATTAAAACCACTACAAACACTAAAATTGGCCAAAATCCCAAATATCGACCCTAAAATATGC
Source organism: Trifolium pratense (assembly GCF_020283565.1). Lineage (NCBI taxonomy): Eukaryota > Viridiplantae > Streptophyta > Magnoliopsida > Fabales > Fabaceae > Trifolium > Trifolium pratense. The sequence goes on from NC_060060.1 coordinate 73,649,731, forward strand.
CAAAAACCATAAAAACGACTACAAACAATAAAATAGGCCAAAAAGGATAAAAACGACTACAAACACTAAAATTGACTAAAAACCATAAAAACGACTACAACACACTAAAATTGGCCGAAAACTATATAAACGACCCTAAAATAGGCCAAAAACCATAAAAACGACTACAATCACTAAAATTGGCCAAAAACTTATTAAATGACCCTAAAATAGGCTAAAAAACATAAAAACAACTACAAACACCAAAATTGGCCAAAAACCATATAAACGACCAAAAATAGGCCAAAAACCATAAAAATGACTACGAACACTAAAATTGGCCATAACCCATAAAAACGACTACAAACACTTAAATTGGCCAAAAACTAAAGAACGACCCTAAAATAGGCCAAAAACATTAAAAACCACTACAAACACTAAAATTAGCCAAAATCCCAAAAACGACCCTAAAATTGGCCAAAAACCATAAAAACGACTAAAAACACAAAAATTGGATAAAAACCATAAAAATGACTACAAACACTAAAATTGGCCAAAAATCATAAAAACGACTACAGACATCAAAATTGGCCAAAAACCATATAAACGACCTAAAATAGGCCAAACACCAGAAACACGACTACAAACACTAAAATAGGCCATAACCCATAAAAACGACTACAAACACTTAAATTGGCCAAAAACTAAAGAACGACCCTAAAATAGGCCAAAAACATTAAAACCACTACAAACACTAAAATTGGCCAAAATCCTAAATATCGACCCTAAAATATGCCAAAAACCATAAAAACGACTACAAACAATAAAATAGGCCAAAAACATTAAAACCACTACAAACACTAAAATTGGCCAAAATCCCAAATATCGACCCTAAAATATGCCAAAAACCATAAAAATGACTACAAACAATAAAATAGGCCAAAAAGGATAAAAACGACTACAAACACTAAAATTGACTAAAAAGCATAAAAACGACTACAACACACTAAAATTGGCCGAAAACTATATAAACGACCCTAAAATAGGCCAAAAACCATAAAAACGACTACAATCACTAAAATTGGCCAAAAACTTAATAAATGCCCCTAAAATAGGCTAAAAACCATAAAAACAACTACAAACACCAAAATTGGCCAAAAACCATATAAACGACCAAAAATAGGCCAAAAACCATAAAAATGACTACGGACACTAAAATTGGCCATAACCCATAAAAACGACTACAAACACTTAAATTGGCCAAAAACTAAAGAACGACCCTAAAATAGGCCAAAAACATTAAAAACCACTACAAACACTAAAATTGGCCAAAATCCCAAATATCGACCCTAAAATATGCCAAAAACCATAAAAACGACTACAAACAATAAAATAGGCCAAAAAACATAAAAACGACTACAAACACTAAAATTCGCTAAAAACCATAAAAACGACTACAAACACTAAAATTGGCCAAAAACTATATAAACGACCCTAAAATAGGTCAAAAACCATAAAAACGACTACAATCACTAAAATTGGCCAAAAATTTATTAAACGACCCTAAAATAGGCTAAAAACCATAAAAACAACTACAAACACCAAAATTGGCCAAAAACCATATAAACGACCTAAAATAGGCCAAAAACCATAAAAAAACGACTACAAACACTAAAATTGGCCAAAAACCATAAAAACGACTACAAACACTAAAATTGGCCAAAATCCATATAAACGACCCTAAAATAGGCCAAAAACCATAAAAACAACTAAGAACACTAAAATTGACCATAACCCATAAAAACGACTACAAACACTTAAATTTGCCAAAAACTAAAGAACGACCCTAAAATAGGCCAAAAACATTAAAAACCACTACAAACACTAAAAATGGCCAAAAACTATATAAACGACCTAAAATAGGCCAAAAACCATAAAAATGACTACAAACACTAAAATTGGCCAAAAACAATAAAAACGACTACAAAAACTAAAATTGGCCAAAAACCATATAAACGACCTAAAATAGGCCAAAAAGCATAAACACGACTACAAACACTAAAATTGGCAAAAAAACTATATAAACGACCCTAAAATAGGCCAAAAACATTAAAAACCACTACAAACACTAAAATAGGCCAAAAACCATAAAAATGACTACAAACACAAAAATTGGCCAAAAACCATATAAACGACCTAAAATAGGACAAAAACCATAAAAACAACTACAAACACCAAAATTGGCCAAAAACCATATAAACGACCTAAAATAGGCCAAAAACCATAAAAAACGATTACAGACACTAAGGGTCTGTTTGGTAAAAATAAGCTATAAGCTAGCTGATAGCTGAAAAGCTAGCTTATAGCTGATAGCTGAAAAACTAGCTAATTGAAATTAAAGTGTTTGGTAAAATAGTTTTTAAAGTGGTTAATAAATATAAAATGACATAATTGTTAGTGGGTAGTTTATTTTTTAGAGTGGGTAGTTATTAAATTAAAGGGTAAAAATGGAATAAAGTATAAAAAGCTATAAGCTATAAGCTCAAACGCTACTTGAAATAGCATCTGAAAAAAAGCTATAAGCTAAAAAAAGCTTGTTACCAAACACCTCTAATTTTTTGAAACAAGCTTATAAGCTCATATAATAAGCTATAAGCTAGCTTATTTGTGTTACCAAACACACCCTAAAATTGGCCAAAAACCATATAAATGACCCTAAAATATGCCAAAATAAAAAAAACGACTACGAACACTAAAATTGGCCAAAAACCATATAAACGACCCTAAAATATGCCAAAATAAAAAAAACGACTACGAACACTAAAATTGGCCATAACCCATAAAAACGACTACAAACACTTAAATTGGCCAAAAACTAAAGAACGACCCTAAAATTGGTCAAAAACTATATAAACGACCCTAAAATATGCCAAAAACAATAAAAACGACTACAATCACTAAAATTGACCAAAAACTTATTAAACGACCCTAAAATAGGCTAAAAACCATAAAAATAACTACAAACACCAAAATTGGCCAAAAACCATATAAACGGCCTAAAATAGGCCAAAAACCATAAAAAAAAAAACGACTACAAACACTAAAATTGGCCAAATATCATATAAACGACCTAAAATAGGCCAAAATCAAATAAACGACTACGAACACTAAAATTGGCCACAACACATAAAAACGACTACCAACACTTAAATTGGCCAAAAACTAAAGAACGACCCTAAAATAGGCCAAAACATTAAAAACCACTACAAACACTAAAATTGGCTAAAATCCTAAATATCGACCCTGAAATATGTCAAAAACCATAAAAACGACTACAAACAATAAAATAGGCCAAAAAAGCATAAAAACTACTACTAACAATAAAATTGGCCAAAAACCATATAAACGACCTAAAATAGGCCAAAAACCATAAAAATGACTACAAACACTAAAATTGGCCAAAAACAATAAAAACAACTACAAAAACTAAAATTTGGCCAAAAACCATATAAACGACCTAAAATAGGCCAAAAACATTAAAAACCACTACAAACATAAAAACGACTAAAAACACTTAAGTTGGCCAAAAACCATAAAAACGACTACAAACACAAAAATTAGCCAAAAACCATATAAACGACCAAAAATAGGCCAAAAACCATAAAAACAACTACGAACACCAAAATTGGCCAAAAACCATATAAACTACCTAAAATAGGCGAAAAAACCATAAAAAAAGGACTACGAACACTAAAATTGGCCATAACCCATTAAAACGACTACAAACACTTAAATTGGCCAAAAACTAAAGAACGACCCTAAAATAGGCCAAAAACATTAAAAACCACTACAAACACTAAAATTGGCCAAAATCCCAAAAACGACCCTAAAATTGGCCAAAAACCATAAAAACGACTAAAAACACAAAAATTGGATAAAAACCATAAAAATGACTACAAACACTAAAATTTGCCAAAAATCATAAAAACGACTACAAACATCAAAATTGGCCAAAAACCATATAAACGACCTAAAATAGGCCAAACACCAGAAACACGACTACAAACACTAAAATTGGCAAAAAAAACTATATAAACGCCCCTAAAATAGGCCAAAAACATTAAAAACCACTACAAACACTAAAATAGGCCAAAAACCATAAAAACGACTACAAACACTAAAAATTGGCCAAAAACCATAAAAACGACTACAAACACTAGAATTGGCCAAAATCCATATAAACGACCCTAAAATAGGCCAAAAACCATAAAAACGACTACGAACACTAAAATGGGCCATAACCCATAAAAACGACTACAAACACTTAAATTGGCCAAAAACTAAAGAACGACCCTAAAATCGGCCAAAAACATTAAAACCACTACAAACACTAAAATTGGCCAAAATCCTAAATATCGACCCTAAAATATGCCAAAAACCATAAAAACGACTACAAACAATAAAATAGGCCAAAAACATTAAAACCACTACAAACACTAAAATTGGCCAAAATCCCAAATATCGACCCTAAAATATGCCAAAAACCATAAAAACGACTACAAACAATAAAATAGGCCAAAAAGGATAAAAACGACTACAAACACTAAAATTGACTAAAAACCATAAAAACGACTACAACACAC